>NC_041382.1:104967855-104977287 GCF_002162155.2 Triticum dicoccoides | reverse complement strand
CGCGCCGCCGCCGCCGCATCCACGCCGGTCGGAGCCGCCCGGCTTCTCCTCCCCTCGGCGGCCACCATCTCCGGCGAACAGGTCTTCTCCGGCGAGCTCGGATCTCGCTTCGTTTCGCGCACCCGCGAGGAACCCTAGATCTGGGTTTACTTTTTCTCCTCTCCCTTATAATTTTGTGCATACTTTGACCTGCCGTAACTTTGCACCTGTAACTCCGATTTGGACATATAGTATATCAAAATGTTCGTATCGACAAGTAAATCATTTCATTCTATTGCATCATTTTCATTTGAGCTTATCTTGATGCCTGAAATGCTGTTAGAAGGAGGCTTCGTGAGTTAATTGTCAGATCTGCTAGTTCATCTTAGACTTTTGTCATTTTTGCCATGATTGTTGTGTGCATGCTATGCCTGTGAGTCCTTCATATGTTTTGGTAAGCATTTTGTTATCTTTCCAGAGGTGCAACCCATGCATTTTTAGGATGTGTGTGGTGACTTGTGCAAGCTTGCAAAGTGAGTCACCCGGCAACTCTGTTTTCAGGGACTTAGTAGTTTTCACTAAGTCTGGGATTATTTAGTTCATGATGCCATATGTTCAGCTTGTTTCCTAGTGATCCGTGCCTCTTTTGAGGATGATTAGTAAAGGAGTTTTGTTAACCATGTTATGATCTATCCATCCATGTCTTTACTTGCAATTATGGAGCAACCTAGCTTGAGTCAATCGAGCTCTACTTTTGCTTCGTTGTGAATCTGGGCAGATCGTCAACTTGTTTGCGATTTTGCCAATGTTATTGTAGTTGATCCGTGCATGCTATGCCATTGTTCTTGCCATGTCTAGCTAGCATTTTGTGCCTTCTTAATGGATGTATGCTTGCCTTGCCATGACTTGCACCGTAGTGAGTGCATCGAGCTTGTTTACATGCCTTCGTGAGTTATATTTCAGCATGTCTCAGTTTTCACTAAGTCTGAAAACTGATTGTGTTTTAGCTATGTTCGTGTGCTTATTAGTATATTTTGTGAACCCTTTTGGCCCCAGGTCACTTTGGGTCTTTTGTTAAGCTTGTTGAGTAGCTCCATGCCATGTTCTTACTTGTCTTAATCAGGTCATGTATCATGTTGTTTTGCTGCTCCGAAGAGGGCTTCGTGATCTGAAATTTCAGACAAGTGTTAATTTCACTAAGTCTGAAATCTATTTTGCATTTGCGTTTTTGACATGCTTGTTTGAACCTCATAATGGATGAATTGGCCGTAGCTCAGTGCTAGTCTTTTGTTAAGCATCTTGTGTGAATCCCTGCCATGTATTTTGTTGTCATGTTTGGTGGCTGTAGCATGTTCATCTCATTGCATTTGGATGCCTACTTGCTGTAAATCGCAGACCGGTGTCAATTTTGAATCGCTTGCCATTTCCAAACCGTAACTCCGATTCTGGCGTTCTTTATATCGTTTTCAAGCGATTTCATCTCATCTTCCAGTGGCACCCTTGGAATTCCAAGTTGAGGCCAGGTTCATGCATTTCCGGTCATATCTTGCATTTTGCATCCCGCATCGCATCCCGCATAGCATATCATCATTGCATCGTATCGCTTGATCCTTGCACGTGGTTGATTGTGTCCTTGTTGCTTGTTTGTCTTGTTTGGGTAGAGCCGGGAGACGAGTTCGCTACCGAGGAGCCCGTTGAGTTTGCTTGTGAGGATCCAGTCAACTCTGACAACTGTGCAGGCAAGATGATCATACCCTCGAAATCACTACTATCTTTGCTATGCTAGTTTGCTCGCTCTTTTGCTTGCCAATGCTACCATGCCTACCTTTTGCTTGTCAGCCCCCAATTGCCATGTTGAAACTCTAACCCACCATGTCCTAGCAAACCGTTGTTTGGCTATGTTACCACTTTGCTCAGCCCCTCTTATAGCGTTGCTAGTTGCAGGTGAAGATTGGAGCCGTTCCTTGTTGGGACATTTATTTACTTGTTGGGATATCACTGTATTGCTATATTATTTTAATGCATCTATATACTTGGTAAAGGGTGGAAGGCTCAGCCTCTCGCCTAGTGTTTTGTTCCACTCTTGCCGCCCTAGTTTCCGTCATATCGGTGTTATGTTCCCGGATTTTTGCGTTCCTTACGCGGTTGGGTTATAATGGGAACCCCTTGATAGTTCGCCTTGTTTAAAGCTTTTCCAGCAATGCCCAACCTTGGTTTTACCATTTGCCACCTAGCCTCTTTTTCCCTTGGGTTACCGGAGCCCAAGGGTCATCTTATTTTAACCCCCCCCGGCCAGTGCTCCCTCCGAGTGTTGGTCCGAACCGGGCAGCCTATGGGGCCACCTCGGGGAAACTTGAGGGTTGGTTTTACTCGTAGCTTGA
This sequence comes from Triticum dicoccoides, assembly GCF_002162155.2. Taxonomy (NCBI): domain Eukaryota; kingdom Viridiplantae; phylum Streptophyta; class Magnoliopsida; order Poales; family Poaceae; genus Triticum; species Triticum dicoccoides. Next base: position 104,974,927 of record NC_041382.1, on the reverse strand, counting down.
CCTATCTGAGTGTGCCCTGAGAACGAGATATGTGCAGCTCCTATCGGGATTTGTCGGCACATTCGGGCGGTGTTGCTGGTCTTGTTTTAACCTGTCGAAGTGTCTTGAGTTACCGAGATACCGAGTCTGATCGGAACGTCTTGGGAGGAGGTCTATTCCTTCGTTGACCGTGAGAGCTTGTCATGGGCTAAGTTGGGACTCCCCTGCAGGGATTGAACTTTCGAAAGCCGTCCCCGCGGTTATGGGCAGATGGGATTTTGTTAATGTCTGGTTGTAGATAATTTGAACCTTAATTAATTAAAATGAATCAACCGAGTGTGTTGCCGTGATGGCCTCTTCTCGGCGGAGTCCGGGAAGTGGACACGGTGTTGGAGCAATGTTTGCGCAGATTGCTCTCTAGTTTCTCGTTCGCGCTTTGCCTCCTCTTCTCGCTCTCTTTTGCGCATAAGTTAGCCACCATATATGCTAGTCGCTTGCTGCAGCTCCACATATATTTGCCTTACCCTTCCTATAAGCTTAAATAGTCTTGATCACGAGGGTGCGAGATTGCTGAGTCCCTGTGGCTCACAGATACTATAACTCCAGATGCAGGTCCAGGTGATTCCGCTCCAGGTGACGAGTACGAGCTCAAGTGGGAGTTCGACGAGGACTCTCAGCGTTACTATGTTTCCTTTCCCGATGATCAGTAGTGGTGCCCAGTTGGGGGTGATTGGGACCGTGTCACATGTTGGGTTCTCTTTTATTTTGGCGCCGTAGTCGGGCCATGAGTGTTTGGATGATTTAATGTTATTTATGTACTTTGATGTGACGTGGCGAGTGTAAGCCAACTATGTTCTCCCCTTTTATTATTACATTACATGGGATGTTTGTGAAGATTGCCTAACTTGCGACATATGCCTTCAATGCAATTATGTCTCTAAGTCGTGCCCTGACACGTGGGAGCTATAGTCGCATCGAGGGTGTTACAAGTTGATATCAGAGCCTTCCCCGACCTTAGGAGCCCCATTGCTTGATCGTTTTTAGTGGCCGAGTTGTGTCTAGAAAAATGTTTTGAGTCTTTTAGGAATTATATATCGGAGAGTTTAGGAATTCTTTTTACTTCCCAGTCTCCTCATCGCTCTGGTAAGGCATCCTGACGTAGAGTTTTGACTCTTCTCTTCTCAAATTTCACAAAAAAAAAATTTAGGATCACGCGAGTATCTTGGAATCGTTCCGATGGCTTATGATGAGAACATTGTCTTGGTGCCTCCTGTCAGGGGTTTAGTGGAAGTGTCCCGGGGAGTTGAGCTCTGAGGTGTTGTCATCATAATTTTATCGTTGCAATTCTGGAATACTTGAGATATGTTCGCCGACATCGAAAATCTCTTTTATGCAGTTCGTTGGTGAGATAACCTCGACGCCACCCAGTACCGGGGCGGGAGTTCGGGAGTATTGCCATAACTTGTATAACGGATGCTTTTCGAAGGTTGAGGTAGATGGTTTCCGAAGGTTTCTTGGTTATGTGTTGAAGGATGGATACAGCTGGATGTAGGAATTGCTAGTTTGGGTGAGATATTATGCTTCCCCTGTATCCCCAACACATGATTGCATAACCAGAAAGTTTCGGGAGTTTCATAGGTGGGAATTCTCGTAGCTCTAGTTCTTCTTCCACGGATATTGGTTTGAGATTGGGATTTCTTACCGATTATTCGTTCTCGAGCCGTATCTTGTTGTTTTACTTCTTCTACCTAATTCTACGTGGCTTCGCAATTTATGGATATGTGACCACTTCAAGAGGAATGCATTCGTTCATTTTGTTCGGATGTGAAGACTTTATGTTGCAATTTTCATTTCGTTGGTTTCAGCTTCATTTATCTATCTATGTGCTAACGGTGGTCAACCTCTTCAGGATGGCTCTCACTAAGAGCACCAGTCAGAACCAGAATCAAGATCCGCCACCACCTCCACCTCCTCCGGAGGCATGGCAAGCTGTGATGGCCGCAACCAATGCAAACACACAGTTGATCATGCAAATTCTCCAAGAGCGCAATCAAGGCAGTCAAGGGAATCAAGGCAGCAGTCAGAGTCACTTTGCTACACTCAACTAGTTCCTTGCTAATGGGCCAAAGACTTTCAGCAATTGTGTTGAGGCAACCGATGCTGACGATTGGCTTGTGGATCTGTGTAAGCATTTCGAGTGCAGTAACGTCAGGCCTGAGGACTTTGTCAAGTTCGCTTCCTTCCAACTCAAAGATCAAGCTGCAGAATGGTTCCAGCAGTACAAGGACTCTAGAGGTGGACGTGTTATCACTTGGGATGATTTCCGTCGAGATTTCTGAGCTCATCATATTCCGCAGAGCGTGGTCGAAAGCAAGCGTGAGGAATTCCGCAATCTAAAGCAAGGCTCTTTGTCTGTCTATGACTACAACAAGTTGTTCCAGAAGCTCGCCCGCTTTGCCAAGCAGGACGTCCCTGTTGAGAAGAGCATGATATACCAGTTCAGGGGTGGTCTCAGGGAAGAAATCCAGCTAGCTCTTGTCCTCTTTGAGCCCTTGAGGTATGATGAGTTCTACAACATGGCATTGAAGCAAGAGACCGCTCAACTGAGGTGTGATGCTTCCAAGAAGCGAGTCAGAGATGCTACTCCTTCTTCCTCTACTCAAGTGGCCAAGCAGCAGAAGTTTTGGCTTCCTCCTCTTCCGTTCCGCCAGCCGTATCAGCAGAAGAGCAAATGCGGCAGTGGTTCTTCCCACCCACCCAACCCTGGCTTTCAGAACAAGACTTCGTCTCAAGCTCCAAGATCGAGTGCTCTGTATCACCATCCGCTTTCAGAGGTCACGTGCAACAAGTGCCAACAGAAGGGTCACTATGCCAACAAGTGTCTCAACCAGAGGCGTCTTCCTCCTCCTCCTCCTGTCAGATCGGCAAGTACAGCTATGGTCAAGCATAACCCCAAGCATGCCAAGGTCAATTTGATGAATGCAGCTCAGGCAGAGGACTCGTCAGATGTGATCATGGGTAACCTTCCTGTTAATGATATTTCTACAAGAGTTCTTTTTGACACGGGTGCATCACATTGTTTCATGTCAAAGCCATTTTTTACCAAGCATGAGTTTGTTTCTTCTCATTTGGGTAAACAAATGGATATCGTTTCTCCTGGCAAACGTTTGAGTGCTAGTCTGGAGGTGCCAGATGTTACTATCACGTTGGGCGACTACAAGTTCCTTTCTTCCCCAATGGTTCTTGGTAACTCGGATATTGATCTTATTCTCGGGATGGATTGGCTTTCTAAGCACAAGACTCAGCTTGATTGTGCAGCCAGGCAGATTCAATTGACTCATTCGTCTGAGGATGTAATTGTCTTTGCCGCTCGGGATAATACCATCCGCCTGTTTTCTCTCAATGAGAAGGGTGAATTGGATGCCATCTCTCAAATTCCAGTCGTTTGCGAATATCAAGACGTCTTTCCAGAAGAGCTCCCAGGAATGCCTCCGCACCGGCCAGTTGAATTCGTTATTGATCTTGAGCCTGGCACGGAACCTGTGTGCAAGCGTCCTTACAAGCTCGGACCTGAAGAGTTGAAAGAGCTGAAGAAGCAACTCGATATGCAAGAGAAAATGAGTCTCATCCAGCCTAGTTCTTCTCCGTGGGGTTGTGGTGTTCTTTTTGTAAAGAAGAAGGATGGGACGGACCGACTTTGTGTTGATTACCATCCAGTGAACAAGAAGACCATCAAGAACAAATACCCACTTCCCAACATCAATGAGCTGTTCGAACAACTCAAAGGTGCCCAAGTATTCTCCAAGCTTGATCTCCGTATGGGTTATCACCAGATTCGCATTCGTGAAGAAGATATTCCCAAGACAGCATTCAGAACAAGCTTTGGTTCATATGAATACACTGTCATGTCTTTTGGCCTCGCCAACGCTCCTCCGACGTTCTCTCGCATGATGAACTTCATCTTCAACGCCTACACCAATGACTTCGTTTGGTCTATCTCGACGACATTCTGGTTTTTTCGAAGAACAAGGAAGATCATGCCAAGCACTTGCGTTTGGTTCTCGACAAGCTGAGGGAACATTAGTTCTACGCCAAGTTCTCCAAGTGTGAATTCTGGCTCGATGAGGTTCTTTATCTTGGTCATATCATCTCTGCCAAGGGCATTGCCGTGAATCCTGAGAAGGTGTCTGCAATTGTGAATTGGGAACCTCCTCGGAACGTGAAGCAACTCCGCAGTTTCCTCGGTCTCGCAAGCTATTGCCGAAGATTCGTTGAAAACTTTTCTAAGATCGCGAAGCCTCTCTCAAATCTTCTTCAGAAGCACGTCAAGTACGTTTGGTCTCCGGAGTGTGATATTGCTTTCAACACTTTGAAAGAGAAGTTGATCACTGCTCCAGTTTTGACTCCGCCTGATGAATCCAAGCCGTACGAGGTCTTTTGTGATGCCTCTCTCCAAGGTCTTGGCGCAGTATTGATGCAAGAGAAGAAAGTTGTTGCTTATACCTCTCGCCAGTTGAAACCTAATGAGAAGAACTACCCCACTCATGATCTCGAGTTGGCGGCAGTTGTGCATGCTCTGTTGACTTGGAGACATCTTCTATTGGGAAGAAAAGTGGATATTTTCACTGATCACAAGAGTCTCAAGTACATCTTCACTCAGCCTAATCTTAACCTCAGGCAAACTCGATGGGTCGAAATGATTCAAGAGTATAATCCGAGTATCGAGTATACTCCAGGCAAGGCCAATGTGATTGCTGACGCTTTGAGCAGGAAAGCGTATTGCAACAGTCTGATTCTTAAGCCTTATCAACCCGAGCTTTGTGAAGCTTTTCGCAAACTTAATCTGCAAGTTGTTCCTCAAGGTTTCCTCGCCAACCTTCAAGTCTCTCCTACCTTAGAAGACCACATTCGCCAAGCCCAGCTTCTTGATGCTATGGTGAAAAAGGTGAAGATTGGGATTGCCAAGAGTCAGTCCAAGTACAAGTGCTACCGCCTTGATGACAAGGACACTCTCTTCTTCGAGGATCGTATTGTTGTGCCCAAAGGTGACCTCCGTAAAGTGATCATGAACGAGGCTCACAATTCTCTCCTCTCCATTCACCCTGGGAGCACAAAGATGTATCAGGACCTCAAGCAAGCTTATTGGTGGACTCGAATGAAGCGCGATATCGCTCAATTCGTGAATGAATGTGATGTCTGCAGAAGAGTGAAGGCAGAACACCAAAGGCCAGCTGGTCTCCTCCAACCTCTTGCCATTCCAGAATGGAAGTTTGACCACATTGAAATGGACTTCGTGACTGGGTTTCCAAAGTCCAAGCGTGGCAATGATGCTATATTCGTTGTCATCGACAAACTCACCAAAGTGGCTCACTTTCTGCCTATCAAAGAGTCGATCACTGCAGCTCAATTGGCGGAACTCTATACCTCTCGAATTGTCTCTCTACACGGTATTCCTCAAGTGATATCTTCAGACCATGGCAGCATCTTTACCTCCAAGTTTTGGGATTCTTTTCAGAAGGCCATGGGCACTAACATCAGCTTCAGCACAGCTTTCCATCCTGAAACAAGCGGTCAAGTCGAGCGTGTCAACCAGATTCTTGAAGATATGCTCAGGGCTTGTGTGATCTCCTTCGGCATGAAGTGGGAGGATTGTCTTCCTTATGCTGAATTCTCCTACAACAATAGTTTTCAAGCAAGTTCGGGCAAGGCCCCATTTGAAATTCTGTATGGCAGGAAGTGCCATACCCCTCTCAACTGGTCTAAAAACGGCAAACGTCAGCTGCTGGGTAATGACTTAATCACAGAAGCAGAAGAAATGTGCAAAGTCATTCGTGATAACCTCAAAGCAGCCCAATCCCGTCAGAAGAGCTACTATGATAGTAAGCACCGTGATTTGGCTTTCGAGATCGAATATCATGTTTACCTTCGCGTCTCTCCTATGAAAGGTACTCGTCGCTTCGGTATCAAAGGGAAGCTTGCCCCTAGATACATGGGACCTTTCAAGATTGTCAACAAGAGAGGTTTCCTCGCCTATCAACTCGAGCTTTCTTCAAACTTTGCAAATGTTCATGACGTGTTCCATGTCTCTCAGCTTCGAAAGTGCTTCAAGACTCCTGACCGCACAGTCAACTTCGAGGACATTGAGCTCCAAGAAGATCTCTCTTATCGTGAGCACCCAGTCGCTATTCTTGAAGAGACTGAACACAAGACTCGCAACAAGTCAATCAAATTCCTCAAAGTCAAGTGGTCACACCATTCCGACTGTGAAGCTACCTGGGAACGCGAGGATCACCTCCGTTCTGAGTACCCGGTGTTCTTTCAGTCCTAGATCTCGGGACGAGATCCTTTCGTAGTGGTGGAGTGTTGTAACGCCCCGGATATAACTTTCCCAATTTGTACTCCAACTCTTGTCGTTTCCGGCGTTAAGTTATATTTATCTCTCGGGTTCGGGTCTTTGTCTCCGTGTGTTGTTTTCTTTGTCATGCATCTCATATCATGTCATCATGTGCATTGCATTTGCATACGTGTTCATCTCATGCATTCGAGCATTTTCCCCGTTGTCCGTTTTGCATTCCGGTGCTTCGTTCTCCTTCGGTGGTCATTTCTAGCTTTCTTTCGCGTGTGGGGATTAAACATTTCCGGATTGGACCGAGACTTGCCAAGCGGCCTTGGTTTACTACCGGTAGACCGCCTGTCAAGTTTCGTATCATTTGGACTTCGTTTGATACTCCAACGGTTAACCGAGGGACCGAAAAGGCCTCGTGTGTGTTGCAGCCCAACACCCCTCCAATTTGACCCAATACCCACCAAACTCTGCTCCATCATCTAGAGCGTTCGATCACGATCGCGTGGCCGAAAACCGCACCTCATTTGGACTCTCCTAGCTCCACTTATGCCTATAAATAGCCCCCCCCGTTTTCGGATCTCTCTCCCCACGAAACCCTAAAAAAAAACCTCTCCGCCGCCGCCGGACAACGTCCGCGCGAGCTGGACGTGTCCGTCCGCCACCGCCTCAGCCACTCTCCTCCCGCCACGTGGCCTCCCCGCCGGCGCCTCCCCGCGCGGCCCGCCCGGCCCGCGTTCGGCCCTTGAG
>NC_041382.1:104942472-104967075 GCF_002162155.2 Triticum dicoccoides | reverse complement strand
ACGCGCCGCCGCCGCCGCATCCACGCCGGCCGGAGCCGCCCCGGCTTCTCCTCCCCTCGGCGGCCACCATCTCCGGCGAACAGGTCTTCTCCGGCGAGCTCGGATCTCGCCTCGGTTCGCGCGCCCGCGAGGAACCCTAGATCTGGGTTGACTTTTCCCCCTCTCCCTTATAATTTTATGCATACTTTGACCTGCCGTAACTTTCCATCTGTAGCTCCAATTTGGACATATAGTATATCAAAATGTTCGCATCGACGAGTACATCATTTCGTTCCATTGCATCATTTTCATTGGAGCTCATCTTGATGCCCGAAATGCTGTTAGAAGGAGGCTTCGTGAGTTAATTATCAGATCTTCTAGTTCATCTTAGACTTTTGTCATTTTTGCCATGATTGTTGTGTGCATGCTTTGCCTGTGAGTCCTTCATATGTTTTGTTAAGCATTTTCTTATCTTTCCAGAGGTGCAACCCATGCATTTTTAGGATGTGTGTGGTGACTTGTGCAAGCTTGCAAAGTGAGGCACCCGACAACTCTGTTTTCAGGGACTTAGTAGTTTTCACTAAGTCTGGGATTATTTAGTTCATGATGCCATATGTTCAGCTTGTTTCCAAGTGTCCGTGCCTCTTTTGAGGATGATTAGTAAAGGAGTTTTGTTAACCATGTTATGATCTATCCATCCATGTCTTTATTTGCAATTATGGAGCACCCTAGCTTGAGTCAATCGAGCTCTACTTTTGCTTCGTTGTGAATCTGGGCAGATCGTCAACTTGTTTGCGATTTTGCCAATGTTATTGTAGTTGATCCGTGCATGCTATGCCATTGTTCTTGCCATGTCTAGCTAGCATTTTGTGCCTTCTTAATGGATGTATGCTTGCCTTGCCATGACTTGCACCGTAGTGAGTGCATCGAGCTTGTTTACATGCCTTCGTGAGTTATATTTCAGCATGTCTCAGTTTTCACTAAGTCTGAAAACTGATTGTGTTTTAGCTATGTTCGTGTGCTTATTAGTATATTTTGTGAACCCTTTTGGCCCCAGGTCACTTTGGGTCTTTTGTTAAGCTTGTTGAGTAGCTCCATGCCATGTTCTTACTTGTCTTAATCAGGTCATGTATCATGTTGTTTTGCTGCTCCGAAGAGGGCTTCGTGATCTGAAATTTCAGACAAGTGTTAATTTCACTAAGTCTGAAATCTATTTTGCATTTGCGATTTTGACATGCTTGTTTGAACCTCATAATGGATGAATTGGCCGTAGCTCAGTGCTAGTCTTTTGTTAAGCATCTTGTGTGAATCCCTGCCATGTATTTTGTTGTCATGTTTGGTGGCTGTAACATGTTCATCTCATTGCATTTGGATGCCTACTTGCTGTAAATCGCAGACCGGTGTCAATTTTGAATCGCTTGCCATTTCCAAACCGTAACTCCGATTCTGGCGTTCTTTATATCGTTTTCAGGCGATTTCATCTCATCTTCCAGTGGCACCCTTGGAATTCCAAGTTGAGGCCAGGTTCATGCATTTCCGGTCATATCTTGCATTTTGCATCCCGCATCGCATCCCGCATAGCATATCATCATTGCATCGTATTGCTTGATCCTTGCACATGGTTGATTGTGTCCTTGTTGCTTGTTTGTCTTGTTTCGGTAGAGCCGGGAGACGAGTTTGCTACCGAGGAGCCCGTTGAGTTTGCTTGTGAGGATCCAGTCAACTCTGACAACTGTGCAGGCAAGATGATCATACCCTCGAAATCACTACTATCTTTGCTATGCTAGTTTGCTCGCTCTTTTGCTTGCCAATGCTACGATGCCTACCTTTTGCTTGTCAGCCTCCCAATTGCCATGTTGAAACTCTAACCCACCATGTCCTAGCAAACCGTTGTTTGGCTATGTTACCACTTTGCTCAGCCCCTCTTATAGCGTTGCTAGTTGCAGGTGAAGATTGGAGCCGTTCCTTGTTGGGACATTTATTTACTTGTTGGGATATCACTATATTGCTATATTATCTTAATGCATCTATATACTTGGTAAAGGGTGGAAGGCTCAGCCTCTCGCCTAGTGTTTTGTTCCACTCTTGCCGCCCTAGTTTCCGTCATATCGGTGTTATGTTCCTGGATTTTTGCGTTCCTTATGCGGTTGGGTTATAATGGGAACCCCTTGATAGTTCGCCTTGTTTAAAACTTTTCCAGCAATGCCCAACCTTGGTTTTACCATTCGCCACCTAGCCTCTTTTTCCCTTGGGTTACCGGAGCCTAAGGGTCATCTTATTTTAACCCCCCCGGGCCAGTGCTCCCTCTGAGTGTTGGTCCGAACCGGGCAGCGTGCGGGGCCACCTCGGGGAAACTTGAGGGTTGGTTTTACTCGTAGCTTGACCTATCTGAGTGTGCCCTGAGAACGAGATATGTGCAGCTCCTATCGGGATTTGTCGGCACATTCGGGCGGTGTTGCTGGTCTTGTTTTAACCTGTCGAAGTGTCTTGAGTTACCGAGATACCGAGTCCGATCGGAACGTCTTGGGAGGAGGTCTATTCCTTCGTTGACCGTGAGAGCTTGTCATGGGCTAAGTTGGGACTCCCCTGCAGGGATTGAACTTTCGAAAGCCGTGCCCGAGGTTATGGGCAGATGGGATTTTGTTAATGTCCGGTTGTAGATAATTTGAACCTTAATTAATTAAAATGAATCAACCGAGTGTGTTACCGTGATGGACTCTTCTCGGCGGAGTCCGGGAAGTGGACACGGTGTTGGAGCAATGTTTGCGCAGATTGCTCTCTAGTTTCTCGTTCGCGCTTTGCCTCCTCTTCTCGCTCTCTTTTGCGCATAAGTTAGCCACCATATATGCTAGTCGCTTCTGCAGCTCCACATATATTTTCCTTACCCTTCCTATAAGCTTAAATAGTCTTGATCGCGAGGGTGCGAGATTGCTGAGTCCGTGTGGCTCACATATACTATAACTCCAGATGCAGGTCCAGGTGATTCCGCTCCAGGTGACGAGTACGAGCTCAAGTGGGAGTTCGACGAGGACTCTCAGCGTTACTATGTTTCCTTTCCCGATGATCAGTAGTGGTGCCCAGTTGGGGGTGATTGGGACCGTGTCGCATGTTGGGTTCTCTTTTATTTTGGCGCCTTAGTCGGGCCATGAGTTTGGATGATTTAATGTTATTTATGTACTTTGATGTGACGTGGCGAGTGTAAGCCAACTATGTTCTCCCCTTTTATTATTATATTACATGGGATGTTTGTGAAGATTGCCTAACTTGCGACATATGCCTTCAATGTGATTATGTCTCTAAGTCGTGCCCCGACACGTGGGAGCTATAGTCGCATCGAGGGTGTTACACACAGCCTCTACTTGACTAGCTCGTTAACCAAAGATGGTTATGTTTCCTAACCATGGACAAAGAGTTGTTATTTGATTAACAGGATCACATCATTAGTTGAATGATCTGATTGACATGACCCATTCCATTAGCTTAGCACCCGATCGTTTAGTATGTTACTATTGCTTTCTTCATGACTTATACATGTTCCTATGACTATGAGATTATGCAACCCCTGTTTGCCGGAGGAACACTTTGTGTGCTACCAAACGTCACAACGTAACTGGGTGATTATAAAGGAGCTCTACAGGTGTCTCCAAAGGTACATGTTGGGTTTGCGTATTTCGAGATTAGGATTTGGCACTCCGAATGTCGGAGAGGTATCTCTGGGCCCTCTCGGTAATGCACATCACTTAAGTCTTGCAAGCATTGCAACTAATGAGTTAGTTGCGGGATGATGTATTACGGAACGAGTAAAGAGACTTGCCGGTAACGAGATTGAACTAGGTATTGGATACCGACGATCGAATCTTAGGCAAGTAACATACCGATGACAAAGGGAACAACGTATGTTGTTATGCGGTCTGACCGATAAAGATCTTCGTAGAATATGTAGGAGCCAATATGGGCATCCAGGTCCCGCTATTGGTTATTGACCGGAGACGTGTCTCGGTCATGTCTACATTGTTCTCGAACCGTAGGGTCCGCACGCTTAAGGTTTCGATGACAGTTATATTATGAGTTTATGAGTTTTGATGTACCGAAGGAGTTCGGAGTCCCGGATGAGATCGGGGACATGACGAGGAGTCTCGAAATGGTCGAGACATAAAGATCGATATATTGGACGACTATATTCGGACTTCGGAAAGGTTCCGAGTGATTCGGGTATTTTTCGGAGTACCGGAGAGTTACGGGAATTCGCCGGGAGAAGTATTGGGCCTTATTGGGCCATACGGGAAAGAGAGAGGGGCTGCCTAGGGCAGGCCGCGAGCCCCCCAAGGCCTAGTCCGAATTGGACTAGGGGGAGGGGCTGCGCCTCCTCCTTCCTTCCCTTCTCCCTTCCCTTTCATTGTCTCCTACTCCTAATACTTGGAAGGACTCCTAGTTGGACTAGGAAAGGGGGAATCCTACTCCCGGTGGGAGTAGGACTCCCCTAGGGCGCGCCATAGAGAGGGCCGGCCCTCGCCTCCTCCACTCCTTTATATACGGGGGCAGGGGGCACCCCATAGACACACAAGTTGATCTTCGCGATCGTTCCTTAGCCGTGTGCGGTGCCTCCCTCCACCATATTCCACCTCGGTCATATTGTAGCGGTGCTTAGGCAAAGCCCTGCGACAGTTGAACATCAAGATCGTCACCACGCCGTCATGCTGACGGAACTCCTCCCCGATGCTTTGCTGGATCGGAGCCCGAGGAGCGTCATCGAGCTGAACGTGTGCCAAGAACTCGGAGGTGCCGGGGTAACGGTGCTTGGATCGGTTAGACCGGGAAGACGTACGACTACTTCCTCTATGTTGCATCAACGCTTCCGCTTCGGTCTACGAGGGTACGTAGACAACACTCTCCCATCTCGTTGCTATGCATCATCATGATCTTGTGTGTGCGTAGGAATTTTTTTGAAATTACTACGTTCCCCAACAGTGGCATCCGAGCCTAGGTTTTTATGGTTTGATGTTATATGCACGAGTAGAACACAAGTGAGTTGTGGGCGATATAAGTCATACTGCTTACCAGCATGTCATACTTTGGTTCGGCGGTATTGTTGGATGAAGCGGCCCGGACCGACATTACGCGTACGCTTACGCGAGACTCGTTCTACCGTCGTGCTTTGCACACAGGTGGCTGGCGGGTGTCAGTTTCTCCAACTTTAGTTGAACCGAGTGTGGCTACGCCCGGTCCTTGCGAAGGTTAAAACAACACCAACTTGACAAACTATCATTGTGGTTTTGATGCGTAGGTAAGATTGGTTCTTGCTTAAGCCCATAGCAGCCACGTAAAACTTGCAACAACAAAGTAGAGGACGTCTAACTTGTTTTTGCAGGGCATGTTGTGATGTGATATGGTCAAAACGTGATGAGATATAAGTTGTTGTATGAGATGATCATGTTTTGTTGAAGTTATCGGCAACTGGCAAAAGCCTTATGATTGTCTCTTTATTGCATAAGATGCAAGCGCCAAATAATTGCTTTACTTTATCGCTATGCGATAGCAATAGTTGCAAGAGCAATAGTTGGCGAGATGACCATGTGATGACATATTGATATAGATCAAGATGATGGAGATCATGGTGTCATGCCGGTGACGATGGAAATCATGACGATGCTTTGGAGATGGAGATCAAAGGCACAAGATGATGATGGCCATATCATGTCACATATTTTGATTGCATGTGATGTTTATCTTTTATGCATCTTATCTTGCTTTGATTGACGGTAGCATTATAAGATGATTCCTCACTAAATTTCAAGATAAAAGTGTTCTCCCTGAGTATGCACCATTGCCAAAGTTCGTCGTGCCCAGACACCACATGATGATCGGGTGTGATAAGCTCTACGTCCATCTACAACGGATGCAAGCCAGTTTTGCACACGCGGAATACTCAGGTTAAACTTGACGAGCCTAGCATATGCAGATATGGCCTCGGAACACTAAGACCGAAAGGTCGAGCATGAATCATATAGTAGATATGATCAACATAGTGATGTTCACCATTGAAAGCTACTCCATTTCACGTGATGATCGGTTATGGTTTAGTTGATTTGGATCACGTGATCACTTAGAGGATTAGAGGGATGTCTATCTAAGTGGGAGTTCTTAAGTAATATGATTAATTGAACTTTAACTTATCATGAACTTAGTCCTGGTAGTATTAGCATATCTATGTTGTAGACCAATAGCTCGCGTTGTTGCTTTCATATGTTTATTTTGATATGTTCCTAGAGAAAAATTGTGTTGAAAGATGTTAGTAGCAATGATGCGGATTGGATCCGTGATCTTAGGTTTATCCTCATTGCTGCACAGAAGAATTATGTCCTTGATGCACCGCTAGGTGACAGACCTATTATAGGAGCAGATGCAGATGTTATGAACGTTTGGCTAGCTCAATATGATGACTACTTGATAGTTTAGTGCACCATGCTTAACGGCTTAGAATCAGGACTTCAAAGACGTTTTGAACGTCATGGACCATATGAGATGTTCCAGGAGTTGAAGTTAATATTTCAAGCAAATACCCGAGTTGAGAAATATGAAGTCTCCAACAAGTTCTATAGCTAAAAGATGGAGGAGAATAGCTCCAGCAGTGAGCATGTGCTCAGATTGTCTGGGTACTACAATCACTTGAATCAAGTGGGAGTTAATCTTCCAGATAAAATAGTGATTGACAGAATTCTCTAGTCACCATCACCAAGTTAGTAGAACTTCGTGATGAACTATAATATGCAAGGGATGACGGAAACAATTCCCAAGCTCTTCGTGATGCTGAAATTGACGAAGGTAGAAATCAAGAAAAACATCAAGTGTTGATGGTTAACAAGACCACTAGTTTCAAGAAAAGGGCAAAGGGAAGAAGGGGAAACTTCAAGAAGAACAGCAAGCAAGTTGCTGCTCAAGTGAAGAAGCCCAAGTCTGGTCCTAAGCCCGAGACTAAGTGCTTCTACTGCAAAGGGACTGGTCACTGGAAGCAGAACTGCCCCAAGTATTTGGCGGATAAGAAGGATGGCAAAGTGAACAAAAGTATATTTGATATACATGTTATTGATGTGTACTTTACTAGTGTTCATAGCAACCCCTCAGTATTTGATACTGGATCAGTTGCTAAGAGTAGTAACTCGAAACAGGAGTTGCAGAATAAACAGAGACTAGTTAAGGGTGTAGTGACGATGTGTGTTGGAAGTAGTTCCAAGATTGATATGATCATCATCGCACACTCCCCTATACTTTCGGGATTAGTGTTGAACCTAAATAAGTATTATTTGGTTTTTGCGTTGAGCATGAATATGATTTGATCATGTTTATTGCAATACGGTTATTCATTAAAGTCAGAGAATAATTGTTGTTCTGTTTACATGAATAAAACCTTCGATGGTCATACACCCAATGAAACAAGTTCGTTGGATCTCGATCGTAGTGATACACATATTCATAATATTGAAACCAAAAGATGCAAAGTTAATAATGATAGTGTAACTTATTTGTGGCACTGTCGTTTAAGTCATATTGGTGTAAAGCGCATGAAGAAACTCCATGCTGATGGGCTTTTGGAATCACTTGATTATGAATCACTTGATGCTTGCGAACCATGCCTTATGGGCAAGATGACTAAAACACCGTTCTCCGGAACAATGAAGCAAGCAACAGATTTGTTGGAAATCATACATACTGATGTATGTCGTCCGATGAATATTAAGGCTTGCAGCAGGTATCATTATTTTCTGACCTTCACAGATGATTTGAGCAGATATGGGGATATCTACTTGATGAAACATAAGTCTAAAACATTTGAATAGTTCAAAGAATTTCAGAGTGAAGTGGAAAATCATCGTGACAAGAAAATAAAAGTTTCTACGATATGATCGCAGAGGTAAAATATTTGAGTTACGAGTTTGGCCTTCAATTAAAACAATGTGAAATAGTTTCACTACTCACGCCACCTGGAACACCATAGTGTAATGGTGTGTCTGAACGTCATAACCGTACTTTATTAGATATAATGCGATCTATGATGTCTCTTACCGATCTACCACTATCGTTTTGGGGTTATGCATTAGAGACAGCTGCATTCACGTTAAATAGGGCACCATCTAAATCCGTTGAGACGACACCGTGTGAACTATGGTTTGGCAAGAAACCTAAGCTGTCGTTTCTTAAAGTTTGGAGTTGCGATGCTTATGTGAAAAAGTTTCATCTCGATAAGCTCAAACTCAAATCGGAGAAATATGTCTTCATAGGATACCCAAAGGAGACAGTTGGGTACACTTTCTATCACAGATCCTAAGGCAAGACATTCGTTGCTAAGAATGGATCCTTTCTAGAGAAGGAGTTTCTCTCGAAAGAAGTGAGTGGGAGGAAAGTAGAAAACTTGACAAGGTAATTGTACCTTCTCCCTTATTGGAAAATAGTTTATCACAGAAATCTGTTCCTGTGACTACTACACCAATTAGTGAGGAAGCTAATGATGATGATCATGTAACTTCAGATCAAGTTACTACCGAATCTCGTAGGTAAACCAGAGTGAGATCCACACCAGAGTGGTACGGTAATCCTATTCTGGAGGTCATGTTACTTGACCATGACGAACCTATGAACTATGAGGAAGCGATGATGAGCCCAGATTCCGATAAATGACTTGAGGCCATGAAATCTGAGATAGGATCCATGTATGAGAACAAAGTGTGGACTTTGGTGGACTTGCCCGAGGATCGGCAAGCCATTGATAATAACTGGATCTTCAAGAGGAAGACGGACACGGATAGTAGTGTTACTATCTACAAAGCTAGAATTGTCGCAAAAGGTTTTCGACAAGTTCAAGGTGTTGACTACGATGAGAGTTTCTCACTCGTATCTATGCTTAAGTCTGTCCGAATCATGTTAGCAATTGCCGCATTTTATGAAATCTGGCAAATGGATAAACAAAACTGCATTCCTTAATGGATTTATTAAAGAAGAGTTGTATGTGATGCAACAAGATGGTTTTGTCAATCCTAAAGGTGCTAACAAAATATGCAAGCTCCAGCGATCCATTTATGGACTGGTGCAAGCATCTCGGAGTTGGAATATATGCTTTGATAAGTTGATCAAAGCATATAGTTTTATACAGACTTGTGGTGAAGCCTGTATTTACAAGAAAGTGAGTGGGAGCACTACAACATTTCTGATAAGTATATGTGAATGACATATTGTTGATCGGAAATAATGTAGAATTATTCTACAAAGCATAAAGGAGTGTTTGAAAGGAGTTTTTCAAAGAAAGACCTCGGTGAAGCTGCTTACATATTGAGTATCAAGATCTATAGAGATAGATCAAGACACTTGATAAGTTTTTTTAATGAGTACATACCTTGACAAGATTTTGAAGTAGTTCAAAATGGAACAGTCAAAGAAAAAGCTTCTTGCCTATGTTACAAGGTCTGAAGTTGAGTAAGACTCAAAGCCCGACCACGGCAGAAGATAGAAAGAGAATGAAAATCATTCCCTATGCCTCAGTCATAGGTTCTATAAAGTATGCCATGCTGTGTACCAGATCTATTGTATACCATACACTGTGTTAAGAGAGGGAGTACAATAGTGATCTAGGAGTAGATCAATGGACAGCGGTCAAAATTATCCTTACTGGAATAAGGATATGTTTCTCGATTACGGAGGTGACAAAAGGTTCGTCGTAAAGGGTTACGTCGATGCAAGTTTTGACACTGATCTAGATGACTCTAAGTCTCAATCTGGATACATATTGAAAGTGGGAGCAATTAGCTAGAGTAGCTCCATGCAGAGCATTGTTGACATAGAAATTTGCAAAATACATGCGGATCTGAATGTGGCAGACCCGTTGACTAAACTTCTCTCACAAGCAAAACATGATCACTTTTTGGGTCTTAATCACATAGCGATGTGAACTAGATTATTGAATCTAGTAAACCTTTTGGGTCTTAGTCATATGGAGATGTGAACCAATCACATAAAGATGTGAACTATTGATGTTAAATCACATGACGATGTGATCTAGATTATTGACTCTAGTGCAAGTGGGAGACTGAAGGAAATATGCCCTAGAGGCAATAATAAAGTTATTATTTATTTCCTTATATCATGATAAATGTTTATTATTCATGCTAGAATTGTATTAACCGGAAACATAATACATGTGTGAATACATAGACAAACAGAGTGTCACTAGTATGCCTCTACTTGACTAGCTCGTTAATCAAAGATGGTTATGTTTCCTAACCATGGACAAAGAGTTGTTATTTGATTAACGGGATCACATCATTAGTTGAATGATCTGATTGACATGACCCATTCCATTAGCTTAGCACCCATCGTTTAGTATGTTGCTATTGCTTTCTTCATGACTTATACATGTTCCTATGACTATGAGATTATGCAACTCCTGTTTGCCGAAGGAACACTTTGTGTGCTACCAAATGTCACAACGTAACTGGGTGATTATAAAGGAGCTCTACAGGTGTCTCCAAAGGTATATGTTGGGTTGGCGTATTTCGAGATTAGGATTTGTCACTCCAAATGTCGGAGAGGTATCTCTGGGCCCTCTCGGTAATGCACATCACTTAAGCCTTGCAAGCATTGCAACTAATGAGTTAGTTGCGGGATGATGTATTACGGAACGAGTAAAGAGACTTGCCGGTAACGAGATTGAACTAGGTATTGGATACCGACGATCGAATCTCAGGCAAGTAACATACCGATGACAAAGGGAACAACGTATGTTGTTATGCGGTCTGTCCGATAAAGATCTTCGTATAATATGTAGGAGCCAATATGGGCATCCAGGTCCCGCTATTGGTTATTGACCGGAGACGTGTCTCGGTCATGTCTACATTGTTCTCGAACCGTAGGGTCCGCACGCTTAAGGTTTCGATGACAGTTATATTATGAGTTTATGAGTTTTGATGTACCGAAGGAGTTCGGAGTCCCGGATGAGATCGGGGACATGACGAGGAGTCTCTAAATGGTCGAGACGTAAAGATCGATATATTGGACGACTATATTCGGACTTCGGAAAGGTTCCGAGTTATTCGGGTATTTTTCGGAGTACCGGAGAGTTACGGGAATTCGCCGGGAGAAGTATTGGGCCTTATTGGGCCATACGGGAAAGAGAGAGGGGCTGCCTAGGGCAGGCCGCACGCCCTCCCAAGGCCTAGTCCGAATTGGACTAGGGGGAGGGGCTGCGCCCCCTCCTTCCTTCCCTTCTCCCTTCCCTTTCCTTGTCTCCTACTCCTAATACTTGGAAGGACTCCTAGTTGGACTAGGAAAGGGGGAATCCTACTCCCGGTGGGAGTAGGACTCCCCTAGGGCGCGCCATAGAGAGGGCCGGCCCTCCCCTCCTCCACTCCTTTATATACAGGGGCAGGGGGCACCCCATAGACACACAAGTTGATCTTCGTGATCGTTCCTTAGCCGTGTGCGGTGCCCCCCTCCACCATATTCCACCTCGGTCATATTGTAGCGGTGCTTAGGCGAAGCCCTGCGACAGTTGAACATCAAGATCGTCACCACGCCGTCGTGCTGACGGAACTCCTCCCCGATGCTTTGCTGGATCGGAGCCCGGGGAGCGTCGTCGAGCTGAACGTGTGCCAAGAACTCGGAGGTGCCGGAGTAACGGTGCTTGGATCGGTTAGACCGGGAAGACGTACGACTACTTCCTCTATGTTGCATCAACGCTTCCGCTTCGGTCTACGAGGGTACGTAGACAACACTCTCCCATCTCGTTGCTATGCATCACCATGATCTTGCGTGTGCGTAGGAATTTTTTTGAAATTACTACGTTCCCCAACACTTCCGCCACCCCAACTTAACCCAATTTTGGTTGTGTTGTGAGTTGTGTCTCCTAAGGTGTTTCGGCTACTTAGGGACCGTGCTTTCAACTCCGACACCGTATATAGTCCACCACCATAACCTCCACTTCTGCGTTGCCTAGTGCAACACCACCACTTCCCGCTACCACCATTTGACTTTCGTCCTTGAGATTTTTAGTTGTGGTTTTTCTATTTCCTAAGGTGTTTCGGCTACTTAGGGATGAGTCTCCATCATCTTGGTATCTCCATCAAGATCACCGCCACTCATCATCAACACGGACGGTAACCTCCATATCATCTTGGTATCGTGGTATCCCTCCATTGTATATTCCCTTGCCATTGCATTGATAACCCCTAGCCCATTTTGCGTCACTTACCTATCAAGACTAGCCATTTGAGTATTGCCGGCAACGTTACTTGTGCACATTAGTGATCTACACCATACATTGCATACATACCATATCATATTGGTATCATCATATCATCTCGTGTGCCTCAAGTTTCTTCCCGCATATACACAATAGCTATCTTGGTTTGTGCATTGTGCAAAAGTGGCCATACAAAAAAAGAGAATAAAGCTTTTAAGCAAAGAAAAAGAGTGAACAAAGAGCTTGTAAGCAAGTGCCATAGCATCATACCACATTGTCATATAAGATCATCTTGGATCAAACACCGGGAACCATACATACATAGCATACTTGGGATAGAAAGTTTATCCATTTTGCATCTTATAGGTTGTGCACAAGTGTCGTATCCACCTATAGAGCAATCGTGCTAGCGTCTCTCTTGAGTTGTGCAATACGAGCGTTTTCCGTGGATTCCACATTTTGTGCTCATCCTTGATTGCACGACCCCATTTATCTATCCGTGTGTGTTTCCGTGTGCCACATATTGCTATTGGTCTACTTGTTACACTTGCGAATTTGTGAATCTCTTTCAACATTATTGACTCTTGCTAACATTTTACATCAAATTTTTGTGCCTCTATCCTCATCGAGCTCCACCATAAGCCTTACTTGTGTAGGTGTGAGAAACCGACAAGAATTGGTACCAATTGTGCTATTTCCTTGTCTACATTGGAGTGATCATTGATCCACTTTCAACTTCGGTCAAGGTACATTTGGTATTCGTTCTTCTCTTTCTTCACTCATATTGGCTCGAATCTTGTGATGGATAGGCAAGGCATTTCATCTCCGGTCTTCCACAACAACAACGGTGTGAACAACTACATCACCAAAGCGTCAATTTTCGATCTACAACGACAAATGTAAGGCACGCAATCAAGATTGCGAGAGCGCATTGAGAACCTCTCCATTGAAATTCGCCACTCCGAAGCGAGGAAAAGGGAGTACATCGACAAGAAGCTTTCCGCACATAAAGAGGAGCAAGATGCAAGGATGGAGGAGATTAGAGCCTTGATCAAGTCTACTTCCCCTTCGTCATCTTCAAGGCGGCGGCAAGCACATCGATCCTCTTCGGAGCGCCCAAGCGACACAAGCGCCAGTCGTCCACGTCCACAACTCCATGGCGACCACCATCACGCTCGTGATCCACCTCGTCATGAAGGGCATGTCACCTCCAAGCAACATGTGCATGATGACGACGAACGACATCTACTACGAGCTCAAGTGCGACAACGCCACCATCAACATGAAGATGCTCGAGATGCGCCTACCTACAAGTCCCAACAAGCCCTACTTCACGCCAAGTCCAAACTTCATGACCACAAGAGAAGACCGCGAGACAAGCACCACCAAGAGCACGCTACGGCTACAACAACCACTTCGGCATCTTCGCCAAGTGCTATCAAGGCATCTTTGCCTTTGGACGTACGGCATCTTCGCCTACTTCCCACGAGTACGCCTACATTGACTTCATCAAGTCCAAGGCGACCACCTACAAGCGAGAGCGACACTTCCATCTTCGGAAGCCCCCCAAGGAAGATGGCCAAGCATGGGAAATTCCCTTCGGTCATGGAGACGAGCTACGAGGTGCCACATCATTTGGGCCTCCAACAACAAGACGGCGACAAGAAGGTCGAGCAAGGGCCATCCCCTTCGACCACGGCGACGAGCACGAACCTCTTCAACAACATGAAGACGGCGCCCATATTGGACTCATACTCCGAGTCAAGCTACGAGACCGCTCATGAGACCTTCTCTTTGGTCTGCAAGGAGAGTGATGATGTGCCATCTTCGGCCTTCATCCACGGCTACGACCACGACATGATTGAGCATGGAGACATTTGCACCAACATCTCTCTGACAACGACATGTGACGAGATGCCCCAATTGCCATGTGAGGAGAGCCACCACCACATGAGTGACATGAGTGACTCCACCACACGTGACATTGAGAGCATTTCCTATGAGAGGATGAGTGTGACCACCACTAGCCCCACACTTGAGAGCATGCCACACATCCTATGTGAGGTTGAGAACCATTTGAGTGACTCCACCAACCATATGAGTGAGAGCATCCGAGAGGGAGTGAGTGAGCCACAACACTTAGTGAGCGAGGTAGTTGACACGGCATGTGAGGCCACTTTGATTTCTAACGACTTAACCTCTACTCCTAGTGTGTTTTCTTCTTTGGTGCTAGGTCTCCTACTTGACGACATGCCTACCCTCGACGAGTCCATACCTCCAATGGAGATAATGATGGCCATGGTGGACGATGATGCACCCCCACATGGTTCCATCAAGATGAAGATGACAACGAGACGATTTTCAACACCTCACCTACAACACATGAGCGACGCTCCAAAGGTAACATAGGTGATGGTACTTCTCTTGTCCCACTAGTGGACTATTTTGTGAATGATTGTTTGCATGATGTTGACACACCTATTCCCATGCTTCATGCTAGTGCGACTTCTTCATGTCATGACTCACCTATTTATGATAAATATGATGATGAGCATGTTGATTTGCCTAGTTGTGATGCTATGCTCCATAGGATATCATGTGAAAATTCTATTGGTCACATCATGTTTGACAATCCATTAACCTTGTCATATGCTATGAGTGAGATATCCCATATTGCATTATTCCAATCTCAACATAGTAACTATGCATGCCCCATTCAAATACATCCCATTTGCACTTATGGCATAGATGACGAGATGATGGACATTGGCTTTTGCTTCTCTTGTGATGATATTGCCATGCTTCCTTTACATGATTTGCGCAATTCATCTACTATACCATGCCATGATCACATTGTTCCAAATATGCATTGTTTTGGATGTTGTCAATATTCTCCATGCGATGTTGCTACTCATGCCCATGAGCAGACCCCCATAGTTTCCTCATGGGTATTAGGAGATTTTGATGCATTCCATACATTGCATGATTCCCATAATTGCTTGCACCATATGCATTCCATGAACAACAATGCTCTACATATTTCTTGTGATGCATTACACAATTTGAGTCTCCATTATGCTATACATAATAACAAACCTCTCATGATGGATGACATGTTTCTATATCACGCATCTCATTTATTTGAGCATTGGATATTTTGTGCTAACCAACACAAGCACGTGCGCATCATGATGGATGATGTGTACATCTACCACACAGACACAATTTTCCTTTTGTCCTTGTTTTGTGTAGGTACTCACGTATACTCGTCAACCTCTCAATCCCAAGAGTTGACGAAACGAGCTCTTGAGAGCAATGATGACTTGGGATCCCGGGGACTTTCATTCCCACCATTCCTTTTGCGCAAGGACTACGCGCATATCTTTTACTTGTCTCTCACACGGATATGGGCTATTTACCACTTGTCACCTTATGCTCATTTTCCAGTGTTCACTTTGCATGTTATTTTTACTCCTATGCCTTTGCCATGCAATTGTGACCCTTGCTTGCATCTACCCATGATTCATCATTATGCTACTCCTATGTGTATTTGCATGCTTGGTGAAGATCCTTGTTGCTATTGCCATGTTTATCATGTGCCTCATGCTATTGATGCTATTTTCCTCATATCTTGCCTTCATGCTTGTGATATGTCTTGTGCACTATTCATGACCACTATTTGCACACATGACCACTATTTTCCTCATATCTTCGCACTACTAGCTTGCTTGCCTTGATTCACATGATTGCTTGCTTTGTCGCACCACCCATGTTCCATTCTTACTTGCTTTCTTGGGTTGATGACATATATGTTCATGCCTCTCACATGATACATCTTGTTCATTGTCGCTTGCCTCCAATTATGCTTATTGATCTTGGAGACTTGAACACATTACTTGTGATGCATGCTTGCTTGCTTGCGCCTATTCTATTTGGTTGTTCTCACATCATATGCCTCCGTACTATGAACTGCTCCCTTGTCCTTCATTATGATGAGCATGATGCATCCACTTGTTGGGTATTTTACCGCATGAATGATAGGTTTTCCGCTAACCTCATTTGTTTTTCCGAGTGTTTGTCATGTTCTTTCATGTTGAAGGATTCACAAGGCGATACTGTCATGACACAATTTGGTCATGTGATGGCATACACGATGTGCAACACCAACGTTTGCGATAATCTCCTAAAGGTGAACTCCTTCCCTTTGAGCCATCCTCAAATACGCATATTGGATGGGTCACTCTTTCATTGTTGTTTCCTTCTTCTTGTCTACATGTTACATCTATTGGATGGAGGACCGGCATTGGAGATGAAACCCATGGACCTTCAAGTTGAGGAGCGCTCGGACTTATTGGATGCACCTTCGAACCTCCACTCATGCCACGACATCGAGCATTGGTACACCAACACCTCCATATTTGTTGATTGTGCTCACACTTGTCATGCTCATTGGACATCTTACACACATGGCAAATTTGCATCTCATGCATGGATTGACTCCCATTACGATTGCCTTGTTGCATCTTGTATTCCCATGTCATCCATGATATATGAACTTGTGCATTTCCTTAGCAAATTTGTTGTGATATACCTTGATGGCATATTCTTACATCATGATCTTATTGCCTACCATTAATTGCATGATCACATCATATTGAACATCCATTGCCATATTCATGCTTTTGATAAACCGTCTCACTATGACATCATTTTGCACCGTGGTTGCATTCATCATATTCTTGCTTTTGCTACCATGAATGTTGTGCATACATTTCCATATCTTTTGGATAAGCTTCATGCACCTTGTCATGATCAATCTTGTTGCACGGACTCATTCTTACATGATGGATACTTTGTGTGCACTAATCATTGTATTTCCGAGTGTTGCTTGTGTTTGCTCTTTTTGCATGTCTATCACTCCGGCGACACCTTGGACTACTTGGATTGCGCCATGTCTTCCACTTCGTCCAACTACAAGTCCGTCTACGACAACCGTTTCCATGGTGATGAGGATCACGATCCGAGGTCGGATCTTTCCCAAGGGAGGGGGGATGATGCGGAGCATCCCACGTTCATCCCCATGTACACTCCGACTACTCTCCAAACCCCAAGTGGACATATGACGAGACCTCGAACATACGCCATTGGACACAAGGTGAACTCGCTCCTCTCCGAACCATCACTTTCTACATGTGAGATATGGCTGCTACCTCCAACGTGTGTTCTATGCATGATCAGGTACTTAGAGGAAAGCCACGAAGTCACCACATCCAACGGAACAGCTAGCGAGGACGCCAAGTACAAGGACCGAGAGAAGAATCTGCGCGAAGCTATAGCCACCGGACGACCGGCCCAGCCCGGACGTCCGGCCCCTGAGGACCCGAGCCGAATCTATGGACGATCGGAGCCACCGGACGTCCGACGACTCCCAGCGCCCGGACGACCGCCAGACACCGGACGTCCGACACTCTCCAGCGCCCGGCCGACCGACGCCGATCGGACGTCCGACACCACCTTTCCAGAGCCAAAATGCTGGACGTCCGACATGCACCGGACGACCGGACCCTCGCGAGCCACCGGACGTCCGGTACCTATCGGACGTCCGACGCCTGTGCGCCCGCCCGTGTGTTGGGCCCAAGCCACTTACCCTTTCATTCGCCTAGACTATATATACTCCTCCACCTCCTCCTAGTTAGGTTTAGCGTTGTGATAGCTCATTTCAGAGATAGAGCTACGCTCATCCATTACGGATCTACTCCACGAGAGAGATCGCGGCCCCTCTACGGAGAAGATCCCCTTGGATTCAAGACCCCCTCTTGGGTGGCCCCATCAAGACCTCCTCACGGAGAAGAACCGGTTACCGTGTATTGTCCGTTGTTGACCTTGGATCATCGTGTATCTCTTTGTGTTTCGAGGATCTAGCACATGTGTGATCTATTTCTTGTTGGTTGAGTGTTTCTCTTGTATTTCCCCTCGTCCCCCCCCCCCCGTGTTCTTCGTGTTCCTCGTAGGGATCCGCTCCTTTCGTGAAAGATCGTCCATCTAGGGTTCCACCCTACATCAATACTAGTATCTAATTTTACTGTACTACTTATGTTTACAACTGAGCTTCAAAGAAAGTTAAGCCTTGAATGGAAGTGATAGAGGAGGGTAGTGCATTGTTGAAGAATTTTCCTCGTTACTAGTTTGGGATTTTATGTGTTCTAGGCTTGCGATTACTACCGGACCTCATGGAAAAAACTATTTTTCCCATTTGTCTTGTATTTGTGTTGGATTGTCCAGATAGTTTCCTTTTGATTTAATTAAAAAAATCATTTTCTTTTCTGTTTTCAAATGAGTAATGCACTAGAAAAGGAAGGGGCTTATGATGTTCTTTTTTAAATAATGGGCCCTTCTGTCGCATTCATAAATAAAAGAATGAAAGGAAAAATATTTGAAGAACTATTAGTATCTCCAAATTTTTGTGCAAGCAACTTTCATTAGAAATGTCTCAAAACAAAATGTTACAGTTCAAACCCAAGGAAAGACTAGAATGAGTACAATAGTAAGGGAGGTAAATCAAATTAAACAAACGGCGATTACAAAAAAGAAGGAGGCGAGCTTCCTATCCGTCTTTGCACCACTTCCCTCATTCAGGAACAAACACTTTGCCAAATTCATTTGAGTCCCGCCCCGGATTTTCAGGACGGGTAAAACAATTTAAGCATCAACCAAAATTCCAAATTCCATGCTTCGACTACACCATCCGTGCCTCATAGGTTAGTCATGATTCATATGTTTTGGGTATTGCACACACCTTCAATATGCTTACGAAATCTTTCCACTTTTATGTTTTTGTGCAACACACATTTTTATGTTGTTTCTCATGTGGCAACATGGAGGATTTCAACGAGTTTGTTATAGTCATGTCTGTGGTGGGTAAGTGGAAGGACGAGGAGGGGGGGGGGGTATCTTGAGACACTGGGTTAGGAGAGTGTGATTTTTTTGTCTCCTATTGCAACACATGGGCCTTATTTCAGCTTTAGTTCAAATTTGAACTAAAGCCACGACACTTTTTTGGATCGGAGGGAGTAGTAAATAAAAAAAGAACGGAAGGAAAAACATTTATAGAACTATTAATATCTCCAGATTGTTGTGCAAACAACTTTCATGAGAAAAAGTTCAGAACAAAATGTTTATTACAGTTCAAACCCAAGGAAAAGACAAGAATGAATACAATGGTAAGGGAGGTAAATCAAATTAAAAAATCAGGAGAGGCAAATCAATCTAAACATCAAGAAAAGGAATCCAAATTACATGCTCACGAGAAAGCATGAGCTTATTCTTAATCTCAAGCAGTGAAAAACTTGGCATCATGATTTGATGGACCACCAGTTGATTTAGTAGGTGTTGAGGATGCGGCAGCTCCTCCTGATCTCGCCATCGGCACTGGTCTTGACCTCGATGGCACCCATCCTCACCATCGCTGCCTTGAACTTCTCCTCCCACACATTGTTATCCTCGGCGTAGGCACGCACCGCAGCACTCGTGTCATCCGCCGTCAAGAGCGCAGCGTCCGAGGCAAAGAGCACCTCGTGGCTGAGCACGTTCTTATAGTACTTGTTGTCCAACTTGTTGGGGGTCTTGATGTCTTGCACCACGGTGTTGTCGTTGCCGGTGTCTGACCTGCACTGCTTCTCTAGAGACGCCATCAGCTTGGGGTCCATGTCGGAGGTGCTGGCATTGAGGCGGTCGGAGAAGTCATCGTCAAAGGACGAGCAGTGGGACACCCCGATGGTGTGTGCACCAGAGAGGGTGACCATCTCGTCGGCGGAGAGCCCCTTGGAGGCAAAGTTGGCCTTGAGCTGCTCCACAGTGGCAAAGGGCGGGGGCAGGTGGATGAGTGTCTCGTTGATCAGGGAGACGCGACCGTCATAGCGGCCGGCTGGCATCTCGAAGTAGACCTTCTTGTTGCTGAGGAAGTAGGTGGCGTCACGACCAGCGAAGGCCAAGACATCGGCGCACGAGACGACGTTCCCGCACTCCTTCTCGATCCTTGCCTTTGCCGCGTCGATCACCTCGAAGCCGCGCAGGCTTAGGTTTGGGAGGCCAAACTTCTCCGTCGCGCTGCTAGGGTCGGCCAGGTCGAGTAGCACGGAGGCATCGCAACCCTGTAGATCCACAATCAAGAGGTGCACACACATGGTACATCAGTGCCCACACGTTGATGCGCATTGCAATACATTATCAGAAATGCTAAAAGTTTAACATCAGAATTCTAGACATAGCAAATCAAACGTTTTTCATCGCAATTTATATTGGCATGAGGATAACAAATTTAGTTTGTAAACACAACAATTTCTTGAGCAAAACAAAAAGAACTGAGATGGATTTGTCATGCTTGTCAACTAAACTTCTCACGCTAGATGAACATAATTTGCCAGGAAAAACGTTCAAGGTGCCATGACTAAAAATCTCACGTTCGCTGGATATTCAGGTCCTAAATTATAATATTAATATCAAATGATAAGTGCCGCACAAACCCAAGCATCAGTGCACAAGCAGTCTTACCCTGATGAAGCAGTCGTGGAAGAAGAGACGGACGAGCCCCGCCATGATGCCGGCATTGGCACCGCGCACGGTCTCCCTCACGATGTCTTCGGCGCGGTGGCACGTTTTCTGGTAGTAGCCGACCACGAGCTCCGCTGAGGCTGGTGGGCTCGGGACGGGCGCCGGAGGAGGAGGAGTAGCTGTGCTCGGGGGAGTCGAAGGATGGCCAGGAGAGCACGGGGTGGACGGCGGCGGGCTGGGATGCCCATAGTCTGCCTGGCCCTCACGCGCCATGCAGCCGAGCAGCGCGAGCACGGTCAGGGCGGCGGCGAGCTTGGCCATGGTCGCTAGCTTAGCTCCTCCCTCGGGCTGTTTGCTTGGTCTGTCTCGTGAGCTTGGGTGGTGATGAGAGAAGAGGATGCCTCTGCATGCCTATTTATAGCCAACCTCCGAGACGAGACAGAGCCGATGCAAGGAGCGATCGTGCAAGGAATGTCGTGTCCCGGAGCAATAGTTTTCTCGGCAGAACTGGACATGGCGAGCACAATCGCCCGGAATGGGCAGTGCTAAGTTGACATTGATCCGTGCCTGTGCAAAGTGTTGAACAGCTCGCTGCGGCTTCATTAAACTGATGACGTGATTATGTCCACCGAACACCGATCGTTCGGTGATGCGTCTAACTGGGCAAGAAACGATTTGATATTGCCTGGGTGATTATTCAACGGGTTGCTCTTGAGAGTTGTTGGACTGGGCGTGGGCGTGGGTGGAGTTAGTTAAGACAGTGCAATAAACAGTCCCATCATTGGATAGACATTCGCTTCGCCGCGGTCTGGATCTGACCCATCGCAGTCGCAGCACCGCCGGCCAGCCCCTAGCTACGCTAGTAGGTACTCCTGCTTGTAATGGTGGGTTGCCATGACGAGCTACGCTGTCTACGCAATAGGCCAGTTCGTGAATTCATGTAAAAAATGCTAGAGTTAGGGCATCCTCAATGTCGATCCGCAAATTTTCTTCCGCATCCGTTCGCGAAAAGAAAAACCAATTCATGGACACCGACACGGGAGCCGGCCATCCAACACTGCCCACATACATTTTGGACATATTTGAACTAAAATAGGTAAGCCGCGGCAGATCTCTTTGTCTTCTCCATGTCCGGCAGCCCGCTCATCAGACTGCCGAGAGCCCTGAAAGTATATACCTGCCCCCCCCCCCCCATATCTTCCCTATGTTCGGCTGTGTTGCTCGTTGGAGTGGCAAAGGGGTTGCTTCAGCCGGAGGGGAAGGAAGGCATCCGCTTTCGTGAAGAGCGAATCATGGTTGGTTTTTGGGGCGAAGGATGACGATGGCCCATGAGAGAGGACGAGACACCCGTTGTGTACGCCGGCGACGCACTTGCGGTAGCCTTCATGGGACCCCAAGCGGCGGCGGCCTCCCATGTTCTACTTTTCCTCGATGTCAACGACGGCCGATCTCCAAGCCGGCTTCTTTCTGTGCCGGCAGGGCACGGTTCCGTGAACGTTGACTTCGGATGGCTCGGCGTCTGGCCTCATCCACGGCAGTCATATGATGCCCGTTCCGCCGTGCTGGCATGGAGCAACTCGCCACTCCTCTGCGAGCTGGCTTGGAGCAGCGAGTTGTTGACCCAGGGCCCGGCTTCTTTCTGCGCCGGCAGGGCGTGGTTCCGCGAACGTTGACTTCGGATGGCTCGGCGTCTGGCCTCGTCCACGGCATCCATTATGCTCGTTCCGTTGTGCTGGCCCGGAGCAACTCGCCACTCCTCCGCGAGCTAGCTTGAAGCAGCGAGTTGCTGACCCAGGGGCAGGCTTGGAGCAGCGCGTTGCCTGGCTTGTATCCAGCGGGCTTAGCAAGCCACTCAGCCGGCTTTTATACCGGAGAACTACCCTTCCTGCTCGTCGGATGCCATGAGAAGGGTGAAGAAAATGGTGGAAGGAAGAGATGGGGAGCGGAAGAGTGGTCCGCTTCTTGCTTGGCGTCTGGCCGCCTTTAAATAGCGGGCGGGCACGAGGAGCTTGCCCGGGTTTGTGTTTAATGTCGGCCGGCTCGCGAACGGACTTGTGGTTGGAGTAGATTTCTCAGCACACGCGCAGATTTAATGAAGGCGTTTGAATGCGGCGAGGAGGCATGTTCAGCCGAGTGTGCGGCGAGCGGCGCTCTCTTGACTGGCGTGCCGCTTCAATGTCGGCGCCGGTGAGAGGTCGCGTCCGCTCTGGGCCGCCTTCAATGCGGAGTGGCCGCTCTACAGCGGCATGAATGTGGGCAGCTGGCGCCAGGCGGGAAGCGCGGGCGAGCGAGGGGCGGGATTTTTGGTGGGTCAGGGCGGTCAAAAGCGGGTGTGGCTTCGGCCGCCCACAACCCCCCTCCCCCCTCGTTTGTCTCTGGTTTGCGGAAGAAAGTGCATCTGGACCGTCCTGCGGACCGATGTAAGATCCCGTTGGATGGCAAAACATGTTCGGACTGGATAGTCCGGACGGTTGCGGGCGGTTTGAGAGTCGGCGTTGAAGATGCCCTTACGAACAATGTATACAATTTAACCTACGGACTCATCTCCCCTACCCTTGATTTCCAACCACATCTTGCAAGACAACCACAACATTAAAATAATCTCTATATAAACTAATATAAGATCTTTTCAATCATTAATGTAATGATTGAAAAGATCTTATATTACTACCTTTCATTTTGGTTTATTGGTCTTCTTTGTAATTTGTGCCAAATTTTGATTAAATATTTAACTAATAAAATGTTAATGCATGTCAACAAAAATTATATGGTTGGATTCGTATTTGGACCTAGTTTTCTTATATTACTACCTTCGTTCTGGTTTATTGATCTCCTTTATAATTTGTGCCAAAATTTGATCAAATATTTAACTAATAAAATGTTAATTCATGTCAACTAAAATTATATGGTTGGATTCGTATTTGGACCTAGATTTCAATTATATAATGTTTTGTGACATGCATAAATATTTTGTTAATTAAATTTATGATCAAAATTTGACATGAAATACAATAAAAACTAATAAAACAGGACGAAGGTAGTAGTTTATAGATCGAGTAGTAATTTTCGGATGCCGCGCCCGCACTGGGAAGCATTGGCTAGGCACACTATGTTTGCAATCGATCACTTCATCAAAAGGATCATAGTGTCCAGATATCGTTTCGACCTGAGTTAACCTAGTCCTTCAGCGCTCATTCAGAGACACCAACTGTATTCATAAGCGGGATCTTCGGACGCGGCACATGGCGAAAAGCTATACAGTTGCTTTAGATGCTGGGAGCTAATTCAAACTGCTCTTACAATCATTTGGTCCGGGTGACAAAGATGATGTTCCTACTGTCAAAAACTTTTTTTTTGCGGGGGTAATGTCAAAAACTTTGCGAATTTTAAACTCATGCACATCAGCACATGTGCATGTCCACTATGCACATCTAAATTTTCTCAGGAAAATGATAATTTATGTGGATTGTGTAACAAAAAAGAAAGTGCTCCAAAAAAGGGCTTTTCAGAGCACTTGTTTTTGTTGTTTTGGCTCATCGCAAAGTACGTGTATTTCTAATGAAACTTTGCAAGCATGTAAATGCACAAAACACAAACAATGTATTTTTCTTTACATCTTAACAATTTTATTGTTCACACTGGAAACGTATCACTGGTAGAAAAAAGGCATATAGTCCCGGTTCGTAAGGGTCTTTAGTCCCGGTTCCGGAACCGGGACTAAAGTGTCGGTACTAATACCTCCCCCCTTTAGTCCCGATTCAATCCAGAACCGGGACTAAAGGCCCTCCACGTGGGCAGTGCGCAGAGCCCCGTCAGGAGACCCTTTGGTCCCGGTTGCCACCAACCGG
>NC_041382.1:104936178-104941926 GCF_002162155.2 Triticum dicoccoides | reverse complement strand
GGGTTTTGGGGGGTTAATTTAGGTGTTTCATATATTGTGTTAGCTAGTTATAATTAATAGAGAGAAGTGTCTTCTGTTATGTCCGTGCTTGGTCGACGCTACGTACTATACATACGTATATAGAGAGGACTAGACACGCTAGCTAGCTAGTAAGCAAACGAAGGAAACAGAAGATCGTCATGAACATATATGCATATATACAGAGAGAAGTGATATCGACCACCTCTCCTTCTCCGAGAGATTGGTCGAACAACAAGTTCTCGTATATCTATCTGACACTACCGGCTACATATATACAATAATTATCTCTTACAAATATAATCATACGGACTCAGGGTCCACATAGAATTCTCCGTCTTTAGGGATCACGTGGTCAAGAAAGAATGCCGCCAATTCCTCTTGAATTGCTCGCATGCGAGCTGGTGCTAGGAGTTCATCCCGCTTCCGAAACATCTAATTTGAAGAAGGGGGTCAATACATATATATAAATGAATGAAACTCAACACAAATGATGGTAATAAAATAAAATTGTGAATGTTATTATTTACGTACTTCATATTGTTCGTTAGAGTACCCGCCCCGCTCACAGGTCGTGTGGCGGATGGACTCGCAGATGTAGTATCCACAGAAATCATTCCCTTGTTTCTGCCACAACCACTTTACAAGAAATAGAGGTCAATCAAACTGATAAGCAAGAATGTTAAATGGTATTGATGAAACTAGCGCTTGAATCACTAGGAGATGCGCGGAACATGCTACTATAGTACTTACTTTCGGGTGTCTAAATTCCAGCTCCTTCGGCAGTCCCGGAACTGTTTTGGTGAATTTTCTCCAAACCCTGCCGGACAAAGAAAACAATTACTTGATATCAGGAAATGAACAAAGTTGCTGATATGGTGGATAATGATTGATTTAACTTACTTCTTGAGGATTTTAGTCATGTCCGCATACTCCTTGGGATCTTTTCGTTTAGAGTCCAAGACGGTTACTACTCCCTGCTCAAGCTTAATCTCTAGGAGAATAAAGTGGAAACTGCACACACATGCATAACTCATGAATTACATTACTATAACCTTGACTAATATATAAGGGAAATCGAATACGCACAAGACAGTAACACTCACCTGAAGTTGTAAGGAAAGAGTATTATATCTTTGTTTTGATTTATTACGAACGATCGTAGCAAGCTGGCCTCGGTAGCTGCGACATGAAGTTTAACCTGAGTTGCATCTATGAGATATGTGTTAATGAACCCAATATCACCGACTTGTCTTTTCTTCAATTCGGCGATCTTCAATCTGCATAATATAGTGATGATGATTATAAATACATGCAATGAAAGAGCTAAGCTATATAGAGAAACTTAATGACAGAAGTAGTACTATACTTACAGACAGTAGCAGGCGACCATTGTTTTATCGAGGGCCAATTGATTGAAAAACTGATAGAACTCCTCAAATGGAACAGGCAACAGATCAATTCCAACGAGGTCATGCTCCTTTTTAACTTTCACATACAAAGTACTCCTCCCCCCAGAGTCTCTGCAGATTTTCAAGTACCAATCATGCAATCTTCGCATCATCGTTGATAGAGATCTTTCATCTTTGACGAGAGGCTTCCCATACTCGTATCTTTGTATCTGCACCTCCATGGGTTCATAATGTACTTCGTCGGGCAGGTAATCTGCAAGATTGCTATAACCGGGCACCATCCTCGGATCATTATCGACGTTGTGGCTAGGCACCTTGAGCGGGGGGCACGATTGCTTCGCTTGTTCGCCGAGCTGGGCAATTTGTTTCCCAGCTCGTCGTTCTTTCAGCCTTTGATCACTGACAGTACTTCCCGACCGCTCCGCTTCGGCAAATTCCTTTCCAATAATGCGGTCATAGTTTCCTTTCGGCGGATCAGACTTCGGTGGTTTTGTCAGGGCAGCCAGAGTGCGCTTCACTTTCACCCGATCTACCTTCTCCTCCGGAGGTGGATGTTTCTTTGCTTTCACCCCTTCAAAGAATTTCTTCACTTCTTCTCGCGCGATCTCGGCGTTCTCCTCCTGGGTCCTCTCGTATGGTAACTTCTCTGGAGTCTTCAGAGAAGGACCGAATCTGTATGTCCTCCCGCCTCTGGTTGTATTGCTAGACGCCGACCGAGCAGACGTAGCGGCTGTCTTCTTTACTTGCTTAAGAGGCGGAGGAGAAGGACTACGACGCGCCGGAGCAGCTGGAGCGGCGGCAGGTCTCTTCCGCCCTTGCTGACGAGGCAGAGAAGGAGGAGGCTGGCTGCTCGGGCGCGTCGGCGCAGGCGGAGAAGGAGGCGGAGTGCCGCCACGCGCCGGAGAAGGAGCCGGCCGAGGGCCCTTATCGTCACTCGCCGAAGGAGGAGGCGGTGGAGGCGGAGTGCCCTGACTCGCCGGAGGAGGAGGAGGAGGCGGTGGCGTCCAGTTCGGAAGGTTGATGAGCTCCTTCCGCCATAGGCATGGAGTCTTCAGAGCAGACCCCAGCCGAGTCTCCCCTTCACCGGTAGGGTGGTCAAGCTGGAGGTCCTCAAATCCCTCCGTTATCTCATCCACCATCACCCTAGCATATCCTTCTGGAATCGGCCGGCAGTGAAAAGTTGCACCGGGTTCAGTAGGATAAACAGAGCCAACAGCCGCCTTGACCTTCAAATTCATCCATTGCGTCATAAGGTGGCAATTTTGAGACTCCGTTATAGCATCCACGGGATAGCTGGCAGGAGCCGTCAAGGTATGCTCCGGCTGAAGCAGCTCGGTGGAAGCCACGCTGCTTCTGCGCTGAGATGGCGGGGTAGCTTCGGGGGAGGCTTCGGCAGTACGTTTGCTGCGATTTGCTTCTCGTTCCTCTATCGCGTCTACCCTTGCTTGCAGCGCCTGCATTTGGGTCTGCTGCACTTTTTTCCTCCTCTCATGGGATTTGTAACCGCCTGCGTCCGGAAACCCAACCTTCCACGGAATGGAGCCTGGCGTGCCTCGTGTCCGTCCAGGGTGCTCAGGATTCCTGAGGGCCATTGTGAGCTCGTCGTTCTCTCTGTCTGGAAAGAACGTCCCTTCCTGCGCTGCTTCGATATACTGCTTAAGCTTACTGACTGGTATGTCCATTTGATCGTTCGTCCAAATGCACTTCCCTGTTACAGGGTCCAGTGTTCCGCCAGCCCCGAAGAACCAAGTCCGGCAACGGTCTGGCCAGTTAATTGTCTCTGGTTTGATCCCTTTATGAACCAGATCATTCTCAGTCTTGGACTACTTAGGCTGGGCTACGAGGTAGCCACCTGACCCCGTGCGATGGTGAAGCTTCTTCTTCGCAGCATTTTGCTTGTTTGTCGCCGACATCTTCTTACTCTTTTCCGATGTCTTGTGGGCCACAAATGCGGGCCAGTGATCTATGATATTCTCATATCTGCCCTTGAATTCCGGTGTCTCATTATTTTCGACAAACTTATTTAGCTCTTTCTTCCACCTCCTGAATAGTTCTGCCATCCTCTTCAGAGCAAAAGACTTGATTAATTTCTCTTTAACTGGGTTCTCTGGATTATCCTCAGGCGGTAGGGTGAAATTTGACTTCAGCTCAGTCCAAAGATCATTTTTCTGCATATCATTGACATAAGAGACCTCAGGGTCTTCTGTAGCCGGCTTAAACCATTGCTCGATGCTTATCGGGATCTTGTCCCTAACCAGAACCCCGCACTGAGCAACAAATGCGCTCTTTCTCCGGAGGGGTTCAATAGGTTGGCCGTCGGGCGCGATTGCTATGATCTCAAACTTTTCATCCGAGCTCAACTTTTTCTTCGGGCCTCGTCTCTTTACCGAAGTTGTGCTCGATTCGGAGGGCTAGAAAAAAGAACAAAAACTTAATTAATATGTGTACATACCCAAACAATGAATGCATCAATCAGCTAGTCAGCATAGGCTTAACTAATATATATACCTGGCCGGACTCGGTTCGGTCACCGGAGCCGTCATCATGGTCTCCTTCTTGCATCGGCATTGGGTCACCGGAGCCATCGTCATGTTCTTCTTCTTGCACCGGCATTAGGTCACCGTAGCCAGCTTGTTCACCCTCTCCTTCCAGACCATCGGTTTCATTGAGAAACAACGAGATGGCATCACTTCCTTCTGCGATTATGTCCCTCAACAACGCTTCTTTTGTTGCTTCGTCTAGGGCGGTGTCCATAGTTTCTACAAATATTTACAACATAGCAATTATTATTCAAACATGAAAGATGGATATATTAGTGCCAAACGTAGAACTAGCTACCTAATCATAGTAAGCTATCGGGAGGGGGTATATATCGACAACGACGACACTACATCTATGTCCCTCGACGATCCTCGTTCCCGATAAAAAAAGAGGAGGAAGAAGAAAAATAAGAGGAGAAGAAAGAATAGAGGAGAAGATCTCCTCTATTCTTTCTTCTCCTCTTTTTTTTCTTCTTCCTCTTCTTTTTTTATCCTCTTCTTCCTCTCATGTTCGATAGGATCGCCGAGGGGTTGGGAGGTTGCCTAGTGTCAAGGGATTCAACAAAACCATGCCTTCATCATTAGGCGAAAGTAACATGTGCATGATGGTACGAAGCTCTTCAAAGTTGTTCTGGAACGGAGTCCCAGATAGGATAATTCGCTTTTTGGTACAAAGTTCAGCAAGAGCCTTTCGAATATCGCTATTTGGAAGGCCTTTGCTGAATTCGTACCAAAAGGCGGATTATCCTATCCGGGACTCCATTCCAGAACAACTTTGCAGAACTTCGTACCAACATGCCCTGGTTACTTCCGGCTAATGATGAAGGCATGGATTTCTTCAATACTTTGACACTAGGAAACCTCTCTCTACTTCCGGCTAATAAGAATAAGAAGAAGAAGAAGAAGAAGAAGAAGAAGAAAAGAAGAAAAAAAAGAGGAGAAGAAGAAAGGAATAGTGGAGAAAAGAGAATATATTATATTTTCTCTTCTTCTCCACTATTCCTTTCTTCTTCTCCTCTTCTTTTTCTTCTTTTTTCTTCTTCTTATTTATTTCTCCTCTTCTTTTTCTTCTTTTTTCTTCTTCTTATTTATTTCTCCTCTTCTTTTCGGAGAGGAAACCCTAAATAGCTAGCAAGTATCGTGGGTGTGAGATACATGTGGCCTTCGGTGTCGGACACTACATCCACGTCCCACAAGTGACGTGGGCGTCGAAGCCCGCGCCACTTGTGGGATGTGGGTGTAGTGTCCGACACCGACGGTACATGTATCTCACACCGACGATACTTTCTATTTAGGGTTTCTCCTCTACCGCTCCTCGACCTTTCGACAACCCTCGTTCCCGATAAAATAAAGAGGAAGAAGAAGAAGAAGAAAGAAGAAAAGAAAGAATAGAGGAGAAGACTTCCTCTTCTTCCTCTCCTCTTCTTCTCCCTCTTCTTCCCCTTCTTCCTCGCCTCTCTCATGAATGTCCGACGTTCTCGACCCCCCCCCCATGTGTCGAAGAAAAAAAAAGAAGAAAAAAAAGAAGAGAAGAAGAAAGGAATAGAGGAGAAAAGAGAAAATAGAATATATATTCTAATTTTCTCTTCTTCTCCTCTATTCCTTTCTTCTTCTCCTCTTCCTTTTCTTCCTCTCCTCGTCTTCTCCTTCTTCTTCTCCTTCTTTCTCTACTTATTTTCCTTTTCCTTATTTTACTTTTTCCTCTCCACTAACATCATCATATATATGAAAAAATGCATATATGAAAAAAAAACATCATCATATATATCATCTATCAT
>NC_041382.1:104928644-104934650 GCF_002162155.2 Triticum dicoccoides | reverse complement strand
TCATCATTTCACCCACATAGCATGTTCCAAAAAGTAGAGAGGGTTACGACAAAAACTTGATGCACTTCGTGTACAAAATGGACAATCACTTTCGAAGTATCAAAGTTTCGAACCATAAGACATGAAAGCATTTCAAATGAACTCTGAAAAAGTTGAAAGTTGGGATGGTATCATAATTTCACCCACATAGCATTTGCTTATTGCGGGAGAAAGTCTTCACTTTTTCTTCGCTTGTGTCATTTGCTTATTGCGCCGTAACCATGGATAATCTTCATTGTTTATCAGGATGCTTGGGTCAGCCTTGACATTGAAGGGAGGAATTTCATGAAACTTTTCATAATCTTCAGACATGTCTGTCTTGCCGTCCACTCCTAGGATGTCCCTTTTTCCTGAAAGAACTATGTGGCGCTTTGGCTCATCGTATGATGTATTCGCTTCCTTATCTTTTCTTTTTCTTGGTTTGGTAGACATGTCCTTCACATAGATAACCTGTGCCACATCATTGGCTAGGACGAACGGTTCGTCAGTGTACCCAAGATTTTTCAGATCCACTGTTGTCATTCCGTATTGTGGGTCTACCTGTACCCCGCCGCCTAACAGATTGACCCATTTGCACTTAAACAAAGGGACCTTAAAATCAGGTCCGTAGTCAAGTTCCCTATGTCCACTATGTAACCATAATATGTGTCCTTTTCGCTCTCGGTTGCTGCATCAAAGCGGACACCGCTGTTTTGGTTGGTGCTCTTTTGATCTTGGGCGATCGTGTAAAATGTATTCCCATTTATCTCGTAGCCTTGTAAGTCAATACAGTCAAAGATGGTCCCCTGGACAACAAGTACAACTCATCACAAACAGTGTTGTCACCTCTAAGACGTGTTTCCAACCAACTGCTGAAAGTCGTGATGTGTTCATATGTAATCCAGTCGTCGCACTGCTCCGGGTGTTTGGAGCGCAGACTGTTCTTGTGTTCATCGACATACGGGGTCACCAAGGTAGAGTTCTGTAGAACTGTGTAGTGTGCTTGAGACCAAGAATATCCGTCCCTGCATATTATTGAGTCTCTTCCAAGAGTGCCTTTTCCAGTCAGTGTCCCCTCATACCGCGATTTAGGGAGACCTATCTTGTTAAGGCCAGGAATGAAGTCAACACAAAACCCGATAACATCCTCTGTTTGATGGCCCATGGAGATGCTTCCTTCTGGCCTAGCGCGGTTACGGACATATTTCTTTAGGACTCCCATGAACCTCTCAAAGGGGAACATATTGTGTAGAAATACGGGCCCCAGGATGACAATCTCGTCGACTAGATGAACTAGGACGTGCGTCATGATATTGAAGAAGGATGGTGGGAACACCAGCTCGAAACTGACAAGACATTGCGCCACATCACTCCTTAGCCTTGGTACGATTTCTGGATCGATCACCTTCTGAGAGATTGCATTGAGGAATGCACATAGCTTCACAATGGCTAATCGGACGTTTTCCGGTAGAAGCCCCTCAATGCAACCGGAAGCAGTTGCGTCATAATCACGTGGCAGTCATGAGACTTTAGTTTCTGAAACTTTTTCTCTGGCATATTTATTATTCCCTTTATATTCGATGAGAAGCCAGTCATGACCTTCATACTGAGCAGGCATTCAAAGAAGATTTCTTTCTCTTCTTTCGTAAGAGCGTAGCTGGCAGGACCTTTATACTGCTTCGGAGGCATGCCGTCTTTTTCGTGCAAACGTTGCAGGTCCTCTCATGCCTCAGGTGTATCTTTTGTCTTCCCATACACGCCCAAGAAGCCTAGCAGGTTCACGCAAAGGTTCTTCGTCACGTGCATCACGTCGATTGAGGAGCGGACCTCTAGGTCTTTCCAGTAGGGTAGGTCCCAAAATATAGATTTCTTCTTCCACATGGGTGCGTGTCCCTCAGTGTCATTCGGAACAGCTAGTCCACCGGGACCCTTTCCAAAGATTACGTAGTGTAAATCATTGACCATAGCAGGCACGTGATCACCGGTGCACATGGCGGGCTTCTTCTGGTGATCTGCCTCGCCTTTGAAATGCTTGCCTTTCTTTCGACATTGATGGTTGGTCGGAAGAAATCGACGATGGCCCAGGTACACATTCTTCCTGCATTTGTTCAGGTATATACTTTCAGTGTCATCTAAACAGTGCGTGCATGCGTGGTATCCTTTGTTTGTTTGTCCTGAAAGGTTACTGAGAGCGGGCCAATCGTTGATGGTCACGAACAGCAACGCCTTAAGGTTAAATTCCTCCTGTCTGTGCTCATCCCACGTACGTACACCGTTTCCATTCCACAGCTGCAAAAGTTCTTCAACTAATGGCCTTAGGTACACATCAATTTCGTTGCCGGGTTGCTTAGGGCCTTGGATGAGAACTGGCATCATAATGAACTTCCGCTTCATGCACATCCAAGGAGGAAGGTTATACATACATAGAGTCACGGGCCAGGTGTTGTGATTGCTGCTCTGCTCCCCGAAAGGATTACTGCCATCCGAGCTTAAAGCAAACCATACATTCCTTGGGTCCTTTGCAAACTCATCCCAGTACTTTCTCTTGATTTTTCTCCACTGCAACCCGTCAGCGGGTGCTCTCAACTTCCCATCTTTCTTTCGGTTCTCACTGTGCCATCGCATCAACTTGGCATGCTCTTCGTTTCTGAACAGACGTTTCAACCGTGGTATTATAGGAGAATACCACATCACCTTTGCAGGAACCCTCTTCCTGAGGGGCTCGCCGTCAACATCACCAGGGTCATCTCGTCTGATCTTATACCGCAACGCACCGCATACCGGGCATGCGTTCAGATCCTTGTATGCACCGCGGTAGAGGATGCAGTCATTAGGGCATGCATGTATCTTCTCCACCTCCAATCCTAGAGGGCATACGACCTTCTTTGCTGCGTATGTACTGTCGGGCAATTCGTTATCCTTTGGAAGCTTCTTCTTCAATATTTTCAATAGCTTCTCAAATCCTTTGTCAGCCACAGCATTCTCTGCCTTCCACTACAGCAATTCCAGTACGGTACCGAGCTTTGTGTTGCCATCTTCGCAATTGGGGTATAACCCTTTTTTGTGATCCTCTAACATGCGATCGAACTTCAGCTTCTCCTTTTGACTAATGCATTGCGTCCTTGCATCGACAATGACCCGGCGGAGATCATCATCATCGGGCACATCGTCTGGTTCCTCTTGATCTTCAGCAGCTTCACCCGTGGTAGCATCATTGGGCACATCGTCTGGTTCCTCTTGATCTTCACCAGCTCCCCCCGTTGCAGCATCACCGTATTCAGGGGGCACATAGTTGTCATCGTACTCTTCTTCTTCACCGTCTTCCATCATAACCCCTATTTCTCCGTGCCTCGTCCAAACATTATAGTGTGGCATGAAACCCTTGTAAAGCAGGTGGGAGTGAAGGATTTTCCGGTTAGAGTAAGACCTTGTATTCCCACATTCAGTGCATGGACAACACATAAACCATTCTGCTTGTTTGCCTCAGCCGCATCGAGAAACTCATGCACACCCTTAATGTACTCGCGGGTGTGTTTGTCACCGTACATCCATTGCCGGTTCATCTGCGTGCATTATATATAATTAAGTGTCCAAATTAATAGAAGTTCATCATCACATTAAAACCAAAGTGCATACATAGTTCTCATCTGACAACATATAGCTCTCCAGAGCATCTAATTAATTAAACCATACATTGAAACTATGTAAAACATTTCAATGCGAAAACAAATGCGATCATAATCGCAACCAAGGTAACAATTGATCCAACGGCATAATGATACCAAGCCTCGGTATGAATGGCATATTTTCTAATCTTTCTAATTTTCAAGCGCATTGCATCCATCTTGATCTTGTGATCATCGACGACATCCGCAACATGCAACTCCAATATCATCTTCTCCTCCTCAATTTTTTTTATTTTTTCCTTCAACAAATTGTTTTCTTCTTCAACTAAATTTAACCTCTCGGCAATAGGGTCGGTTGGCATTTCCGATTCACATACATCCTAGATAAATAAAATCTCTGTCACGTTGGTCGGCATAATTTTCATAAACAATAAATGAACCAATAGTTATAAAAATAATATACATACCAAATCCGAATCATAGACAGGACGAGGGCCGACGGGGGCGGATACCAAAACCATCGCACTATATAAGATGCAATAATAAATATAAGAAAATGATACAAGTATCTATCTAAACATACAAGTAAGAATATTTTTCCTTTCAGAAAGAAGATAAGAACAAGAGGCTCACCACGGTGGTGTCGGTGATGAGATCGGCGCGGGTGATCGACAGCGGTGAAGACGGGGACGGGGCGTGACGGACCGCTAAATCTAGACAAATCTCGAGGAAAATGGAGCTTGGAGGTCGAGCTTCGAGAGGAGAAAGCTTAAGTAGTGTGGCTCGGGCATTCCATCGAACACCTCATGTGCATAGGAGGTGAGCTAGAGCACCACAAAGCCCTCTCCCACTCGGCCAGAAAAAACAAAGCACTGTGCTCTGCTCTTGCGCGAGGGGGTATGTATAGGCACTTCATTGGTCCCGGTTGGTGGCACGAACCGGGACTAAAGGGGAGCCTTTGGTCCCGGTTCAAGCCATCAACCGGGACCAATGGTGGTGGGCCAGGAGCGAGGCCCATTGGTCCCGGTTCGTCCCACCAACCGGGACCAAAAGGTCCAGACGAACCGGGACCAATGGCCCACGTGGCCCGGCCGGCCCCCGGGGCTCACGAACCGGGACCAATGCCCACATTGATCCCGGTTCTACACTGAACCGGGACTAATGGGTTGAGCCGGCCTGGACCATAACCCTGTTTTCTACTAGTGTATACACAGTCCCGCGGGCCAAAACGCCATCTCCTTGGTCACCATGTTTGGCAAGGCAATTCTCAGAATCATGTCATTGCACAAATATTACTCCCTCCATAAAGAAATATAAGAGCGTTTAAATCACTAAAGTAGTGATCTAAACACTTTTATATTTGTTTACAGAGGGAGTACCGATCAATAAAGAAGGATCTTGCCCTCAAGAATATAATGTACTGGTGCTGATGCACAGTTTGACAGTTGTACGTAAGGAGCCTCTCTGTGCATCAGTAAAACAAACAAACAAGTTTGGAAGCTAAAACATTTATGGATATGTTTGAGCAGAGTGACAGATAAATACAGTGGGACATCAATTTCAGGAGCTGCGCACATGT
Source organism: Triticum dicoccoides (assembly GCF_002162155.2). Classification (NCBI taxonomy): domain Eukaryota; kingdom Viridiplantae; phylum Streptophyta; class Magnoliopsida; order Poales; family Poaceae; genus Triticum; species Triticum dicoccoides. The sequence continues at coordinate 104,929,427 of NC_041382.1, read as the reverse complement.
TTAAGCGAGCGCACAAATTTAGAAATCTAAGTTGTTTTTTAAAAGAAAAATATCCACGTTGTTGATGGTGCTATAGGTACATCAACCAGGTTTAAATAGTTGCAATATCAATAGATAACCATAAATTTTAATATTAATACATAACTATCAGGTTTCCATATCAGATACACATGACCACCAGGTTTCAGAAACACAACCAGATTCAGTTCTGGCACCACCTCATGAAAGGAATGACCGAAAAGCGAAATAACTGCAATTAAGTGATACAGCTGAACACAAGCATGAGCACATACAATCATCTGTCACGTGTGAACAGCAAAAGATTCAGAATCACTGTGAGGTATCAGAATTATGACAATTCAGAAATTAGCTCTTGAAATTCGAAGACGGTCCAGTCAGCTTTGGTTGCAACTGCTTCTCTCATCTGGACACCGGCGTAACAGATGAACAAGTCTGCCCCACCAGGTTGCCGAGCCTGCATGGACACGTGTATATAAATTAAGCTACACACATTTTTGATCATTTCTCATGTTTAGAGATAACTCCTTCATCACATTGAAAAATTAATAACACTCCTAACCGATTAATATGCTGCATAACCATCATCCACAGAAAGATTATTTGTTGGCCCTTGACAAGAACTAAAGACGAGAATTAAATGCCATGTATCAGTATTGAACATGTCCTCATGAAGTCCATACCCTTAGTATGGAATTCTCCAACCCCTTCATTTCTACAGCATGATAAAGTACTACTTCCACCGTCCCATAATATAAGCGTCAT
>NC_041382.1:104888534-104928531 GCF_002162155.2 Triticum dicoccoides | reverse complement strand
GCCCACTCACCAGCACACACGCGCGCGCGCACAAACCCGGCTAGTAAGTGATGAGCAATTGTGTCACAGAATTCAGGATCTGTTAAAGATGAACTAGCGCAGTTTGCACTTGTAGCCCTTCTTACTACCTCATTTCATTGAAAAATTCACTCTCCTGTTATTAACATCACGCAACCAGAGATATACCTCAAGATCAGTGGCACCATCTCCAATCATAACCAGTGTATTGTAACCATGATCCTGAACACATGGAAGAAGGTCACTTACGGAGCTAGAAATTAAGAACATAAATGTAATATCAAAAGTTACAGCTACACTAGACCTGTCTTATTTGTTGCACAGCTACTGCTTTACCCCCACTTCGAGAAGTAGGCTCTGTGGGATCAAATCCAGCATACTCTCCGGATGACCCAAATAGCAGTTGGTTTGCTATGATGTTTTCAGTAGGAATGCCAAGATCAAATGCCACAGGCTGGAAACAAGAAAAATAGAAAACTAAGGATTCTTTAACCATGTATGTGTACCTCCGGTCACAAAATTAAATTTAAAATGTTCTCAAGTGAAGAAAAGAGGAATTCTTGTTTTTAGATCGAGGGAAGAAACATATCCTTGTTCAACAAATAATATAGACGGAAAATTTAGAACCAATTTCTGTATTCAAACTATGGATATCTTAATAGCAAAGCTTGGTGTGTGTGTGTGTGTGTCACAAAATTTGAAGATTTTTCAAGGACAGGCAAATTGGACTATGTTCTGATAATCTAGATTTCAAAAGTACCGTTGGTGCAGCCGTTTAGTGAAGATATACCTTGATCATTTGCCGGAAACCTCCTGACACAAGGAATACTTCAGTATTATTAGCTTTTAATGTCTTAATCAAATCTGCGATTCCAGGAGAAATCCTGCAGATACAAATAGATAAACACGTCGATGAACCAAGAAATTGAACAGTGCATATCCAACACAAAATTACATGTTGCGGCGCTGAATAAATGATTAACAAATACCACCTTGGCATTATTCTGTAGCCAAAGATCTTAGGAAATCTCTTATTAATGCACAAGGCGAATAAGTCAAAAGGGTTATGTTGTGGTTGTAGGGCACGTAACGGCCTAAAGGTTAAGACTAAAGTGGTATAGGAAGATAGTATTTTAATGTCCCATTTAGTGTTATCAAAATGAACTTAGCCTATATGGTTGTACTATTCTGAAATTGTGTTTCTATTGTGGTACCAAACCAATTTTGCATATACTGTACCTACTATTTTTCATATTGGCTTAAAAAGAGAAGCAGGGTGAAACCAGTTAAGCATTCCTAAGAGCATTCTTCTATGTTCAGTAGCACATATCTAACCAATCCAGTATACTGTGGAATCTCGAAAGATTCAATATAGGAACGCAAAAGCGGCAGCTAAATAGTGATTATTCTTGAATTAACTTGAAGCTAGGACTTGTAAAAGGTCACCTGGGTGGCCTCTTCTCCAAACAGTCCTCAACTTGGGACAGAGATGGCTTGATTAAAGAGATCCGGGCAGCAAGAGCCTCTTCAAATGGAACGGTCCCTGTCATCGCCCTGAGAACAATAGGCCAAGATTAGTTTTTCGGAAGATATTATATGCCAAACAACTAACATACTCCAGAAAATGTGACATTTACTTTGTCGTCCACTCGGCAACTGCCTGCCCAGCCCCACAGAAATCAGCAAGCTCATCAATACCCTCATCCAAGCATACAGTGCTATCCACATCGAAGCACACCGCATTGGCATTGCGCCATGTCTCAAGAACCTCTGGGTATAAGCAGGGAAATCATTACATAAGCTAACCTCGATGCTTCTTGGAGACGCACATCGATTAACCAATAAAAGGAAGTCTCGGTAATTAGGAGTACAAACCTTTGGATGGCTGGCGGTTTGCCAAACCAGAAGAGGAAGGGGCCTTGGAGACCTCCATTGCTGCTGCCATGACAGCACGCGCTTTCGAGAGCTTAGCGCAAGGGAATAATGGATCTGCAACTCTTATCACTAAATGTGAAGCGTGTGCTGCTCGAACTAAAGATGACCGAGGGACGGATAGAGCATGCCTCGAGCTGGTGCGTACACTGATCGGACTGGCCATACCATGCATGCCTGCCTGAAATAAAAAGGAAACACCAAATTAGAGAAAACCTGGTCATCAAGAATTCAAGATCATGCTTTACTGTAGGCAACTCAAGAGAAGGCAACATTTGTGTTACAGTGACCGGCGAAAGGACATGGGCCAGAGCCACCCGCCAGGCATGCTCGAGCTCGTTGACGCAAACCGTCAAACACCCTACGGGCATGCGTCACGCAGTGCAAAAGAGCGGCAACCACGACGTCGCGGGACTAAGATTAAGCTTTGGGCGGAGCACGAAGAAATTGATATGCAGCATAAGTTGAGCCCTACGATATCTTCTCCCGCCGATAACAGTGCTGACTGCCACCGCGGCCGCCGTCCCCGTCCTCCACCGCGCGCTGAGCCGTCCACCCTCCTCACGCTGCGGCCGCTCACTGCCGACCGTGCGGTGCATCACCTCCGACGGGGCAGAGCAAGAGCAGGGTTACCACGGCACGGCGGCCCGCCCTGCCCTGCTCGGAGGGTGGGTCCGCGTGGCGTGCCACTAGCCACGCCCATGGCGGATAGAGAATCGGAGAGGGGGCCATGGATGAAATCGGAGTAGCAACGAAGGAACGAAGGAACGAAAGATCTGGGTACTCACGCTTGCAAAACGGAAGAATGTTCTTCGTCCCGTCGAATGGCGCGCCCAGGTAAGATCTCCTTGCCGAACAGTGGTTTGGCTGGTGACGGGCAGCGTAGCGTTCCTCGCCTTCCTCTTTTTTTTTAAGGAGGGTAGCGTTCCTCACCTACCACGTAGTATCTGAATTATGTTGCCACCCTCCGCTGACAAGTGGGCCTACTGAGTGGCTCTGGTTAACTGTCTAGATACATTCCTTTTTGTTCATTTTGATGACAAGTATTTTCGGACGGAGGGAGTAAGTTATAGGACTTTTTCTACTCCCAACTAAAAAGTCTCTAGTCCCTAAAAAGTCCCTCACTGTTTGTTTCCAGAGACTAAAAAGTCCCTAGTCCATTCCTAGAGGTTATTAAATGACCATGTTGCCCTTAGTATATAGAAAAATAACAATCAAACAACACCATGGGGTGGCGGGCCATTGAATTCATGGAGGGGCATTGTTGAAAAAGTCCCAGAAAAGACTCTCCTTGAGAGTCTTCTTCATTTAGTCCCAAATGCCTAGTTTAGTCCCTAAAAGGTCCCTCCCGTTTGGTAAAAAAATCTCTAAAAAAGACTTTTTCTAGTCCCTACACAAAAAAGTCCCTGAAAACAAACACCCTCTAAGTTACTACCTCCATAGTGCAAAGTATCTTAATAGTAGTGTCATAGTTTGTTTCATTTATTGCCTTATAGACTCATTTTACCTCGAGAAGCGTTATGTTACAGTAACATATTATGTTACTTCAAGAACCTCTCTCCTCATTAAATACTTGCCACATAAGCAAAATTGTCTTGGGATGTGTTAAGTTACTACCTAAGTTACCCCCACTATGGCTAGCCTGAGTGCTCCACTTGCGACTTTTCAGGTCGAGTATTTATAACAAAAAAAACTACCATAATTGAGGTTGTCGTCTCACTGAACTACAACTTTAAAAAAATTGATAGAAAACAACCATTTTTTCCTTTAATTTTGTGCCTAAAAACTACCGAAAACGATTGGTGACCGTTTTAGAGGATTTAAATACGTTTATGACAAGCGGGACCCACCTGTCAGGGGTAGTGTGGCAGGAAAGTCAACACCGATTATTTTGATCATTAAGTTGACATTGAATCATAATAGAAGAAAAAAATATACAAGGTCATAAGAGTCAAATAGAACACAACGGCCCAAAAAGAAAGACAAACAAAAAAGTATTGAGTACATCAAATATATTTTTAAATAATAACATAAAACATCAGGTTTGTAGGTAATGACCTAGCAAATAACGCTAATTGTGTTTTAACCTATTTTTAATTATTATTTTCCAACATATAGGGCCCGTTGGATAAGAACGTGGCAAAAATATTGCCTCATGGGTGCTTTGACATTTGACTAATATCTTTCTTCTCCTCCTCTCTCAAATGTCACTCAGCCACAGTGAGCGCGCGCGCCAGGGCTGCTCACAGGATGCCACCTCGTCGTCGGCAAGATGGGTGGGTGCCGCTCAGCTGGTTGTTGCCTTGTTGGTCAACCGACACCATCAAGCTGAAGCTACAGAGCCAGCCTACGCTGCCGCTCGGCCAGCCGCGCAAGTTCATCAACACCATGGACACTGTTAAGCAGAAGATTTGACTGAGGGCCTGGGTCTATAGAGGGATTTTTTTTCAAAACTATGTTATTTTTTGTAACAATTTCGGAAACTATAGGATGCAAAAAAACCAAAACTAGTAGCCCGTCGGCCATTCTTTGGCCGAAGTACTACTTTTCGGCCACAGTTAGGCCGAAGTAATACTTTTCGGCCACAGTTAGGCCGAAGTAGTACTTTTCGGCCATCCCCTGGCCGAAAAGGTACTTTTTGGTCAACTCTAGGCCGAAAAAGACTTTTTGGTCTAGTCTAGGCCGAAAAGTCACTTTTTGGTCAACCCTAGGCCGAAGTTACATGGCTCATGCTGAAATGTATTTTGTCGCCACCCGTTTCCCGCCCACCCCTTCCCGCCATATGTTTTCGCCACCCGTCTCTCGCCAACCCCTCCCCGCCAATCCCTTCCCGCCTTATTTTCCCGCCAATCCGTTCCCGCCTTATTTTCCCGCCAATCCCTTCCCGCCTTATTTGCCCGCCAATCCCTTTCCACCAACCCTTTTCCGCCATACCGCAGTTATTCTTTCCCGCCATTTTCTCCTCTGTATCTATAAAACCCGCTTCAGGCAGAGGTGGATAAGCATTCCAGTGTAGTGTAGTCGAGATGTCCCATTATCCATTCGATCATAGTTTTCACCCTGAGATGAGCAGCACTCTGCTGAGTCTAGCTACCGATTTCAGGATGGACAATAGGATAGTTCCATGGGACAAACTCACCGGTAGTGACACCATAATGAATGAGTTGGCTCACCAATTATGTAGGTCTGGGTGGCCTGAAAGGACCTATGAGGAGGTACGTCAAGAACTTCTTAGGTTGCATGAAAGGTGGAAGAAGGTGGTGGAGCCGAAGAGTGAAACTTTCAGAAGGACTGCAGAAAAGCATCCATTTTTATGGACTGAGGAGAGCGAGGACGAGGATGATATCTTCATGTCGCCGCTTCCGGGTTCTGCATCGTCGAAGGGCAAGAGTTCTGCATCGTCCAAAGGAAAGAGTTCTGCATCCGCGAAGGGCAAGAGTTCTGTATCGACCAAGGGCAAGAGTTCTGCATCGACGAAGGGCAAGAGGAGCGCATCGTCGAAGGGCAAGAGGGCTGCATCAACAGAGGATGACGATGATGACTTCATGTAGTATGTAAGATGTATTCCAGTTGTACCGTTTTATTCAGATGTATTTGCATTATTAGTTTGTATTGTATTATTGTAGGGCATTATGTTCTATCTGAATTTCATTTTGTAGTATGTAAGATGTATTGCACAAGTTCCGCACCGTTTAATTCAGATGTACTTGTATCTTAATTATCGGTTGTAGTCTATTTGGAAATGTAACTGAAATAAGAATGCGAATTAATAGTAATATGTCTCTCGCATACATAAAACAATATATGTCTCCTGATCACATAGAAGCAAGTGCGATAGTAACACATACATGAAGCATGTCTCATACATAAATACTGACACACAGCTGCGAATAGTCTGAAACTAACATAGATAATGAGTCATACATAGATAGATAAGCATATCACTGCGGGGGACGACGACAAGTCTGGGTCTTCCTCGGGCGCGGACCGGAAGGCGATAATCGCTGAGGCGGTGGACGAGGCTCGCGATAACCACGACCATAGTTAACCTCGTCTGTCACGGTCTGTGTCTCCTGCGTCGGTGGTGGTGGTGGAGTGTGAAACACTGTCTGCGAGAAGCCATAAATGTTTGTAGCTTGGTCATCATCCTCGCGGTCGCCCTCAAAGTACGAAGTGTTGGAAATATGCCCTAGAGGCAATAATAAAAGTATTATTATTATATTTCTTTGTTCATGATAATTGTCTTTATTCATGCTATAACTGTATTATCCGGAAATCATAATACACGTGTGAATAATAGACACCAACATGTCCCTAGTAAGCCTCTAGTTGACTAGCTCGTTGATCAACAGATAGTCATGGTTTCCTGACTATGGACATTGGATGTTATTGATAACGGGATCACATCATTAGGAGAATGATGTGATGGACAAGACCCAATCCTAAACATAGCACAAGATCGTATAGTTCGTTTGCTAGAGTTTTCCAATGTCAAGTATCTTTTCCTTTGACCATGAGATCGTGTAACTCCCGGATACCGTAGGAGTGCTTTGGTTGTACCAAACGTCACAACGTAACTGGGTGACTATAAAGGTGCACTACAGGTATCTCCGAAAGTGTCTGTTGGGTTGACACGGATCAAGACCGGGATTTGTCACTCCGTGAGACGGAGAGGTATCACTGGGCCCACTCGGTAATGCATCATCATAATGAGCTCAAAGTGACCAAGTGTCTGGTCACTGGATCATGCATTATGGTACGAGTAAAGTGACTTGCCGGTAACGAGATTGAACGAGGTATTGGGATACCGACGATCGAATCTCGGGCAAGTAACATACCGATTGACAAAGGGAATTGTATACGGGGTTGCTTGAATCCTCGACATCGTGGTTCATCCGATGAGATCATTGTGGAGTATGTGGGAGCCAACTTGGGTATCCAGATCCCGCTGTTGGTTATTGACCGGAGAGTCGTCTCGGTCATGTCTGCATGTCTCCCGAACCCGTAGGGTCTACACACTTAAGGTTCGGTGACGCTAGGGTTGTAGGGATATGTATATGCAGTAACCCGAATGTTGTTCGGAGTCCCGGATGTCACGAGGAGTTTCGGAATGGTCCGGAGGTAAAGATTTATATATGGGAAGTCCTATTTCGGCCATCGGGACAAGTTTCGGGGTCATCGGTATTGTACCGGGACCACCGGAAGGGTCCCGGGGGTCCACCGGGTGGGGCCACCTGTCCCGGGGGGGCACATGGTCTCTAGGGGGTGCGCCTTGGCCTACATGGGCCAAGGGCACCAGCCCCAAGAGGCCCATGCGCCTAGGGTTTCAAGGAGGAAGAGTCCTAGGAGGGGAAGGCACCTCCTAGGTGCCTTGGGAGGAGGGATTCCTCCCCCTTGGCCGCACCACCCTAGGAGATTAGATCTCCTAGGGCCGCCCCCCCCCTTGGCCCTCCTATATATAGTGGGGGATATGGGGGACTTCTTACCTTGGCCTTTGGTTGCCTCCCTCTCCCTCTCCAACACCTCCTCCTCCTCCATAGTGCTTGGCGAAGCCCTGCCGGAGTACTGCAGCTCCATCAACACCACGCCGTCGTGCTGCTGCTGGTGCCATCTCCCTCAACCTCTCCTTCCCCCTTGCTGGATCAAGAAGGAGGAGACGTGTCTGTTCCGTACGTGTGTTGAACGCGGAGGTGCCGTCCGTTCGGCGCTAGGATCTCGGGTGATTTGGATCATGTCGTGTACGACTACCTCATCCCCGTTCTTTGAACGCTTCCGCTCGCGATCTACAAGGTACGTAGATGCATCTAATCACTCGTTGCTTGATGAACTCATAGATGGATCTTGGTGAAACCGTAGAAATTTTTTTTGTTTTCTGCAACGTTCCCCAACAGTGGCATCATGAGCTAGGTCTATGCGTAGTTCTTCTTGTGCGAGTAGAACACAATTTGTTGTGGGCGTAGATGTTGTCAACTTTCTTGCCGCTACTAGTCTTATCTTGCTTCAATGGTATTGTGGGATGAAGCGGCCCGGACCAACCTTACACGTACGCTTACGTGAGACCGGTTCCACCGACTAACATGCACAAGTTGCATAAGGTGGCTGGCGGGTATCTGTCTCTCCTACTTTAGTTGGAGCGGATTCGATGAAAAGGGTCCTTATGAAGGGTAAATAGAAGTTGACAAATCACGTTGTGGCTTTCACGTAGGTAAGAAAACGTTCTTGCTAGAACCCTACTTCAGCCACGTAAAACTTGCAACAACAATTAGAGGACGTCTAACTTGTTTTTGCAGTGAGTGCTTTGTGATATGATATGGCCAAAGTTGTGATGAATGATGAATGATCTATATGTGATGTATGAGATGTTCATGCTATTGTAATAGGAATCACTACTTGCATGTCGATGAGTATGACAACCGGCAGGAGCCATAGGAGTTGTCTTTATTTTTGTATGACCTGCGTGTCATTGAGAAACGCCATGTAAATTACTTTACTTTATTGCTAAACGCGTTAGCCTTAGTAGTAGAAGTAATAGTTGGCGAGCAACTTCATGGAGACACAATGATGGAGATCATGATGATGGAGATCATGGTGTCATGCTGGTGACAAGATGATCATGGAGCCCCAAGATGGAGATCAAAGGAGCTATGTGATATTGGCCATATCATGTCACTATTATTATTTGATTGCATGTGATGTTTATCATGTTTTGCATCTTGTTTGCTTAGAACGACGATAGTAAATAAGATGATCCCTCATAATAATTTCAAGAAGTGTTCTCCCCTAACTGTGCACCGTTGCTAAAGTTCGTCGTTTCGAAGCACCACGTGATGATCGGGTGTGATAGATCCTTACGTTCACATACAACGGGTGTAAGACAGTTTTACACATGCAAAACACTTAGGGTTGACTTGACGAGCCTAGCATGTGCATAGACATGGCCTCGGAACACAGAAGACCGAAAGGTCGAGCATGAGTCGTATAGAAGATACGATCAACATGAAGATGTTCACCGATGTTGACTAGTCCATCTCACGTGATGATCGGACACGGCCTAGCTAACTCGGATCATGTTATACTTAGATGACTAGAAGAGGGATGTCTATCTAAGTGGGAGTTCATTATAATTTGATTAGATGAACTTAATTATCATGAACTTAGTCTAAAATCTTTACAATATGTCTTGTAGATCAAATGGCCAACGTAGTCTTCAACTTCAACGCGTTCCTAGAGAAAACCAAGCTGAAAGACGATGGCAGCAACTACACGGACTGAGTCCGGAACCTGAGGATCATCCTCATAGCTGCCAAGAAAGATTATGTCCTACAAGCACCGCTAGGTGATCCACCCGTCCCACAGAACCAAGACGTTATGAATGCTTGGCAGACACGTGCTGATGACTACTCCCTCGTTCAGTGCGACATGCTTTACAGCCTAGAGCCGGGGCTCCAAAAGCGTTTTGAGAGACATGGAGCATATGAGATGTTCGAAGAGCTGAAAATGGTTTTTCAAGCTCATGCCCGGATCGAGAGATATGAAGTCTCCGACAAATTCTTCAGCTGTAAGATGGAGGAAAATAGTTCTGTCAGTGAGCACATACTCACTATGTCTGGGTTACATAACCGCTTGACTCAGCTGGGAGTTAATCTCCCGGATGATGTGGTCATTGACAGAATCCTCCAGTCGCTTCCACCAAGCTACAAAAGCTTTGTGATGAACTTCAATATGCAGGGGATGGAGAAGACCATTCCTGAAGTATATTCAATGCTGAAATCAGCAGAGGTAGAAGTCAAGAAGGAACATCAAGTGTTGATGGTGAATAAAACCACTAAGTTCAAGAAAGGCAAGGGTAAAAAGAACTTCAAGAAGGACGGCAAGGGAGTTGCCGCGCCCGGCAAGCAAGCTGCCGGGAAGAAATCAAAGAATGGACCCAAGCCTGAGACGGAGTGCTTTTATTGCAAAGGGAAGGGTCACTAGAAATGGAACTGCCCCAAATACTTAGCGGACAAGAAGGCCGGCAACACCAAAGGTATATTTGATATACATGTAATTGATGTGTACCTTACCAGTACTCGTAGTAACTCCTAGGTATTTGATACCGGTGCCGTTGCTCATATTTGTAACTCACAGCAGGAGCTGCGGAATAAACGGAGACTGGCGAAGGACGAGGTGACGATGCGCGTCGGGAATGGTTCCAAGGTCGATGTGATCGCCGTCGGCACGCTACCTCTACATTTACCTACGGGATTAGTTTTGAACCTTAATAATTGTTATTTAGTGCCAAGTTTGAGCATGAACATTGTATCAGGATCTCGTTTAATTCGAGATGGCTACTCATTTAAATCCGAGAATAATGGTTGTTCTATTTATATGAGAGATATGTTTTATGGTCATGCTCCGATGGTGAATGGTTTATTCTTTATGAATCTCGAGCGTAATGCTACACATATTCATAGTGTAAGTACCAAAAGATGTAAGATTGATAATGATAGTCCCACATACTTGTGGCACTGCCGCCTTGGTCACATAGATGTCAAACGCATGAAGAAGCTCCATGCAGATGGACTTTTAGAGTCTCTTGATTATGAATCATTTGACATGTGCGAACCATGCCTCATGGGTAAAATGACCAAGACTCCATTCTCAGGAACAATGGAGCGAGCAACCAACTTATTGGAAATCATACATACTGATGTGTGCGGTCCAATGAGTGTTGAGGCTCGCGGTGGCTATTGTTATGTTCTCACCCTCACTGATGACTTGAGTAGATATGGGTATGTCTACTTAATGAAACACAAGTCTGAGACCTTTGAAAAGTTCAAGGAATTTCAGAGTGAGGTTGAAAATCAACGTGACAGGAAAATCAAGTTCCTGCGATCAGATCGTGGAGGAGAATACTTGAGTCATGAGTTTGGTACACACTTAAGAAAATGTGGAATAGTTTCACAACTCACGCCGCCTGGAACACCTCAGCGAAATGGTGTGTCCGAACGTCGTAATCGCACTCTATTAGATATGGTGCGATCTATGATGTCTCTTGCCGATTTACCACTATCTTTTTGGGGCTATGCTTTAGAGACTGCCGCATTCACTTTAAATAGGGCACCGTCAAAATCCGTTGAGACGACACCGTTTGAATTATGGTTTGGGAAGAAACCTAAGTTGTCGTTTCTAAAAGTTTGGGGATGCGATGCTTATGTCAGGAAACTTCAACCTGAAAAGCTCGAACCCAAATCGGAAAAATGTGTCTTCATAGGATACCCTAAAGAAACTATTGGGTATATCTTCTACCTCAGATCCGAAGGCAAGATATTTGTTGCCAAGAATGGGTCCTTTCTAGAGAAAGAGTTTCTCTCGAAAGAAGTAAGTGGGAGGAAAGTAGAACTTGATGAAGTATTACCTCTTGAACCGGAAAATGGCGCAACTCAAGAAAATGTTCCTGAGGTGCCTGCACCGACTAGAGAGGAAGTTAATGATGATGACCAAGATACTTCTGATCAAGCTCCTACTGAAATTCGAAGGTCCACAAGGACACGTTCCGCACCAGAGTGGTACGACAACCCTGTCTTGGAAATCATGTTGTTAGACAACGGTGAACCTTCGAACTATGAAGAAGCGATGGCGGGCCCGGATTCCGACAAATGGCTAGAAGTCATGAAATCCGAGATAGGATCCATGTATGAAAACGAAGTATGGACTTTGACTGACTTGCCCGTTGAACGGCGAGCCATAGAAAATAAATGGATCTTTAAGAAGAAGACAGACGCGGATGGTAATGTGACCATCTATAAAGCTCGGCTTGTCGCTAAGGGTTATCGACAAGTTCAAGGGGTTGACTACGATGAGACTTTCTCACCGGTAGCGAAGCTAAAGTCCGTCCGAATCATGTTAGCAATTGCCGCGTTCTACGATTATGAAATATGGCAAATGGACGTCAAAACGGCATTCCTTAATGGTTTCCTTAAGGAAGAATTGTATATGATGCAGCCGGAAGGTTTTGTCGATCCTAAGAATGCTGACAAGGTGTGCAAGCTCCAACGCTCGATTTATGGGCTGGTGCAAGCATCTCGGAGTTGGAACATTCGCTTTGATGAGATGATCAAAGCGTTTGGGTTTACGCAGACTTATGGAGAAGCCTGCGTTTACAAGAAAGTGAGTGGGAGCTCTGTAGCATTTCTCATATTATATGTAGATGACATACTTTTGATGGGAAATGATATAGAACTTTTGGACAGCATTAAGGCCTACTTGAATAAGAGTTTTTCAATGAAGGACCTTGGAGAAGCTGCTTATATATTAGGCATCAAGATCTATAGGGATAGATCGAGACGCCTCATAGGTCTTTCACAAAGCACATACCTTGATAAGATTTTGAAGAAGTTCAAAATGGATCAGTCCAAGAAAGGGTTCTTGCCTGTTTTGCAAGGTGTGAGATTGAGCTCGGCTCAATGCCCGACCACGGCAAAAGATAAAGAAGAGATGAGTATCATCCCCTATGCTTCAGCCATAGGACCTATTATGTATGCCATGCTGTGTACCAGACCTGATGTAAACCTTGCCGTAAGTTTGGTAGGAAGGTACCAAAGTAATCCTGGCAAGGAACACTGGACAACGGTCAAGAATATCCTGAAGTACCTGAAAAGGACAAAGGACATGTTTCTCGTTTATGGAGGTGACGAAGAGCTCGTCGTAAAGGGTTACGTCGATGCTAGCTTCGACACAGATCTGGATGACTCTAAGTCACAAACCGGATACGTGTATATGTTGAATGGTGGAGCAGTGAGCTGGTGCAGCTGCAAGCAGAGCGTCGTGGCGGGATCTACATGTGAAGCGGAGTACATGGCAGCCTCGGAGGCAGCACATGAAGCAATATGGGTGAAGGAGTTCATCACCGACCTAGGAGTCATACCCAATGCATCGGGGCCAATCAAACTCTTCTGTGACAACACTGGAGCTATTGCACTTGCCAAGGAGCCCAGGTTTCACAAGAAGACAAGACACATCAAGCGTCGCTTCAACTCCATTCGTGAAAATGTTCAAGATGGAGACATAGAGATTTGTAAAGTACATACGGACCTGAATGTAGCAGATCCGTTGACTAAACCTCTCCCTAGGGCAAAACATGAGCAACACCAGAATTCCATGGGTGTTCGATTCATAACAATGTAACTAGATTATTGACTCTAGTGCAAGTGGGAGACTGTTGGAAATATGCCCTAGAGGCAATAATAAAAGTATTATTATTATATTTCTTTGTTCATGATAATTGTCTTTATTCATGCTATAACTGTATCATCCGGAAATTGTAATACACGTGTGAATAATAGACACCAACATGTCCCTAGTAAGCCTCTAGTTGACTAGCTCGTTGATCAACAGATAGTCATGGTTTCCTGACTATGGACATTGGATGTTAATGATAACGGGATCACATCATTAGGAGAATGATGTGATGGACAAGACCCAATCCTAAACATAGCACAAGATCGTATAGTTCGTTTGCTAGAGTTTTCCAATGTCAAGTATCTTTTCCTTTGACCATGAGATCGTGTAACTCCCGGATACCGTAGGAGTGCTTTGGGTGTACCAAATGTCACAACGTAACTGGGTGACTATAAATGTGCACTACAGGTATCTCCGAAAGTGTCTGTTGGGTTGACACGGATCAAGACTGGGATTTGTCACTCCGTGAGATGGAGAGGTATCACTGGGCCCACTCGGTAATGCATCATCATAATGAGCTCAAAGTGACCAAGTGTCTGGTCACTGGATCATGCATTACGGTACGAGTAAAGTGACTTGCCGGTAACGAGATTGAACGAGGTATTGGGATACCGACGATCGAATCTCGGGCAAGTAACATACCGATTGACAAAGGGAATTGTATACGGGGTTGCTTGAATCCTCGACATCGTGGTTCATCCGATGAGATCATCGTGGAGTATGTGGGAGCCAACATGGGTATCCAGATCATGCTGTTGGTTATTGACCGGAGAGTCGTCTCGGTCATGTCTGCATGTCTCCCGAACCCGTAGGGTCTACACACTTAAGGTTCGGTGACGCTAGGGTTGTAGGGATATGTATATGCAGTAACCCGAATGTTGTTTGAAGTCCCGGATGAGATCCCGGACGTCACGAGGAGTTTCGGAATGGTCCGGAGGTAAAGATTTATATATGGGAAGTCCTATTTCGGCCATCGGGACAAGTTTCGGGGTCATCGGTATTGTACCGGGACCACCGGAAGGGTCCCGGGGGTCCACCGGGTGGGGCCACCTGTCCCGGGGGGCCACATGGGCTGTAGGGGGTGCGCCTTGGCCTACATGGGCCAAGGGCACCAGCCCCAAGAGGCCCATGCGCCTAGGGTTTCAAGGAGGAAGAGTCCTAGGAGGGGAAGGCACCTCCTAGGTGCCTTGGGGAGGAGGGATTCCTCCCCCTTGGCCGCACCACCCTAGGAGATTAGATCTCCTAGGGCCTCCCCCCCCTTGGCCCTCCTATATATAGTGGGGGATATGGGGGACTTCTTACCTTGGCCTTTGGTTGCCTCCCTCTCCCTCTCCAACACCTCCTCCTCCTCCATAGTGCTTGGTGAAGCCCTGCCGGAGTACTGCAGCTCCATCAACACCACGCTGTTGTGCTACTGCTGGTGCCATCTCCCTCAACCTCTCCTTCCCCCTTGCTGGATCAAGAAGGAGGAGACGTGGCTGTTCCGTACGTGTGTTGAACGCGGAGGTGCCGTCCGTTCGGTGCTAGGATCTCCGGTGATTTGGATCACGTCGTGTACGACTACCTCATCCCCGTTCTTTGAACGCTTCCGCTCGCGATCTACAAGGTACGTAGATGCATCTAATCACTCGTTGCTTGATGAACTCATAGATGGATCTTGGTGAAACCGTAGGAATTCTTTTTGTTTTCTGCAACGTTCCCCAACACGAAGCACCACCACTAAGGATCGGTGACTGCTCTGAATGCATGAATGGTTGCGAATGGTTGCCGCCTACGGTAAAGTAAAATTGATACAAATGCATGAACGAAGCACCACCAGTAAGCATCAGTGACTGCTGAGAATGCAAGAACGATTACTACATTGTTCAAAAGAATGTAGTGAGTAGTGTTACCTAGATTCATCTGCTGATGCCAGGAAGAGCTCCCTGGCTGTGAAGGAGGTGGCTCATGCCAGGAAGAGCTCGCTGGCTGTGAAGGAGGTGGCTCATGCCAGGAAGAGCTCCCTGGCTGTGAAGGAGGTGGCTCATGCCAGGAAGAGCTCCCTGGCTGTGAAGGAGGTGGCTCATGCCAGGAAGAGCTCCCTGGCTGTGAAGGAGGTGGCTCATGCCAGGAAGATCTCCCTGGCTGTGAAGGATGAGGTTCTGCACGGTGCACAGAGGGTCGTGGTTCTGAACGGTGCACAGAGGGTCGTGGTTCTGAATGATGTACAGAGGGACGTGGCGGACGATGTGCTGGAGGAGGAAGTGCAACATCCGAAGTCCGTCTACACGTAACAGCTGCGTAAATCCCGCGTAGCTTATCATCAAGACGCCTCAACCATGAGACGCCCTCTCGCGGTGGGATAGTTTCTCCCCTCTGAAAGCGCCGCATTAAAGCGGAAACCTCCTCTCGCGCCTGTAGTGTCAAGTCACCCTGTACACAAAGAGTGAACCAATTATATCCTTGTTGTATGATAGACACCACGAATAGACAACCAAGCGAATATGTCCAGATTAACAAAAGACTTAACATATGAGAACCAAGGCATTTACCGCGTGGTGTCTGGTTCCCACAACAGAGGCAGTTGGGTACATATCGCTGGTGAGAGGGGCTTCAGTCTGATCAGGAGCAGATGATGGAACCAAGTAGATCCTCATTGTATGCCGGTAACGCTGCAGATACAACCCGAACATTTCCCAGTTAAAGGGCCGAACCTCACCCCAGATATTTGTCCCAGCGGTAGTCCATTCGTCAACGTAAGGGGTAATGCTCTGAATCCAATAAGCCATGGACTTGTTTCCTCCTAGGCGACTGTCCCTGAGATTGACATGCGCGATACATGATTAGGTATATTATGAATGCAGAGCTGCCAACTAAAATAGTATTAGTACTTACTTGTGCACGTGGTCTGGCAAGTGTGGAATATCTGGAATCTCAGGCTGTTGATATAGACCGAACTGTCTCATCACCCTATGAAGAGACATCTCCTCAACCGTCACATCGAACACCAACTTGGCCTTGGTCATCCAAAAGTGCCGATCTCTAGTGCACAATCCAGAAATCCCAACTGGGTACCTCGATGATATAGCCTGAGGCGAGTATGGCTCCCAAATAACTTGATCCTCGTGCAAACTATCAAACTGCGCCATGAAGGACGGGTAGCATCCCCTAACCTGAGTATGCGCAAACTGTCTCTGTGGATGACAACAAATAAGCATTAGTAATACTATTGAATGGCAAGAAATAATTGAATTAATTGTTACTTAATATAAAAGTACCTCTCGCCGTGTCCAAACAGATCTCATAGTAGGTAAGTCGCCGATAGCAGGCACATAAGTCCCAGCTAAGTCCTCCAAACCAAAAGGTTTATCAATGTAGACATAGGGTCGTCCAATAGGGAACCTCTCGTATGACCAAAGCTGCAACAATAATGGACATCCAACAAGACTAGATTTTCTAGACTTCAACAAGCAAGCTTTGCACAGGCCTCTGTACGTAGCCGCTAACACAGCAGAACCAAAACTCCTCTATAGAATATCCGCAGGGAAACGTGCTTCAGCTATCTCTCGTGCAATACCGATGAGTCGTGCATCGATAGTGGTCACGTGGTTCTTCGTAAACATTGTCTTGCCGAACAGCCAAAGAATATATGCCTCTAGGGACCGGTCAATCTGTGCCTCCGACAACTGAACGTCGGGATGTCCTAACGAGACAATCTACATAAAAACGTAATAATTGTATGAACATCGGACAACTAAAAAACAACATTTGTTTAAGTGGCCGTGATGGTTACCTGAAACTGGCTCAACCATCTAAAAAGAGGTCCATGAGGATCGTTGTCTATAGCCCTAGCAGTCGGGACTGCAGCCAAAAAATGGGTCTGCGTCGCTGCTTGCCACCCAGATTCTGCCTCTAAGGGACCTATGGCAGCACCAGCCAGAGGTAATCCCAACAAGTAAGACACATCCTGTAAAGTAGGCGCCATCTCTCCCCAAGAAAAGTGAAACGTATGTGTCTCTGGTCTCCATCTATCTACTAAGCAGGTAAGGAGTGACTTGTCGTAAGAGAAACGTTTTACTTGCCGCTTGTGTAACTGCAATGGTTCACCTGCCTCATCTAAGTCCGGACCATCAATCCACTCATCCAATGTACCATCAACCAGCCGTGCCAAGGGTAGAAGTCCAGCCCAACTTAACCTACAAAATAAAGAGATTGTTAGCGGTTATGAAAAGTATGTCAAACATAGTAAGTCATTATATGGTCTCCATTATATGCACACATACCTATCAACCCATGAATCGTGTACCACCCAGTTAGTCTTTGGGGTATGAGTGACCAACACGTCTAAGTTGTTGCCCGCTTCCGTAAGGGCGCCCCGGTGCTTTCTATCGATGTTACCATTAAGCAACGGATACGAAGACATATCTGCAATTCAAACAACAAATCTCAGGTGCAAATAAAACATAGTACGACATATTACAAATTATAACATAGTCCTGACATATTATGAATTAAAACATAGTCCTGACATATTACATATTAAAACATAGTCCTGACATATTACAAATTAAAACATAGTCCTCACATATTACAAATTAAAACATAGTCCTGACATATTACATATTAAAACCCACTACGGCACATTATATAGCTTGTGAGTTATTTCTTCCTCGTCCGCCCCTTTGGCCTCGACTGCCACGACCACGTCCGCCTCTTGCTCCTGTTGTCGCAGCCGTCGATGTGGAAGCACTCGTCGATGCGGAAGCACCATCTTTGTTCAGGTCAGGACAATATTTCATCCTATGCCCATAAGCCGCACATAACAAACATTGTCTGGTTGCTCCACCAGCTTCAGACTGGTCCATATCGTTCCGGATGCGACGGGCCTTTCGTCTGCCCCTACTTGTTCGCCGAAGGTCTGGATGCGGGATGTATACTCTCTCATCGTCGTTTACCTTGTTGAAATTGCCGACGACTCTAAACCCTGTCATCTCGCCTGTCCAGGTGTTGAGCACTGCCTCTTTTAAATAGTATGGGGACACGAAGGATATAGCATCCAACTGAATCTGGCCACAGGCAGCCAACACATGAGAGCAAGGTAGGTGCAACAACTTCGGTTTGTTGCATGTACACTCACACGTTGGATATAATTCCGTTCCAATTTTTACCTCGTGTGTCTTCACCTCATTTCCAGAACCAAAACCATCGGTAGGAAGCTGAACCTCATACCTCCTTTCTTGATTCCCTATGAGTCTGACACTGTGCTTCTTTGCTTTCTCTATCTTCTTTGCCATGTATTCCATGGCACGGCTACAATAAGGTGTGTTCTGATTATCTTCAATATGCTTCTTTGCTAACTCGTGCCTTTGTCTGAAATATCTCAAAGTGCCATGGAATACAGCCTCCACAATAGCTGTGAGTGGCAATGCTCTATTCCCTCTCAGCACAAAGTTATACACCTCTGCAAGATTGGTTGTCATGTGGCCATACCTAGCTCCATGTGTGTCATGCAGCAAAGACTAATTCATTGGAGGCTCTTTCTCTATCCACTCAAAAAAATTCTTTATTGCCCTTCCCTTCTTTCTCTTAGTATTAGGAGGGTCAATTGCTGGCAAGTCACAAAGACCAACCGGCTCCTCTAGCTCCGCGATGAGTGCTGCTAATTTAACCTGATCTTCTTCCATTTTCTTCCTTGCATGGACCTGCTTCTTAGTAAACTCATCTAGTTTTGACCAAATAAATTCGTATTTCCGCTGCTGGCTCTGCTTGCATAATTTTTTGAACAAGTTCATCAACCGCTTGTTCTTGAACTGTGAGAAAAAATTAGCCCCAAGATGGCGCATGCACCATCGGCTCTGCAAGTCCCTCCAAGGTGTTGGTTCGTCATCTGCTGGATTACGAAGTGTCTTCACGGCCTTCAATATACCAGCATGTCTGTCATGAATGACACACACGTTTGGTCGGTCCTTCACGATGGCAATTTTCACTTGGCAGAAGAACCATACCCAGCTGAGAAAGTTCTCACCCTCCATAAATGCCATGGCAAGTGGGATGATTTGATTGTTCCCGTCCACACCAATAGCAGTCAGGATTTGCCCTCTATACTGACCGGTTAGGAATGTACCATCCACAAATATAACAGGAGGACAATGCCGGAAAGCTTCGATGCACATAGCAAAAGAGAAGAACACTCGTTTCAACACCTTGAAATCTGGTATACTCAGCAACCTCATGTGTTGTACGTTCACATAAGTGTCGGGATTCCTCTCCTTCAGTATGCCCAGGAGACGGACAACATTATCATATGAGTCGAAGAACGTCCCAAACCTTTCCTCCATAGCCTTCTGCTTAGCCCTCCAAGCCTTCCCATAAGGAATGACATAATTCCATCTGACCTTCACTGCTGTCTGGATGTGTTTTGCTTCCATATCTTTCTTCTCTACTATCTCAGTATACATGAGTTGCGCAATGAGACTTGAAGTCAGGTTCGGATGCTTGACCAGCAGGTTCGTCCTCACACAATTATGTGGGACGACAATGGTGACAACCCAGTGGATGTCATACTTCGGCACGTGCCCGTGCACCTTCCCAGGACAATCTGTTACAACACATTTCACGGTATAGTTTGTTGGACTTGATATGTGTGTCTTGAAAACCCTCTGCGTAGACATAGCCCACTTTATCATAGCATACTTCAATTTTTTCTTTGTATCAAACATAGCCCCTATTTGTACTTGGTTCAGATTATACTGCCATGGAGTCTCATGGCCATCGTTCACCGTAAGGCCGGTGGATATGTCCTGCTCCCATGCAGAAGGAATCGGTACCTCAACTTCATCCTCAGAATTTTCAGAATCCAGTTCCTCCACCAATCCGTCCTCTTCCTCTTCCTCCATCATCCTCTGCATTTCATCCCCTTCCTCATCCCCATCAGCAAAACCAGAACCTGCTAATATTATCGAATGGCTACTCTGCCCAGTATCAGGACCACAAACATTGTGTGGCACGTAGTCTGACTGTTTCTCGGGTTGGCTACCATCCACATCTTGTGGCTGTGACCCGGATAAAACAATCTCATTAGCCACTTCACTGCCTTGGCCGGGTTCATACCCCCTGTGGAGTTGTACGGTATTCTCCTCCTTCGGCACAGGTTGCACAAGTGCATATGGGTGGATTCTTCGGTCTCGGCAGCGTCTTAACAGGGACAACCAATGTTGGCTCCTATCTACCGGCATCAACTCCCACTTGACATTTTTACAAGATTTGGTCCACAATGCATGAATACTGACGGAACACACTTCAGGATCCAGCCCGAAACTAGTTGTCAACCAGTACTTCAATTGTCTAATGTCCAGTCTGTCCGGGTCTGCTAGTGTCATGACGCCATTTTTAAACTCGCTAAGATCAACCCCCAACTCATTATATCGAACATTACCAGCGCCGTAGTAAACATTCAGATTTACTGATTCAGACATTTTCACCTGTCAGACATTGTCATCTTCTCATTAATCACAACGAACTATGCGCTAAAATGCCTCCAAAAATATATTAACACTAAAATTCACAATATGACTTATATACACTAACTAAACTATATTAATCACAATATACACTAATATTATCTGCTACACAAACTATGCGCTAAAATGCCTCCAAAAATATATTAACACTAAAATTCACGATATACACTAATATTATCCGCTACACGAACTATGCGCTAAAATGCCTCCTAAATTAAATTTACACTGAAATTCACAACGAACACTAATATTATCCGCTACACGAACTATGCGCTAATATTTACATAATATTTGTGACGACGTGATTATACCTTCGAAGTGTGTGTCCGCTTCTTACTTGCACCACCGGAGAACGACAACGCCGCCCCCGACGACCGGAGGTTCAACTCCGGTCAGCCCCCAACCTGCTCCTCCTCCTCACCACCTCCTCCTCCTCACCACCTCCTCCTCTGCAGCTGCTGCTACCCGTCCTCCTCTCCACCATGGCTCCTCCTCCCCACCATGGCTACTCCTCCCCCAAACACATCAAAAACTATCCCATAGCAAAAAATAACACCGTAGGCCGGTGGGGATTGCTATGATCTATCGATTCTGTGGGTTGGATTTGCAAATGTGTGGCAAATGGAGGAGATCGGCGCGGGGGGAGTTCTACAGAGAAGAACTGAGAGAGAGAGAGAGAAAGGGAAACGAAGAACAGAGCACAGCGCAGGGGCGAACGGGTGCTTATCCGCACCTTTTCAGCCTAGACCTGGCCGAAAAGGTCTTCGGTCGAAGCCTGGCCGAAAAGGCCAGCTTCGGTCACCGGTGGGCCGAAAACGGCCCAATTCGGCCGCCTAGCAGCCGAAGCTACTATTTTCGGCCGGGCCCCCGCCAACAGCGAGTTTTCGGCCCAAGCGCGGCCGAAAAGCCTACTTCGGCCATGGCCTGGCCGAAAACTCCCTTTTCGGCCCACTCCTGGCCGACGGGCTACTAGTTTTGCGTTTTTTCATTCTACGCTATAGTTTCCGAAATTGCTACAAAAACATGATAGTTTTGAAAAAAAATCCTATAGAGGGGCATGTGCGGCCCGCTCGCCACCCTTGTCGTCTTCAACACCATCCTCTTCACCGTCTGGGGCCTGATGGAGGTCGTACTGCAATGTCATATAATTTATAATTACCTTCTCCTAGGCTTAGATTATAAGGTCACATTATAAGGTCATATGCCTTGTAGTGTCATATAACTGCGTAAATCTCTCGGGCAAAATATTATCTCTTGTTGCTATTATAGAAACAACTCTTGACCAAGTGTATCCTTACTACCGCAATCATAAGCAAGTCAGTGCGAGTGTGTACAACGAATGCATAGAGAAGATCGTCATACATCGACAAGAGTGACACGATAATGTTTTTTGAATAGGTGCAGTCGTCTCGATGGTGACCTAGTCATATGTTAACAAGGCTCGGTGGGATTGGATAGTAATTGATTCCAGTCGTAATGCGAGTCCTCGAAATCATGTTCTGAGGTCCTAGCTGAGGTCAACTCGAGTCGTAATGCGACTCCTTCGAACTCAACTGTAATGCGACTTGAGGCTATTGAAAGGCCTAAAAGAAATACACTCCCCCCTTGAGTTAATTCAACTAAGAGTGAATGTGTTACATGCCCATGGGGCAGGGCGGAGGCACGACTAAGCCAGACCCCAGACCGGCCTCACTGCACTGTAGCTACAGTGTGCAGAATAATACATCTTTAAGCCTATGCAGTCGTCACGCCCCGAGCCACGGGCTAATATCCTTAAAGATTGTCTCTACCATTGCATGGTGGTGGTCTGATATAGGGGAAGATGCCTTAGCAAATCACCAAGACTACTCGTGGTGATGGTAGGTGGGGGCAGAATGGTAAGTCTAGGTTCATGAGTCTGAATACTAGTAAAAAGTGGGGGTGTACATAGTCCATGGTGCACCACTCTCCTTCATCCATGCATGAATGAACCTTTGGTTGATTTTAAGTAGCGGTTAGTACCCTACCTGGAAGTATCGGCATGGTCGAGTAGAGGCGGTGAATATGTGACTAACAATTTTTTAATCTCTTTTCCAATTTTAAGGGATACAACAAGAATATAGGTTATCTAGATATGCAACTAGATGAATAACCTATATGGCAAGCTCACAAATGACAACAAGCTAGATAAGATGCACAATAATATTAGTTTGCACAAAATAAATGAAGGAAAGAATAAATAGCAAGTGAAGACGATGATGTTGTTCCCGGAGTTCCCTTCTTTAGGGGAGGTACCTCTCCATTGGAGAGGTATGACGACACTTGCCTTATTCTTCTCGTGCCCTCGCACAATGCAAGATGTCACGATCCACTACGCGATGCCCTTGGTGGCGGCGATCGAACCTTCACAAATAAGGTTGGGGCTATCTCCACAACTTAATCGGAGGCTCCCAACACCACCACGAAGCTTTACCACACTGATTTGAGTAAGTGACCTCTTTCTTCTAGGATGCCCAAAGATCCACAAGGGAAAGCAAGGAGGAATCAAATTTTCTTCGGCAAAGTGGTAGATCTAGGTCTTCTCTCTCAAATCCTAGAAGATCAACAAATTTGAGTGGCTAGGGAGAGAGATATAAGAGTTTTAAGCTCTGTGCAGCATTCGAGGAGATAGAGGCAAGAGGTAGTTCAACTTGGGAAAGAAGACCACCTTTATATAGCTCCCCTCCAAATCCAAAGGTTACACAATTTTTTGAATGAGCGATACTACCGCTTCGGAGAGTAGTACTACCACAGTCCTACAAGGACGCATAGTAAGATCCCAAGTGGTACTCTTGACAGTAGGCTATCAAGAAATAGCCAGCACTATCATACCAGTGCCTCCCTAGCACTGGGGCCATATTAGGGGAGATTGAGCCCCCTCAGAACTTAGGGGGTGTTTGTTTCCAGGGACTTTTTTGTGTAGGGACTAGAAAAAGTCCTTCTTAAAGACTTTTTTATCAAACGGGAGAGACTTTTTAGGGACTAAACTAGACATTTGGGACTAAATGAAGAAGACTCTCAAGGAGAGTCTTTTTAGGACTTTTTGGGACTTTTCCAACAATGCCCCTCCATGCACCCATTGGCCCGCCATCCCATGGTGTTGTTTGATTGCTATTTTTCTATATACTAGGGGCAACATGGTCATTTAATAACCTCTAGGAAGAAACTAGGGACTTTTTAGTCTCTGGAAACAAACAGGGAGGGACTTTTAGAGACTATGGACTTTTTAGTTAGGACTAGAAAAAGTCCTAAGACTAGAGAACCAAACACCACCTTAGACCAACACTATGTCCAGTAGTTTCGCTCCAACAAGGAAGCGGTACTTCCGGAGTAACAGTTGTAGTGCGGCCCTAGCACCACATCCAAGACAAAGGGGAAAGAGGTAGTAGGACCGATACTTTATTCGGTAGTACCACTCAACCAGGGAAGCAAGACTACTAGCCATGATTGCGGTACTACCGGCCTGACTGTTAGGTAGCAGTAGTATTGCTCCCTCAGTCGTTGACAACCCTGATACTATCGGGTAGGAAAAATCCAGAAGCAATAGAAGTAGACGGAGAACTCCTCGAATGTTGGGAAGGTTATGTGGGTGCAATTTGGTTTTATCTACATGTTCGATTTCCACACGTACCTTCCAACACAGTCCGCCTCTTAATAGTATGGTTTTCTATGACTCAAGAGAAAATAAATCATGGGAACACTGCCTTTGACCTTTTTCTTTCAAAGAACCTAATGTTGTTGTTATTGGTGATGGTGATGGTGGTGGTGGTGCTTGTTCACAAACGTGTTTTTAGAAGTTTATTAGTAACCCATTTTTCTGAGTAAATATTTTGTACAACAGACAATTAGTAAATATCTCCCTTATTTCAATGTGGATGTAGCCCTCGACTAATAATGCTCCCATGAAGTGGGCCAGCCCAACAACGTTCTTTACTGTGATTTTGTGAACCTTCCATGAGCGGTTTAGGAAAGCCAATCGGCCGCCAAATAGCGAGCTAGCGCGTACCCCCTACAACATCGTCTCCTTTTTGGGCCGGCCCATTTCGGGATTTCTTCCCCACTAGAACCTTCCAGTTTTTCGTTCTTCCTTTGTTTTCTTTCACTTTGTTTTTTGTTTCTTTTTCCTTTTTTGCTTACATTTTTTTTTCTTTTTCCCTTTTTGTGATTCTTTACTGTTCTGTGTTCTCCTTTTCTTTTCTTTTTCTTCCTTTTCCTTTTTTCTTTTTTGCGGTCATCTTTCAAATATGTGAACACACTTTCCCTTGAGCAATTTTTGAAAATCATGAAAAAATGAAGTCGTGAACATTTTTTGAAATCATGCACAATTTTCAGATTCACAAACATTTTCTACAAATTCTCAAATATTTTTTAAAATTGTGATTTTTTTAATTGACGAATACATTTTACAAATTTGCAAACATACATGAAAAAGTTCACATTTTTTGAAATTGTGGACATTTGCAAATTGGGGGAACAATCTTTGTAATTCACGAACATTTTTTATTTTGACGACATTTTTTAATGCATGGACATTTTTTGAATACATACATTTTTTATGAATGAACTTTTTTTGAATCGATGAACTTTTTCTGTAATTTATAAACATTTTTTGAATTTTCTGAACAACAACAACAACAACAAAGCCTTTAGTCCCAAACAAGTTGGGGTAGGCTAGAGGTGAAACCCATAAGATCTCGCAACCAACTCATGGCTCTGGCACATGGATAGCAAGCTTCCACGCACCCCTGTCCATAGCTAGCTCTTTGTCGATACTCCAATCCTTCAGGTCTCTCTTAACGGACTCCTCCCATGTCAAAATTGGTCGACCCCGCCCTCTCTTGACATTCTCCGCACGCTTTAGCCGTCCGCTATGCACTGGAGCTTCTGGAGGCCTGCGCTGAATATGCCCAAACCATCTCAAACGATGTTGGACAAGCTTCTCCTCAATTGGTGCTACCCCAACTCTATCTCGTATATCATCATTCTGGACTCGATCCTTCCTCGTGTGGCCACACATCCATCTCAACATACGCATCTCCGCCACACCTAACTGTTGAACATGTCGCCTTTTAGTCGGCCAACACTCCACGCCATACAACATTGCGGGTCGAACCGCCGTCCTGTAGAACTTGCCTTTTAGCTTTTGTGGCACTCTCTTGTCACAGAGAATGCCAGAAGCTTGGCGCCACTTCATCAATCCGGCTTTGATTCGATGGTTCACATCTTCATCAATACCCCCATCCTCCTGCAACATTGACACCAAATACCGAAAGGTGTCCTTCCGAGGTACCACCTGGCCATCAAGGCTAACCTCCTCCTCCTCACAGCTAGTAGTACTGAAACCGCACATCATGTATTCGATTTTAGTTCTACTAAGCCTAAACCCTTTCGATTCCAAGGTTTGTCTCCATAACTCTAACTTCCTATTTAGTTCATGAATTTTCTGAACATTTGTACAAATTCATGAACAATTTTTGAATTCACAAACGTTGTTTCAATTTCATAACTTTTCTGAATATACAATTTTTTTAAAAAAAATCATGAACAGTTTTTGATTTCCTGAACTTATTTTCCAAAAGTGTGAACATTTTTTGGATATGCGAATATTTTTGTAAAATCATGAACATTTTCTGAATCGCAAATTTTTTGGGATTTCTTGAAAATGTTCACAATTCGGAAAATGTTCGTGATTTTCTGAATTTCACCAGGGTGTTCCCCTCCCTCGCCCCCAAGTCCAATCCTGGACCCCCAGATTGCTTTCCTAAATGTATATATTTAACACATGCAATTTTACCTCAACAAACTACGTCAGTGTAGCAAAAGCCCATTTTTAACACATGCAAACTAAATACACGTCGAACATTTCTACAGAATAGTAAAATAAAAAAGCTTTCCTAAATGTATATATTTAAGGGTTTTCAAATCAAACTATATAGAAAAAGAGGAAAACAAAAAGTAAAAAGGGTAAAAATAAAGCCTACGAAAAAATCAAGGAAACAAAACCGGGACGCAGATTTTTGAAAACTAAAATCAAAATAAATAGTAAATAAAATTTTAAAAATCTGTTTTTTTAGATGTTCATATTAGTATAGCAAGTGTGCATGACAATTTTCATGCCATATGGGAAAGCAGTGCTTCGTCGGTCAAAAAAACAAAATTAAATGTAACATTTGACGTTCAACTTGTTTTTTTTCTTTGCACATATCAAAATGTTCAAGTTTTTCGCATGTACGATTTGGGTGTGACAATGAACAAATCTATTTCTTCTGTTTTTTTGCATTTGTAAAATCCATTTTTGGCAAGCTGGAGCATGTGCTCCCTACAGCTAAAATGGATTTCCAAACAAAACCGTACATATGTGACTTAGTAGCGGCGACCCATGAACAAGAAAACTGACACTAACTATAGGACATCAAAAAGAAAAACAAATGTCTTATTTTATTACTTTGAAAAAAGTTGGCGGTTCACGTAACTCCCTGATCTTTTTTTATCCTTTACCCCCCTCAACTATCAAATACCGGTCAAAAAACTTCCCTGGCTGGTTTGCCCTGGTCAGATGCTGGTGTGGATGAGGTAAAAGTGGTATTTGACCAGTGGGGCCCCCTCGTCAGTGACCCATCAATGTCTCTGTGACTTTTCTTCACCTACGTCTAGACAATAGCCAGTTATTTAACCATGGGGACCCACCTGTCATTGTCTTTTTGGGGTGAAACAGAAGCAATTAGGCCTAAAGCTAATTACGTCAACATCAGCTTGCCGGAATTAGTTGCTGGTGACCTCAACCAGCGACGCAGGTTCATCGTGTGCTCGCTGCATGACACTTTTTTATGCGCGGTTTGCGGCATAAGGAAGCTAAGGCTCGCGCGCAACGAACGATGGTGGACACGGTCCAAATGGTCACCGGAATCGAAGCCGGTGATGAGGTTGGCGACGATAGTGGCACAGGCTAGATGCGGTTGGAGCTACAGAACGCGTCCCGGGCTAACTAAGAGTGCTCAACGCAATCATAAGAGCTCCTGGAGCATGCACACTAGATGCAACAAGGGAGCTCGAACTGCTTGAGTTCGTCGGCCATGGCGGCGGCCGTGCTCGGAGCTCGCAGGGGATAACGCTGGGGGAAATCAAGATGAGCTCACTTAGATGCGACGGGGGAGTTTAGCAGGCTCAGGGCAGGCTTGGAGGCGGCGAATCGACTAGAGGGGGGTGAATAGGCAATTTTTAAGAATTCTTCACTGAGGAATTTCAGGGTGAGGAAATTCCTAAGCGAAGAACTACCTGCAGCGGAATAACCGAATAAGTACTCAGATGCAGACATGACATAACATAAGCATGGACATCATGGTGAATAGGAAACAAACACAGAGTACAGAAAGCGTAAGCATAGGATAAAACAGAATGAAGACAAACAGACTGAAAAATTGAACTGAGAAAATTGAGAATGTCTTCAGTCAAAGTCTTCAAACAGATATGAACAGGTTCACAACACAATAATGAAGAAATGAAAGGGTTGAGGAAATAGAACCAGTTAGCACGGTGAAGGCAATGATTTGGTAGACCAGATCCAACTGCTGTGACAGTTGTACGTCTGGTTAGAGCGGCTAAGTATTTAAACCTGAGGACACATAGTCCTCACCGTATTCTCCTTGAAATAAGGTCACACAGACCTCATCCATTCACTCGTGGTAAGTCTTCAGGTGACTTTCAAACCTTCACAAACTTGGTCACTCGGCGATTCACAATTTCCTCTTGGATGCTCTAGACCATGACGTCTAACCGTCTGGAGGATGCACAATCCTCAAAGGTAACAAGCATCGGTTCCATAGAGGAACAATCTCTCCAGTGATGATCAATCACTTTGGGTTTGTAGGTGTTTGGTTTGGGGTTTTGGGTTTTTCCTCACTTGATGATTTTCGCTCAAAGTCCTCGAAGGATGGGATGCTCTCAATGACAAGTGTCAGTTTCTCATGGAGCAGCCAACCAGCTAGTGGTTGTAGGGGCGGCTATTTATAGCATAGGGAGTAGCCCGACATGATAAGACATAAATGCCCTTCAATGATATGACCGTTAGGTGGGTAGATATTTTGGGACAGCTGGCGCATACAACAACGGTCGGAAATTTGAGCTTTCAAATTCCTCAGGGCTATCATGTTCCTCACTTGTAGGCAATCCACACTACCGAATTCCTAACTCCTCAGCCAGAACAAATTCCTCAGAGAACAGAAGATCTTCGTCTCTATCACTGAAGAAATTGACTGAACTATATGAGATTTCCAATGACTTCACTCAAAGGGATTGGTAGGTGTAGGATTTTGAGTTGAGCATCACTTAGAAACTTTTCCTTAGTTTTTCCTCGACCCCCTTTAACAGTATGGTGTTTCCTATGACTCAAGAAAGAGAAAAACAAAACTATGAAAACAAAAGTCTTCGAGCTTCATATTCCTCGCATGAATATCAAGTCTTCATGGTCACACCAATTTCTTCACTTTCAAAGTCTTCAGAAAGCCAAAGTCTTCAGTTGAAGACATTCATTTTTAGGGGTCGACTTTCTCTGTAAATATCAAACTCCTCATAGACTTATAGACCTGTGTACACTCACAAACGCATTAGTCCCTT
The DNA here is from genome assembly GCF_002162155.2 of Triticum dicoccoides. Classification (NCBI taxonomy): domain Eukaryota; kingdom Viridiplantae; phylum Streptophyta; class Magnoliopsida; order Poales; family Poaceae; genus Triticum; species Triticum dicoccoides. The sequence goes on along the minus strand of NC_041382.1, from coordinate 104,899,231 downwards.
AACCTATAAGTCTTCCATACACCAACATCATTAAGGGGCACTAGATGCACTTACAATCTCCCACTTTTTGGCGATTGATGACAATATAGGTTAAGTTTTCAACGGGGATAAACATATGAAGAGTAAATACTGATATTGAGGAATTTGATTGCAAGATATAGAAGACTCTCCTGAATATGTGCATATGTGAGGAAATTGCTTTTGAAAATCAATGCACATTGAAGAGTAGAATCATGGAGATCTCCTCCTATATCTTGTAATTCATACACGCATTTAACATATGATATGAAGAATTAGAAATACATGATGAAATATGGTGACTGATGTAATTCAGCATGCATGCATTAACATATATGAAGAAATAGCATGCACAAGAACATAGCAGAAGTATTAGACCACCATCGGACTTAAGTTTACAACTCGATCAATAAATCTTCAGAAGAACGAGAGTTGTAACTTAGCAAAAAAAATGCCCATATTAATAGACCCGCTTGAAGACCAAGTCAAAATTTCTCCCCTTTTGTCATCGAATGACCAAAAGGGATGAAAAGTGAGGACTAACGCCTCTGAAGAATATCATCACTGAGTCGATGGAGGAGCGCCAGCATTGTTGGGGTCGGTTGTTGAAGTAGGGCCTGCCGTAGTGTCGTCCAAATCTTCATGCTCATCCGTCTTGCGCGATGAAGAATAAGAGCTAGCCACCAAGTGAGGAACTTTGACCTTCTTGAATTTCTTCGAAGGTGGCTGAGACCAGTCAAAGTCCTGCTTGAAGCCCATCTTGTTGAGATCATCTTCACCGTAGAGATGAGACAACAGCCCAGGTGCGATCAAATACTTCATGGAGGTAGTAATGGTTCTTCTTCACTGAATTCTGAGTGATGGTCATGTTCAAAAGAATTGAACCAAACTGACGCTTGACCCATTTGTGGTTGCGATCGACCTTCTGGTGAAGACTGAGGAGAAGCTCACGATCAGTCAATACCTTTGGAGCTGTGGCTTGAGGATGTTGCTTTGAAGCATTGGCGACAGAGTCATGAGTGGCAAAGTCATCATTGGTGGAGTAAGATGCAGCTTTGCGGAACTGACCATCCAATGGATGAATGTATTCATCAATAACAGTAGGTGCCTTGCCCTTCTCATCAGATGAGGAAATAGGTCGCTTGAAGACTTTAATTGGGGGCAAATAGCTGACATGATTCTGCAAATCAGCCTTGTAATTGATTGAAGACCTTGATATGAGGAATCTCATGATCCAAGGAGCGTAAGGCTTCAGCTCAAAAGGCGATAATGCAACATTTTCCAAAGTCCTCATGAAGAAATCATGGTAGTTGATTGGAACTCCATGGATGATATTGAAAAGCAGATTCTTCATGATGACAACGACCTCTTCTTCATTCGAGTCGTGGCCTTTGATTAGACTCAACGTCTTGGTCATAATGCGATAGATAGTTCGTGGCACATACATCAATTCCTTCATGAGGAATTTGGTCCTTGGGGCTTAAACATGCTTCAGCAGTTTCATCAGCACTTGCATGTAGTGAGCTGAAAGCTCAGGTTCATGATAGATTAGCTGCGCACCTTCAAGGGGAGGACTGGCAAGCAAGGCAGTGATTCCATGTCCACATGAGGAATATGTGCATGATCAAATACTTTGTCCTTATCGAAAAGCAGTGAAGAATAGAAGTTGGCTTGTCTTGCAGTCTAGAAACGCTTCCTTCGCAAACGAGCAGTGTCATATGGATTGTAATCTGTGAAGAATACATGCTCATGAAAGAAGTCATCAGCCTTGAATTTTTGCTTCTTGGGAAGGGATTCTTCGGCTTGGGCTGAGGAGTGTCAGTCAAAGTCATCACAGCCTCAGGAATCACATTCTTAGGAATCACAGGCTGAGGAATTTTAGTTTTTGCTTGAGTAGTAGCCTGGGTCCTCAATTCTTCACCAACATTAACATCAGCACTAGTGGCTGGAATTTCTTCATGAATGGAAGGAGTGGAGTGATGACCTGGAGAACCCATTTGAACTTCAGTGTGCACAAGGGACTGATGGATTTGTTATAGAGGCGTGAAGAGCGGAGAGTTGGGGTGCTGACTATCCCAATAATCGTCATTCAGCACTGGAGTGGAGCACTCAATGTCCATGTCTTCATCTTCTTCATTCAATTCTTCAACGCCTGCCTCTTCAGCTGTGAACTGAGGCATAGGCGATGAGAGCACTAGGGTTGAAGGGATATTATCCGCTTCAATTTCTTCGTCCAACTGCTCTGAAGAAGCAGCAAAAGGAACATCTTCATCAGATCTGCTTGGGATCTCATAATCTTCACCAAAGGGAACGAGTTCCTTTGATGGCATGCTTGAAACTGGAATAGCATCAATTGGATTCTCAAAAGAGCTTGTCAATTTCTTCATGTTCTTCGGTGCTGAAGAATCTCATGGAGCAAATGCTTTCCTTTTCTTCCCTGCCGCTCGCTCTGCAGCCTTGGTTTTCTTCACTTCTGATGCAGAAGGAAGAACTGGACTTGGCGTTGGTACAGGAGGAGCAGAGGAGATTGGTTCAGTAACCTCAGGCGCAACTGATGCAGTTGCCCTGACATTTTTAGTTTCTTCACGCACAACGGTTGAAGCTTGAGCTGGCCTGGCTTGTTCTTCAGGTGCAACGCTAGTGGTTGCCCTGGCAGTTTCATCAGAGACTGGAATAGAGTCATCAGCCCTAGTACTAGCAGTTTCATCAGCAGCCTGATTTTCATCAGCGGTGCTGGCATGTTCTTGAGTTGGCTGAGCAGAAGCGTCAGCCTGAGGAATTTTAATGTGCATTTGAGTAGCAACATTGGAGGTGAATGTCTTTGCCAATTTCACAAATCTGACTTTGGCTCCCTTCCAATCTGCATGGTAGGCATCAAATTCATCACTGAGGTTTTTGATTTCAGATTGAACAGCCACAAGTTCATCAGTTGTCATTTTGACAATGTTCTTCTTCAGAAAATGCTCCTTCTTATACTGCGCTTTCTTCAATTTCCTGGCCTTTTTAAATTTCCACTTTTCTTCGCCTATGAAGGCGGTCAGCATGTGACTTTGGCCAGGAGTGAGGTTGAAGTCAGGCATAGGAGTGTTGGGATCCTTGTGCCAAAGGTCAATGAAATCGAGGATCAACTTTGGGTCCAAAAGCAGAGGCACATATGTGCCTTTGGCTCTAGCGGCCCTTTGTTGTCTGTCTCTAATGATTTCGGCGAGTTCATCATCATCAGCTTCGTCATCCGAGGACGATACTTGGAAGGTGACCTACTTCTTTTGAGGACTTGGTCTAGTGCCTCGTCCAGCAGTGGCCTTGGTCTTCAGCAATGTGGGGCCTGTTGAGGAATGCGAAGGAGCTGAAGAACTTGCTGAGGCTCCTAAGGCAATTGATTTGCCTGTGGTCCTTTGACACGAGGCGATATGCACAGGTGCTGAGGACTTTGCCGAAGGAGCTGAGGGTTTTGAAGCTTGAGGAACTGAGGCAGCTTGAGGAATTGGCCGTGAGGGCTCAGCAGAACTGGGCCGTGAGGGCATAGCTGAGGAGCTTGGCCATGAGGGCACTGAAGAAGAAGCACTGGGCTTATGTGCGGGCTTCTTAGGCATAGCCTTCTTGGGCTTACTAGCAGAGGCCTCAACAGTGGCAGCAGAGTCTTCATTGAATTTCTTCACTGCCTTTTGCCATTTTGGCTAGTTTAGCTTGACGCTTTGCCCATTCAGCAGGAAATTCCTCACCTCTTCTGATGCTAGAGGGATCAGCAACTTGGCCTGGTGCCAATGGAGGTCTTGAGCATGGAGGGTGTACAACGAATTTCTTCATGTACTTGGGAGTGACATAGCGATATTCCCTCCATTCTCTGGCCCATCTTCTCTCTATCTTCTGAATGTGCACTTTGCGCTCATTCTTCGTTTCATGAGGAGGAGTGCAGTATCCTGCATAGATGTCATCAAGAATCTCAAAAGCAGTGTTGACTTCCAATTTCTTCCCTCCCTTCTGAGGTTTCTTGCCATCTACCATTTTCTTCAGCTGAGGATTTTGAACTATTGAGTTCTCTAAAGAGGTATGCAATCTTTCTTTGAGGAACGCTGCAAATGAGTTAAATTGATGAGAACCTAGTGATTCAGCAGCTGACATGAGTATCTGTGAACAGAGTATAGGTGCGAAGAATTTGGAGAGGTTATATGCATTCTCAGAAGTTTTTGCAAATAAGAACAAGTTTGAGGAATTTGACCAGATGTGTCTTGAGGAATTTCACTCAGCATTCTTTGACTTAGGTTCCAGAGTTGTATAGATTGAAAATCCACACAATTGAGGAATCTTGAAGAAAAATGTTGCTTAGGGAAACTAATCAAGAACAAATGTTTGTATGAGGTGTTCAGAGTGTGAAGATTGAAGAATAAACACCTTTTCAAGATTTTGAAGAAATCACTGGAATCAATAAGGGCAGTAAAAGTAGCTTTTAATTACCCTTGACGAAGAACACGACGAACTGAGAATGTAGATTGGAAGTTCGTCAGTTCAGATCTTCCACGCCCTAACTTGGCTGAGGAAGACAGCTACGGCGACGGCGGAGTGAATAAATCCGCGGCCGGCGCGAGTACGACGGCGACGAGGTCGAGGCAGCGAAGCTCTTCCTCACTGGCGACGATGGAAGAAGCGGCGGCGCTAGGTTTTGAGAGCTCGAGCGAGGGAGTGAGGTCGAGCGGAGTAAAAACAGACCGAGAAAGGGAAGGGGTATTTATAGCAACGGTGAAAAACTACTCGCCCGAGGAAAATGGACGAACGTGCCCCTGACCTTTCTCATCCATGTGACATGTGTCACCCACGTATAGAGAGGTGAATATCGTGAGTGATCGTGGGTGAATAGATAAGTATTATCATGGGATGTGGAACGGTGTAGGCGGCAACAGCCGAAAATTCAGATTAGAATATTTTAAAGTTTCGTTCGCAGAATCTTCAGCTGACAAGGACACAGTGAAGATTTTGAACGGGTTTCAAATAGAACGCACAAGAAGAATTTGTGAACAGACTGAGTTGAGTATAGCATAGAGGGAGAAGGGTCTGATCACATTCACTTAGCAGAAAGATCAACTTGAAGAAATATCTATAAGTGAATGTTGTAGAGGACATAAATTCACACACACACACACACACACACACACACACACACACACACATATAGGAGTAGGATTTTCTACAAGTGCTTACCACAGAACTAGTTAAGGGTTTCAACGGTGCAAAAGTTCTCAAAAATTCTGAAAAAAATACTGAACCAACACACCTATAATATAACATGATCCAACGGAGGTATTAAAAAAATACGACTATGTGTGTCCTGGACAAAAAACAAATGGTTCAGTATATATTTATGTCACAATGAGCTGAAATGCTTATTATTTTTGCCGAGGACACATAGATGCATATTTTGACAGTCCCTCTGTTGGATCATCTTATTACATTAGAGAGATGCTCCCGTATTTGTTTCATATTTTTTGATAACTTTTAAACCGTTAAAAGTTTAGCGACCCTAAACTAGTTCCGTGGCAATCTATGGTAGACACATTTTTACCTATGTATATAGCCAATGAAGAAAAATGACGGAGAGAGTGAAGACATTGCAAAGTTGAAGAAATCAACTGAGGAATTTCAAGACTGAAGAAAAACTCAAATTGAAGATTTTCAATTTTTCTTGGTGGCGTGACCCACCGTATAAGAATGCTGATTTCAGACGCTGTGTACAATTGTCGCAGGGCTCTGAGAATCAAATTCTTCATTAATTTTTTCACACTTAGAGGGTTAGTCTTCATTGATTTAAGAAAAATGTTACTTCGTGTGTTGCACATCTAAGTCATCAATTTGCATAAGTGTTAGGATGTGTGTCCTTTTCAAAGGACATTCGAAGATTCTAAGATATTTAGCTCACACCGCAACTTGCTAAATCTCTTCTCATCCAAGGGCTTTGTGAAGATATCGGCTAGCTGTTCTTCAGTCTTCATGTGCTCGATAGAGATGTCGCCCTTCAACACATGATCACGAAGAAAATGATGACGCATCTGAATGTGCTTTGTCTTCGAGTGCTGAACTGGGTTTTGAGCAATCTTGATGGCACTCTCATTGTCACATGATACGTCTCCGTCGTATCAATTTTTACAAACACTTTTGCCCTTGTTTTGGACTCTAACTTGCATGATTTGAATGGAACTAACTCGGACTGACGCTGTTTTCAGCAGAATTACCATGGTGTTATTTATGTGCAGAAACAAAAGTTCTCGGAATGACCTGAAACTTCACGGAGCAACTTTTTGGAAAATATAAAAAATACCTGCAAAAGATGAAGGCTAGGGGGCCCACCACCTGGCCACGAGGGTGGGGGGCGCACCTGCCCCCTAGGGCGCGCCCCCCTACCTCGTGGGCCCCCTGGAACTCCTCCGACTCCAACTCCAACTCTATATATTGTGTTTCGGGGAGAAAAAAATCAAAGAGAAGAATTCATCATGTTTTACGATATGGAGCCGCCGCCAAGCCCTAAAACCTCTTGGGAGGGCTGATCTGGAGTCCGTTCGAGGCTCCGGAGGGGGGAATCCGTCGCCATCGTCATCATCAACCATCCTCCATCACCAATTTCATGATGCTCACCGCCGTGCGTGAGTAATTCCATTGTAGGCTTGCTGGACGGTGATGGGTTGGATGGGATCTATCATGTAATCGAGTTAGTTTTGTTAGGGTTTGATCCCTAGTATCCATTATATTCTGAGATTGATGTTGTTATGACTTTGCTATGCTTAATGCTTGTCACTAGGGCCCGAGTGCCATGACTTTAGATCTGAATCTATTATGTTTTCATCAATATATGAGAGTTCTAGATCCTATCTTGCAAGTCTATAGTCACCTATTATGTGTTATGATCCGTTAACCCCGAAGTGACAATAATCGGGATACTTATCGGTGATGACCGTAGTTTGAGGAGTTCATGTATTCACTATGTGTTAATGCTTTGTTCCGGTACTCTATTAAAAGGAGGCCTTAATATCCCTTAGTTTCCGTAAGGACCCCGCTGCCACGGGAGGGTAGGACAAAAGATGGCATGCAAGTTCTTTTCCATAAGCACGTATGACTATATTCGGAATACATGCCTACATTACATTGATGAACTGGAGCTAGTTCTGTGTCACCCTAGGTTATGACTCGTACATGATGAACCGCATCCGGCATAATTCTCTATCACCGATCCATTGCCTACGAGCTTTCCATATAATGTTCTCCGCTTATTTACTTTTCCGTTGCTATTGCTATCATCACTACAAAATACCAAAAACACTACTTTTACTACCGTTACCTTTTATTATCATTGCCACTACTATCATATTGCTTTGCTACTAAACACTTTGTTGTAGATACTAAGTTTTCAGGTGTGGTTGAATTGACAACTCAGCTGCTAATACTTGAGAATATTCTTTGGCCCCGCTTGTGTCGAATCAATAAATTTGGGTTGAATACTCCACCCTCGAAAACTGTTGCGATCCCCTATACTTGTGGGTTATCAAGACTATTTTCTAGCGCCGTTGCCGGGGAGCATAGCTATATTCTTTGAGTCACTTGGGATTTATATCTGCTTATCATTATGAAGAACTTGAAAGATCCAAGAACCAAGATTTATCCCTCAACTACGAGGGATGGTAAGGTACTGTCATCTAGCTCTGCACTTGATTCACCTTCTGTCTTGAGTAAGCTTGCGACACCTAAACCTGCTTCTGCTATTCGTTCTGATATGTCGCATGTTATTGATGATGCCACTTCTGCTATACATGATACTTATGATGAAACTACTTCTATGCTTGATACTACTGTGCCACTTAGTGAATTTCTTGACGAACAACTTGCTAGGGCTAGAGAGATTGAAAATACTGAATCTGATAATACTGATGAAAGTGACGATGAAGACTTGCCTGCTAGTCCTAAGGGTTATGTTTTTGATAAAGAAGCTTCTTTAGCTATTTTAGCTTGCAAAGATAGATATGAACTCAAGAGGTTATTAGCTAAATGGAATCAACAATCTCTAAATGCTAGAATGAAACCCGACCCTGCTTTTGCTACTTCACCTATCTGTGTTACCGATAAGGATTATGAATTCTTTGTTGATTCTGATATAATTACTTTGGTTGAATCTGATCCTTTTCATGGCTATGAATCTGAAACTATTGTGGCACATCTTACTAAATTAAATGATATAGCTACCTTGTTCACTAATGATGAGAGAACTCACTACTTTTATATCCTTAAAATATTTCTGTTCTCATTAAAGGATGATGCTAAGATATGGTTTAATTCTCTTGATCCTGGTTGTGTGTGTAGTCCCCAGGATATGATTTATTACTTCTCTGTTAAATATTTCCCTTCTCATAAGAAACAAGCTGCTTTAAGGGATATATATAATTTTGTGCAAATTGAAGAAGAGAGTCTCCCACAAGCTTGGGGGAGGCTTCTCCAATTACTTAAAGCTTTGCCTGATCATCCTCTTAAGAAAAATGAAATACTTGATATCTTTTATAATGGACTAACCGATGCTTCCAGAGATTACCTGGATAGTTGTGCTGGTTCTGTTTTCAGGGAAAGGACACCGGATGAAGCTGAAATTCTATTGAATAATATGTTGACAAATGAAAATAATTGGACACCTCCGGAGCCAATTCCTGCGCCTATTCCTAAACCAACTCCAAAGAAGAGGGGTATTCTATTTCTCAGTCCTGAAGATATGCAAGAGGCAAAGAAATCTATGAAAGAAAAAGGTATTAAAGCTGAAGATGTTAAGAATTTACCTCCTATTGAAGAAATACATGGTCTTAATTTACCGCCCGTTGAAGAAATATATGATCTTAATCCTTCACCTACTGAAGAAACTCATGGTCTTGATAACCCGACACAGGTAGTAAAGGTAAATTCTCTCTATAGATATGATAAAGCTGAAATCCCATTTACTAAGTTTGCTAGCCATGCTTACATGAGTTTGATAAATTTATGGTTAAGCAAGAAGATTTTAATGCTTATTTTTCTAGACAATTGAAATACAATTCAAATATGCTTGAACACTTGGGTGATTATATGGCTAATGTCAAAGGTGAACTTAAACTTATTAGTAAACATGCTTCTATGGTTACCATTCAAGTAGAACAAGTACTTAAAGCTCAAAATGATTTGCTCAACGAATTTAATAGTAAGAATAATGATAATACTGTTAGAGTTATGACTAGAGGTGGTAAAATGACTCAGGAACCTTTGTATCCTAAAGGCCACTCTAAGAGAATTGAGCAAGATTCTCAGAGAAATAATGTGGATGCACCTAGTCCTTCTAAAAGTAAGAAAAAGAAAAATGATAGGACTTTGCATGCTTCTAGTGAACCTATTACTGAAACACCTAAGAACCCAAATGATATTTCTATTTTTGATGCTGAAACACAATCTGGTAATGAACCTGAAACTAGTGATAATGTTAATGATAATGTTCATGATGATGCTCAACCTAGCAATGATAATGATGTAGAAATTGAATCTGCTGTTGATCTTGATAACCCACAATCAAAGAATCAACATTATGATAAGAGAGACTTTGTTGCTAGAAAACATGGTAAAGAAAGATAACCATGGGTTCAGAAACCCATGCCTTTTCCTCCTAAACCATCCAAGAAAAGGGATGATGAGGATTTTGAGCGCTTTGCTGAAATGATTAGACCTATCTTTTTGCGTATGCGATTAACTGATATGCTCAAAATGAATCCTTATGCTAAGTATATGAAAGATACTATTACAAATAAAAGAAAGATACCGAAAGCTGAAATTTCCAGCTAATTATACTTTTAAGGGTGGAATACCAAAGAAACTTGGAGATCCCAGTGTACCAACTATACCATGCTCCATTAAAAGAAACTATGTTAAAACCGCTTTATGTCATCTGGAGCCGGTGTTAGTGTTATGCCTCTCTCTTTAGATCGTAGACTTGATTTGAATAAGTTGACACCTACTGAAATATCTTTGCAAATGGCTGATAAATCAACTGCTACACCTGTCGGTATTTGTGAGGATATGTCTATTGTAGTTGCAAACGTTACTATTTTGACGGACTTTGTTATTCTTGATATTCCTGAGGACGATAGTATGTCTATTATTCTTGGAAGACCCTTTTTGAATACTGCAGGGGCTGTTATTGATTGCACTAAAGGCAATGTCACTTTTCATGTTAATGGTAATGAGCACATGGTACACTTTCCGAGGAAACAACCTCAAGTTCATAGTATCAACTCTATTGGAAAAATTCCATCGACTATATTTGGAGGTTTTGAATTTCCCCTTCCTACTGTCAAGAAGAAATATGATATTCTTATTATTGGGGATGTGCATATCCCCGTTGAGGTAACATAGTGTTATTCGAAATTTCTCTGGTTCTAGGTTATTTGGAATGAGTTCATTAACAAGACTTGATCAACCTTGTTAGTGGATTCCTTTTGATGATCATGAGATGGATGAAACTACAAGGCACAACCTTCTATACCTTCCTTTTACTTTCTGTTATTTATATTAAATAAAATAAAAATAGTATTTTTCTGTCTGTTATCTGATTATCCGTGCAATACAAAAATACCCCGAAAATAAAAGTTCTCCAAATGCCTTGAAATTTAAATATGATTTTTTTTAGAATA
>NC_041382.1:104874338-104888204 GCF_002162155.2 Triticum dicoccoides | reverse complement strand
TGGCCCTCCTCCACTTATTCCTGCACCCACACACTTCTTCTTCCCCCCACAAACACGAATATCCAGCTCAAGCACGAGTTCTAGCTCATCTTGCTGCCATTTTTGATCTCCTTGCTCAAAGCACCTCTCACAAAACTGCTTGGGAGATTGTTTCTTGGTATGTGACTCCTCCATTGGTCCAATTAGTTTTTGTTCTAGTGCTTTATTCATTACAAATTTGTGCTGCCTAGGTGACCATGTTCTTGAGCTTGCATGTCAAATTTATATGGTTCCAAGTAGTTTTGATGCATGATATAGGCTCTAGGCACTTGTAGGAGTAGTTGTTATCAATATTATTGAGTTTGGTTTACTTTTATTTTGAAGTTACTAAAAATTTCAGATTTTTTTAGAAAATGATGAAGAGACTTTTGAGGGGCTCATCGAGCCGAAACTCGAAGGAAAAGGCACAGAAGCCTAAGTATAATCTGCCTCTCACCGCGGAGGTTCGGTCGTGTGAATGGCCTTCCGATGATTTCTTGAGAGCAGCCGGGATTTATGAAGATTTTTATGAATTGGCTAAGAATGCAGGACTCACCGCTTTCCTCCACGACCAACACGATCAGTATCTCTTACTCACAAATATCTTTGTGCAAAACTTTCATTTCCATTCTAGGAGCTCACCACCTACGGTGGAGTTTCATTTATATGATGAGCATAAGGAGATGTCACTTTATGATTTTTGTCGGGTTTGTTTAGTCCCTTTCGAGGGCAAGGCAGAGGAACCACATCGTGAGGATGTGGATGGGTTTATTGATACTATCACTTTAGAGGAAACAAGGAAGGTTTCCGATGTACGAATCACTAGCATACATTTTCCTGTTTTACGCTATTTTGCATTATTTGCTAGTTGTTGTTTAATTGGTCACGGAAATTGTGGAAATCTTAGTATCCCTGATATTATTATTTTGCTCCACGGTTTATACGGTGATAACTCTGTTAGTATGGGCAGCATTATCGCTAAACGGTTAAGTCTGAGTCGTACAAAGGGGCCCATCTTTGGAGGCATCTATGCTTCACGCCTAGCTGCACATTTTAACATACCTATTAGGCATTATGAGAAGGAAGAAAAGGTGCTGCCTCGTGTTTATTTAGATTATAAAAGTATGGTGGCACATGATTTTATTGTTAAGAATAGGGAAGGAGAGTGAGGTAGTCCTGGATTAGGGGGTCTCCGGACAGCCGGACTATATCCTTTGACCGGACTGTTGGACTATGAAGATACAAGATTGAAGACTTCGTCCCGTGTCTGGATAGGACTCTACTTGGCGTGGAAGGCAAGCTAGGCAATACGGATATGTATATCTCCTCCTTTGTAACCGACCTTGTGTAACCCTAGCCCCCTCCGGTGTCTATATAAACCGGAGGGTTTTAGTCCGTAAGACAACAGACAATCATACCATAGGCTAGCTTCTAGGGTTTAGCCTCTCCGATCTCATGGTAGATCAACTCTTGTAATACCCATATCATCAAGAATAAATCGAGCAGGACGTAGGGTTTTACCTCCATCAAGAGGGCCCGAACCTGGGTAAAACATCGTGTCCCCTGCCTCCTGTTACCATCCGCCTTAGATGCATAGTTCGGGACCCCCTACCCGAGATCCGCTGGTTTTGACACCGACATTGGTGCTTTCATTGAGAGTTCCTCTGTGTCGTCGCCGTTAGGCTTGATGGCTCCTACTATCATCGATAGCTATGCAGTCCAGGGTGAGACTTTTCTTCTCGGACAGATCTTTGTGTTCGGCGGCTTCGCACTGCGGGCCAACTCGCTTGGCCATCTAGAGCAGATCGAAAGTTATGCCCCTGGCCACCAGGTCAAGTTTGGAAGCTTAAACTACACAGCCGATATCCGCGGAGACTTGATCTTCGACGGATTCGAGCCCCTGCCTTGTGCGCCACGTGGTCACGATGAGTACGATTTAGCTCTACCATCGGACAGTGTTCAAGAAATCGCACCGGCAGCCACTCCGACCCTTAATTCGGAGCCAGTTGCGCCATCCATGGACGGGTGTATAGACCCCGCCATGGAGGCCGTATCCTCAGCGGCGATCGAGCTGAATATCGACATTACCCTTCACGAGAGCCGTGTTGCCAAACTGCCGGATCCTTCTCCGGCCACGGACTCCGAACCGCCTGCGCCCGTTCCTGTCGAATCCGATTGGGCGCCGATCATGGAGTTTACCTCCGCGGTTATTTTTCAGCACTCGCCCTTCGGCGACATACTGAACTCACTCAGGTCTCTCTCCTTGTCAGGAGGGTCCTGGCCGAACTATGTCCGGCAGGATTGGGATGCGGATGACGAAGGAATTCGCCGCCCACCCACCACCCACTTAGTAGCCACTGTCGATGACTTAACCGACATTATCGACTTCGACTCCGAAGACATCGACGGTATGGACGACGATGCGGGAGGCGAAGAGGAACCACTGCCCACAGGGCACTGGACAGCCACCTCATCATATGACATATACATGGTGGACACACCCAAAGAAGGCAATAGCGACGGGACAGCGGAGGATGACCCCTCCAAGAAACAACCCAAGCGCCAGCGTCAGCGACGCCGCTCTAAGTCCTGCCAAGTCAAAAGCGGTGATACCGGCACCAGAGATAATAGCACTCCAGACAGCGCCGAAGACAACAACAATCCCCTCCAGCAAGACTTAGAGCAAGAGGTTGGAGAAGCCAGCCCTCCTGAGAGAGCGGCAGATGGAGAGGCGGAGGATGATAATTACATGCCTGCCTCCGAAGACGAGGCAAGCCTCGACAATGAAGAATTCGTCGTGCCAGAGGATCCCGTCGAACAAGAGCGCTTCAAGCGCCGGCTTATAGCCACGGCAAATAGCCTTAAGAAAAAGCAGCAGCAGCTTCAAGCTGATCAAGATTTGCTAGCTGATAGATGGACTGAAGTCTTGGCGGCCGAGGAATATAAACTCGAGCGCCCCTCCACGAGTTACCCAAAGTGCAGGTTGCTACCCCGACTGGAGGAGGAAGCGCCGAAACCTACATCCCCGGTGTTCGACGCGGCTGATCGGCCACCTCATGGCCGCGATAGAGAGGCATTCCAGCCAAAAGCTCAGCCCGCACCCCGACGCCATTCAAATAAAAAGGCATGGGGAAATACGCCAGACCTGCGAGACGTATTGGAGGACAAAGCAAAGCATGCAAGATCGATCTACGGATCACGAGGGCGCGCCACTATGCGAGATGATAAACGTCATGCCGGATACAGTAAAAGTAAGTCCGGCCAGGCCGAATACAGCGGGCAAGACTCATTTGAGCTGCGTCGTGATATAGCCCAGTACAGAGGCGTCGCACACCCCTTATGCTTCACAGACGAAGTAATGGATCATCAAATCCCAGAGGGTCTCAAAACCGTAAATATAGAATCATACGACGGCACAACATATCATGCGGTATGGATCGAGGATTTCCTCCTGCACATCCACATGGCCCGCGGTGATGACCTACACGCCATCAAATACCTCCCACTCAAACTCAAAGGACCAGCTCGGCATTGGCTCAACAGCTTGCCAGCAGAGTCCATTGGCTGTTGGGAAGATCTGGAAGCCACATTCCTCGACAACTTTCAGGGCACTTATGTGCGACCACTAGATGCCGATGACTTGAGCCACATAATTCATCAGCCAGAGAAATCGGCCAGGCAATTCTGGACACTGTTCCTAAAAAAGAAAAATCAAATCGTCGACTGTCCGGATGCAGAAGCCCTAGAAGCTTTTAAGCACAACATCTGCGACGAATGGCTCGCTCGGCACCTTGGCCAGGAAAAGCCGAAATCTATGGCAGCCCTCACGACAGTCATGACTGATACGTCTCCAACGTATCTATAATTTTTGATTGCTCCATGCTATATTATCTACTGTTTTGGACTATATTGGGCTTTATTTTCCACTTTTATATTATTTTTGGGCCTAACCTATTAACCGGAGGCCCAGCCCAGAATTGTTGTTTTTTGCCTATTTCAGTGTTTCGGAGAAACAGAATATCAAACGGAGTCCAAACGGAATAAAATCTTCGGGAACGTGATTTTCTCACCGAACGTGATCCAGGAGACTTGGACCCTACTCCAGGGGGTCAAAGAGGAGGTCACGAGGGTGGGGGGCGCCCCCCTAGGGCGCGCCCCCTGCCTCGTGGGCCCCTCGGTGCTCCACCAACGTACTCCTTCCTCCTATATATACCTACGTACCCCCAAATGATCAGAACAGGAGCCTAAAACCTAATTCCACCACCGCAACTTTCTGTATCCACGAGATCCCATCTTGGGGCCTGTTCCGGAGCTCCGCCGGAAGAGGGCCGTCATCACGGAGGGCTTCTACATCATCCTAGCCCCTCCGATGAAGTGTAAGTAGTTTACCTCAGACCTCCGGGTCCATAGTTAGTAGCTAGATGGCTTCTTCTCTCTCTTTGAATCTCAATACAAAGTTCTCCCCCTCTCTTGTGGAGATCTATTTGATGTAATCTTCTTTTTGTGGTGTGTTTGTTGAGACTGATGAATTGTGGGTTTATGATCAAGTCTATCTATGAATAATATTTGAATCTTCTCTGAATCCTTTTATGTATGATTGGTTATGTTTGCAAGTCTCTTCAATTATCCGTATGGTTTGGCCAACTAGATTGGTAGTTCTTGACATGGGAGAAGTGCTTAGCTTTGGGTTCGATCTTGCGGTGTCCTTACCCAGTGACAGAAGGGGCAGCAAGGCACGTATTGCATCGTTGCCATCGAGGATAACAAGATGGGGTTTATTTCATATTGCATGAATTTATCTCTCTACATCATGTCATCTTGCTTAAGGCATTACTCTGTTTTTAACTTAATACTCTAGATGCATGCTGGATAGCGGTCGATGAGTGGAGTAATAGTAGTAGATGCAGAATCGTTTCGATCTACTTGTCACGGACATGATGCCTATATACATGATCATGCCTAGATATTCTCATAACTATGCTCAATTCTGTCAATTGCTCAACAGTAATTTGTTCACCCACCATAGAATACTTATGCTCTTGAGAGAAGCCAC
Organism: Triticum dicoccoides; assembly: GCF_002162155.2. Lineage (NCBI taxonomy): Eukaryota > Viridiplantae > Streptophyta > Magnoliopsida > Poales > Poaceae > Triticum > Triticum dicoccoides. The sequence goes on along the minus strand of NC_041382.1, from coordinate 104,883,133 downwards.
TAGTGAAACCTATGGCCCCCGGGTCTATTCTCATCATATCAATCTCCATCACTTTAATCTTGCTTTGCTTTTTTACTTTGCTTTTACTTTTTACTTTGAATCTTTATACCAAAAATACCAAGAATATTATATCTATCAGATCTCACTCTCGTAAGTGACCATGAAGGGATTGACAACCCCTAATCGTGTTGGTTGCGAGTAGCTATTGCTTTGTGCAGGTACGAGGGACTTGAGCGTGGCCTCCTACTGGATTGATACCTTGGTTCTCAAAAACTGAGGGAAATACTTACGCTACTCCGCTGCATCATCCCTTCCTCTTCGGGGAAAACCAACGCAAGCTCAAGACGTAGCAAGAAGGATTTCTGGCGCCGTTGCCGGGGAGGTTCGCGCAAGTCAGGATTTGACTCCCGACAACGAGCCATTTTTGGCGCCGTTGCCGGGGAGTCTATGCAAAAAGTAAACATACCAAGTACCCATCACAATCCCTATCTCTTGCATTACATTATTTGCCATCTGCCTCTCGTTTTGCTCTCCCCCAATTCACCCTTGCCGTTTTATTCACCCTCTCTCTCTATCCTCCCTCTCTATTTGCCTCTTTTGCCCGTTTGCTCTTGTTTGCTTGTGTGCTAGTTTGCTTGTTTGTCGCGATGGCTCAAGATAATACCAAATTGTGTGACTTCACCAATACCAATAATAATGATTTCCTTAGCACTCCGATTGCTCCTCTTACCGATGCTGAATCTTGTGAAATTAATACTGCTTTGTTGAATCTTGTTATGAAAGATCAATTCGCCGGCCTTCCTAGTGAAGATGCCGCTACTCATCTGAATAACTTCGTTGATTTATGTGATATGCAAAAGAAAAAAGATGTCGATAATGATGTCGTTAAATTGAAGCTATTTCCTTTTTCGCTTAGAGATCGTGCTAAAGCTTGGTTTTCGTCTTTGCCTAAGAATAGTATTGATTCTTGGAACGAGTGCCAGGATGCTTTTATCTCTAAGTATTTTCCTCCCGCTAAGATCATCTCTCTTAGAAACAATATTATGAACTTTAAACAACTTGATCATGAACATGTTGCACAAGCTTGGGAGAGAATGAAATTAATGATACGTAATTGCCCTACTCATGGTTTGAATTTGTGGATGATTATACAAAAAAATTATGCCGAATTGAGTTTTTCTTTTAGAAATTTTTTAGATTCGGCCACGGGAGCCACTTTTATGGAAATCACTTTAGGAGATGCTACTACACTCCTAGATAATATTATGGTTAATTATTCTCAATGGCATACTGAAAGATCTTCTAATAAAAAAGTGCATGCGATAGAAGAAATCAATGTTTTGAGTGGAAAGATGGATGAACTTATGAAATTATTTGCTACTAAGAGTGTTTCTTCTGATCCTAATGATATGCCTTTGTCTACTTTGATTGAGAATAACAATGAATCTATGGATGTGAATTTTGTTGGTAGGAATAATTTTGATAACAATGCTTATAGAGAGAATTTTAATCCTAGGCCATATCCTAGTAATCCTTCTAATAATTATGGGAATTCCTACAACAACTCTTATGGAAATTATAATAATATGCCCTCTGGATTTGAGAATAGTGTTAAAGAGTTTATGAATTCATAAAAGAATTTTAATGCTTTGCTTGAAGAGAAATTGCTTAAAGTTGATGATTTGGCTAGAAACGTTGATAGAATTTCCTTGAGGTTGATTCTTTAAAGCTTAGATCTATTCCTCCTAAGCATGATACCAATGAGTCTCTCAAAGCCATGAGAATTTCCATTGATGAGTGCAAGGAAAGAACCGCTAGGATGCGTGCTTCCAAAGATGCCTTTATTAAAGCGTGTTCCTCCAATTCCTATGAAAATCAAGATGAAGATCTAAAAGTTATTGATGTGTCCCCTATTCAATCTTTCTTTTGCAATATGAATCTTGATGAAACTGAATATGATCTTCCTTTACCTAGAAGGCGTTCTAAAAATTTGGAGTATTTAGCTCTTAATGATGAAATTGATGAAAGTGGGATTGAAAGAAATAAAAATCTTGATGTTGCTAAACCCACTATATTGGATTTCAAGGAATTTAATTATGAAAGTTGCTCTTTAATTGATTGTATTTCCTTGTTGCAATCCGTGCTAAATTCTCCACATGCTTATAGTCAAAATAAAGCCTTCACCGAACATATTATTGATGCCTTCATGCAATCTTATGAAGAAAAACTTGAGTTGAAAGTTTCTATCCCTAGAAAACTCTATGATGAGTGGGAACCAACTATTAAAATTAAAATTAAAGATCATGAGTTTTATGCTTTGTGTGATTTGGGTGCTAGTGTCTCTACTATTCCCAAGACTTTGTGTGATTTACTAGATTTCCGTGATTTTGATGATTGCTCTCTAAACTTGCATCTTGCGGATTCCACTATTAAGAAACCTATGGGAAGGATTAATGATGTTCTTATTGTTGCAAATAGGAATTATGTGCCCTTAGATTTCATTGTTCTTGATATAGATTGCAATCCTTCTTGCCCTATTATTCTTGGTAGACCTTTCCTTAGAATGGTTGGTGCGATTATTGATATGAAGGAAGGGAATATTAGATTTCAATTTCCATTAAAAAGGGCATGGAACACTTTCCAAGAAAGAAAATAAAATTACCATATGAAACTATCATGAGAGCCACTTATGGATTGCCTACCAAAGATGGCAATACCTAGATCTATCCTCGCTTTTATGCCTAGCTAGGGGCGTTAAACGATAGCGCTTGTTGGGAGGCAACCCAATTTTATTTTTATTCCTTGCTTTTTGCTCCTGTTTAGTAATAAATAAATTATTTATCCTATGTTTTGGTTGTGTTTTTTGTGTTTAATTAGTGTTTGTGCCAAGTAGAACCGTTGCGAAGACTTGGGAAAAGTCTTGTTGAACTTGCTGTAAAAAACAGAAACTTTAGCGCTCACGAGAACTGCTTTAATTTTTATTTGAAGAGTGCTACTTAGTTAATTATTTTTGAAGAGGATTAATAGATAAATTCCTCACGTCCAGTAATTTATTTTGGAATTTTTGGGGTTCCAGATCTTGTGCTAGATACATATTACTACAGACTGTTGTGTTTTTGGCAGATTCTGTTTTTCGCGTGTTGTTTTCTTATTTTGATGAATCTATGGCTAGTAAAATAGTTTATAATCCATAGAGAAGTTGGAATACAGTAGTTTTAACACCAATATAAATAAATAATGAGTTCATTACAGTACCTTGAAGTGGTCTTTTGTTTTCTTTCGCTAACGGAGCTCACGAGTTTTCTATTTTGAGTTTTGTGTTGTGAAGTTTTCAAGTTTTGGGTGAATTCTTTTGATGGATCATGGAACAAGGAGTGTAAAGGGCATAAGCTTGGGGATGCCCATGGAACCCCCAAGATAATCCAAGGACACCAAAAAGTCAAAGCTTGGGGATGCCCCGGAAGGCATCCCCTCTTTCGTCCACTTCCATCGGTAATTTACTTGGAGCTATATTTTTATTCACCAACATGATATGTGTTTTGTTTGGAGCGTCTTGTATTATTTGTGTCTTTGTGTCTTAGTATGCCACAATCATCCTTGTTGTACACACCTTTTGAGAGAGCCATACATGAATTAAAATTTGATAGAATACTCTATGTGCTTCACTTATATCTTTTGAGCTAAGTAGTTTTGCTCTATGTGCTTCACTTATATCTTTTGAGCTAAGTAGTTTTGCTCTATGTGCTTTACTTATATCTTTTGAGCTAAGTAGTTTTGCTCTATGTGCTTCACTTATATCTTTTGAGTGTTATAATTTTGCTCTATGTGCTTCACTTAGATCTTTTAGAGCACGGTGGTGGATTTGTTTTAAAGAAACTATTGATCTCTCATGCTTCACTTAAATTATTTTGAGAGTATCTTAATAGCATGGTAATTTGCTTAATAATAATATGCTTGGTATTCAAGATTTGTGAAACTTTCTTTTGAGTATGTTGAATACTAAGAAAATATTGAAACATGATAATTTTTTTGAGATATGGAGGTGATAATATTAAAGTCATGCTAGTTGAGTAGTTGTGAATTTAAAGAATACTTGTGTTAGAGTTTGTGATTCCCATAGCATGCACGTATGGTGGACCGTTATGTGATGAAGTCGGAGCATGATTTATTTATTGATTGTCTTCCTTATGAGTGGCGGTCGGGGACGAGCGATGGTCTTTTCCTACCAATCTATCCCCCTAGGAGCATGCGCTTAATACTTTGCTTTGGTAACTTCTAGATTTTTGCAGTAAGTATATGAGTTCTTTATGACTAATGTTGAGTCCATGGATTATACGCACTCTCACCCTTCCACCTTTGCTAGCCTCTCTAATACCGTGCACCTTTCGCCGGTATCATACACCTACCATATACCTTCCTCAAAACAGCCATCATACCTACCTATTATGGCATTTCCATAGCCATTCTGAGATATATTGCCATGCAACTTTCCACCATCTAGTTCATCATGACACATTCATCATTGTCATATTGCTTAGCATGATCATGTAGTTGACATAGTATTTGTGGCTAAGCCACCGTTCATAATTTCTTCATACTTGTCACTCTTGATTCATTGCATATCCCGGTACACCGTCGGAGGCGTCCATATAGAGTCATACTTTGTTTTAGAATCGAGTTGTAATCATTGAGTTGTAAATAAATAAAAGTGTGATGATCATCATTAAATAGAGCATTGTCCCAAAAAAAGAGAAAGGCCAAAGAAAAAAAGGCCCCCAAAAAAGAAAATAAATAAAAAGGGGCAATGCTACTATCCTTTTTTCCACACTTGTGCTTCAAAGTAGCACCATGATATAGCGAGTCTCATATATTGTGCTTCAAAGTAGCACCATGTTCTTCATATAGAGAGTCTCATATGTTGTCACTTTCATATACTAGTGGGAATTTTACATTATAGAACTTGGCTTGTATATTCCAATGATGGGCTTCCTCAAAATTGCCCTAGGTCTTCGTGAGCAAGCAAGTTGGATGCACACCCACTTAGTTTCTTTTGTTGAGCCTTCATACATTTATAGCTCTAGTGCATCCGTTGCATGGAAATCCCTACTCACTCACATTGATATCTATTGATGGGCATCTCCATAGCCCGTTGATACGCCTAGTTGATGTGAGACTATCTTCTCCTTTTTGTCTTCTCCACAACCACCATTCTATTCCACCTATAGTGCTATATCCATGGCTCACGCTCATGTATTGCGTGAAGATTGAAAAAGTTTTGAAAAAGTTAGAGTATGAAACAATTGCTTGGCTTGTCATCGGGGTTGTGCATGATTTAAATACTTTGTGTGGTGAAGATGGAGCATAGCCAGACTATATGATTTTGTAGGGATAACTTTCTTTGGCCATGTTATTTTGAGAAGACATAATTGCTTTGTTAGTATGCTTGAAGTATTATTATTTTTATGTCAATATAAACTTTTGTCTTGAATCTTTCTAATCTGAATATTCATACCACAATTAAGAAGATTTGCATTGAAATTATGCCAAGTAGCACTCCGCATCAAAAATTCTCTTTTTATCATTTACCTACTCGAGGACGAGCAGGAATTAAGCTTGGGGATGCCTGATACGTCTCCAATGTATCTATAATTTTTTATTGCTCCATGCTATATTATGTACTGTTTTGGACTATATTGGGCTTTATTTTCCACTTTTATATTATTTTTGGGACTGGCGTATTAACCGGAGGCCCAACCCAGAATTGTTGTTTTTTGCCTATTTCAGTGTTTCGGAGAAACAGAATATCAAACGGAGTCCAAACGGAATGAAACCTTCGGAAACGTGATTGTCTCACCGAACATGATCCAGAAGACTTGGACCCTACTCCAAGGGGTCAAAGAGGAGGTCACGAGGGTGGGGGCGCCCCCCTAGGGCGCCCCCCCTGCCTCGTGGGCCCCTCGGTGCTCCACTGACGTACTCCTTCCTCCTATATATACCTACGTACCCCCAAATGATCAGAACAGGAGCTGAAAACCTAATTCCACCGCCGCAACTTTTTGTATCCACGAGATCCCATCTTGGGGCCTGTTTCGGAGCTCCGCCGAAAGAGGGCCGTCATCACGGAGGGCTTCTACATCATCCTAGCCCCTCTGATGAAGTGTGAGTATTTTACCTCAGACCTTCGGGTCCATAGTTAGTAGCTAAATGGCTTCTTCTCTCTCTTTGAATCTCAATACAAAGTTCTCCCCCTCTCTTGTGGAGATCTATTCGATGTAATCTTCTTTTTGCGGTGTGTTTGTTGAGATCGATGAATTGTGGGTTTATGATCAAGTCTATCTATGAATAATATTTGAATCTTCTCTGAATTCTTTTATGTATGATTGGTTATCTTTGCAAGTCTCTTCGAATTATCCGTTTGGTTTGGCCAACTAGATTGGTAGTTCTTGCCATGGGAGAAGTGCTTAGCCTTGGGTTTGATCTTGCGGTGTCCTTACCCAGTGACAGAAGGGGCAGCAAGGCACGTATTGCATCGTTGCCATCAAGGATAAAAAGATGGGGTTTATTTCATATTGCATGAATTTATCTCTCTACATCATGTCATCTTGCTTAAGGCGTTACTCTGTTTTTAACTTAATACTCTAGATGCATGTTGGATAGCGGTCGATGAGTGGAGTAATAGTAGTAGATGCAGAATCGTTTCGATCTACTTGTCACGGACGTGATGCCTATATACATGATCATGCCTAGATATTCTCATAACTATGCTCAATTCTGTCAATTGCTCAACAATAATTTGTTCACCCACCGTAGAATACTTATGCTCTTGAGAGAAGCCACTAGTGAAACCTATGGCCCCCGGTTCTATTCTCATCATATCAATCTCCATCACTTTAATCTTGCTTTGCTTTTTTACTTTGATTTTACTTTTTTACTTTGCATCTTTATACCAAAAATACCAAAAATATTATATCTATCAGATCTCACTCTCGTAAGTGACCGTGAAGGGATTGACAACCCCTAATCGTGTTGGTTGCGAGTAGCTATCGCTTTGTGTAGGTACGAGGGACTTGAGCGTGGCCTCCTGCTGGATTGATACCTTGGTTCTCAAAAACTGAGGGAAATACTTACGCTACTCTGCTGCATCATCCCTTCCTCTTCGGGGAAAACCAACGCAAGCTCAAGACGTAGCAATGACCCGCTTTTGTGCGGGAGAGGACAGCTGGTTGGCTCGCAGCAATAACATATCAAAGAACCATGGTACTTCGGATACCAAGGACGGCAATGCTAGGTCACGTCGCAACAAACATAAGCGCCGCATTAATAGCGACAATACCGAGGATACAGCAGTCAATGCCGGATTCAAAGGCTCTAAACCCGGTCAGTGGAAAAAGTCATTCAAAAGAAGCACTCCGGGCCCGTCCAGTTTGGACCGTATACTCGATTGCTCGTGCCAAATACATGGCACCCCCGACAAGCCAGCCAACCACACCAACAGGGATTGTTGGGTGTTCAAGCAGGCCGGCAAGTTAAATGCCGAAAACAAAGATAAGGGGTCACATAGTGATGACAAGGAGGAGCCCCGGCAGCCGAACACCGGAGGACAGAAGAGGTTCCCCCCACAAGTGCGGACGGTGAACATGATATACACAACCCACATCCCCAAGAGGGAGCGGAAGCGTGCGCTCAGGGACGTATATGCGTTGGAGCCAGTCGCCCCAAAGTTCAACCCATGGTCCTCCTGTCCAATCACCTTCGACCGCAGGGACCTCCCCATTAGTATCTGTCATGGCGGATTCGCCGCATTGGTCCTAGACCCAATCATTGACGGATTTCACCTCACTCGAGTCCTTATGGATGGCGGCAGCAGCCTGAACCTGCTTTATCAGGACACAGTGTGTAAAATGGGTATAGACCCCTCAAGGGTCAAACCCACAAAAACGACCTTTAAAGGCGTCATACCAGGTGTAGAGGCCCATTGGTGTGACGCCCGGGTAATTAAGCTACAGTAATCCCCACTAATGATGCCACGTCACCTCCGTTACTGTGGATAAACTCGCGTTAGTTCGGAACCTAGTTCGAATTTCAAATTCAAAATCGAGCAAACAATAAAAGTTTTCAAATATTAAGATTTAAATGTTCGGAGTGAACCAAATAATACATAGGTAATTATGGTGGAGAAACCAAACTTTGATGAAATGTTTAAAGGCCCTAAAACAATTAAAACAATAGTGAAAACAATTATTTAAATACCTTTTGTAATTAACAAAATGTCAAACTAATTTATTTGAGGATTAGACTTTTTGTGACTATGGACTAAGTTGAAATACTAAATTAGATGCTACGTGTGTATTTTAATAAAACTAAAATAATAGGAAACAAAACTAAAACAGAAAAGGTAAAATAAATAAAAGTAAAAACAAAAGAAAAGAAAAGGGACCCCCACTGGGCCAACCGGCCTAGCTGACAGCCAGGCCAGCCCAACTGGCCCACCCGCACGGCCCAGCCGGCCCCCACTCCCTCTCCTTATCCCCACACCCCGCAAACCCTAGCCCACTCACGCACCCACACCCCACTCCCCCGCTGGATCTGGATCGGGGCAACCGTTCCCCGCCCCCATCGACGCCCCTCGCCGGAACCCTCCACCCCGACGAACGTCGCCCCCTGCCTCCTCCCAGGTGCCCCCCCACTCGACTGGATCGGGGAGGGGCCAGAACCCGCGCCGTTCCAACGCGCCTCGACGCCGGCGCCCATCCCCTGCGCCTTCGCTGTCGTCGCCGGACGGCCGCCGCCTCGTC
>NC_041382.1:104871514-104873719 GCF_002162155.2 Triticum dicoccoides | reverse complement strand
TGGCCCCGGCTAGCCGCGCCGGCGTGCCCCGCCGTCGGTGCCCCGGCGGCCTCGTCCCGCCCTACGGGCGAGTGCCCGCTCGGGTGCGCCCGGGACCGGTGCCCATTCACCCGTTAGGGCTCCCCCTGAGCCACTGACCTTGGGGCCCCACCCCAGAATGTTTTAAAAAAGAAAAGAAAAGAAAAAGGAATTAAAATAAATAAATAAATAAATAAATTAAATAAATAAATAAACAACAACTAAAATAATTAAAATATTAATTAATTAATTAATTAAGTAATTAAGTTAATTAATCCTGATTAGATTAACCTAATCACTAACTAAATTAACTAATCTGTAATTAAACTAAACAAAGAATGACAGGTGGGTCCCACTGGACCCACACGTCAGGTTGACCAGGTCAATGGTCAACGTTGACTGCTGACATCATGCTGACGTCATGCTGACATCAGCAATCACTGTTCTGGATAATGTTGCATTAAAATAATTAAATAAATCCTGAAAATGATTTAAATCTTTTAAAATTAATAGAAAATAAACCGTAGCTCAGATGAAAATACTTTCTACATGAAAGTTGCTCAGAACGACGAGACGAACCCGGATACGCAGCCCGTTCGTCCACCACACACCTCTAACATACCAAACACGCAACTTTCCCCCTCCGGTTCATCTGTCCGAAAACGCGAAACACCGGGAATACTTTCCCGGATGTTTCCCCCCTTCGTCGGTATCACCTACTACCGCGATTGGGCACACCTAGCATCGTTACTTGTCATGTCATGCATCAATATGCATTTGTTTGCATTGTATTCATTGTTTCTTCCCCCTCTTCTCTCCGGTAGACTACGAGACCGACGCTGCTGCTGCCCAGTTCGACTACGGAGTTGACGACCCCTCTCTCTTGCCAGAGCAACCAGGCAAGCCCCCCCCCCCTTGATCACCAGATATCTCCTATTCTACTCTATACTGCTTGCATTAGAGTAGTGTAGCATGTTACTGCTTTCCGTTAATCCTATTCTGATGCATAGCCTGTCATTGCTGCTACAGTCATTGATACCTTACCCGCAATCCTAAATGCTTAGTATAGGATGCTAGTTTATCACCTTTGGCCCTACATTCTTGTCAGTCTGCCTTGCTATAGTATAGGGCCGTGATCACTCGGGAGGTGATCACGGGTATATATTATACATACTTACATACTATACAGATGGAGACTAAAGTTGGGTCAGCTCGAAGAGTACCCGCGAGTGATTCACGGATTGGGGGCTGAAAGGACCTTTGTCCCGACGGCCCTTTGTGTGGATCTTTGTGGCGGAGCGACAGGGCAGGTTGAGACCACCTAGGAGACAGGTGGGCCTGGCCCTGTTCGGCGTTCATGGATATTTAACACGCTTAACGAGATCTTGGTATTTGATCTGAGTTGGCTACGAGCCTATACGCTCTAACCATCTACGCGGGAGTAGTTATGGGTATCCCGGCGTCGTGGTATCAGCTGAAGCACTTCGTGACATCAGCGACTGAGCGGCGTGCGCCGGGTTGGACTGCGTTAACGCAACTTCCTTTGTAATGGAGGTTGCTAGGTCTGCTCACCGGCCGCGTACGCAACATGCAGGTGTGCTCAGGGCGATGGGCCCAGACCCCTGCGCGCTTAGGTTTAGACCGGCGTGCTGGCCTCTCTGTTGAGCCTAGGTGGGGTTGCCACGTGTTGATCTTCCGCGGCCGGGCATGACCCAGGAAAGTGTGTCCGGCCAAATGGGATCAAGCGTGCTGGGTAAGTTGTTGCACCCCTGCTGGGAAGTTAATCTATTCGAATAGCCGTGATCTTCGGTAATAGGACGACTTGGAGTTGTACCTTGACCTTATGACAACTAGAACCGGATACTTAATAAAACACACCCTTCCAAGTTCCACAGACAACCCGGTGATCGCTTTTCCACAGGGCGACGAGGGGAGGATCGCCGGGTAGGATTATGCTATGCGATGCTACTTGGAGATGCTACTTGGAGGACTTCAATCTACTCTCTTCTACATGCTGCGAGACGGAGGCTGCCAGAAGCGTAGTCTTCGATAGGACTAGCTATCCCCCTCTTATTCTGGCATTCTGCAGTTCAGTCCACCAATATGGCCTCCTTACACATATACCCATGCATATGTAGTGTAGTTCCTTGCTTGCGAGTACTTTGGATGAGTACTCACGGTTGCTTT
>NC_041382.1:104790734-104871058 GCF_002162155.2 Triticum dicoccoides | reverse complement strand
CCAGGAGTAGTTAGGAGGATCCCAGGCAGGAGGCCTGCGCCTCTTTCGATCTGTATCCCAGTTTGTGCTAGCCTTCTTAAGGCAAACTTGTTTAACTTATGTCTGTACTCAGATATTGTTGTTTCCGCTGACTCGTCTATGATCGAGCACTTGTATTCGAGCCCTCGAGGCCCCTGGCTTGTATTATGATGCTTGTATGACTTATTTATGTTTTAGAGTTGTGTTGTGATATCTTCCCGTGAGTCCCTGATCTTGATCGTACACATTTGCGTGCATGATTAGTGTACAATTGAATCGGGGGCGTCACAAGTTGGTATCAGAGCCGACTACTTGTAGGAATCCCCCTTTCCAACTCCTTGGCCGAAGTTGAGTCTAGACATTGCAAAAATTTTACTAACATGGTTGTGTGTCTTACGGGCACACGTCGCCATTGGGTGGTAGTAGGATCTTTTACTCCTCGACCTTTACTCTGGGACTCTGATCTCTCCTCTATTCGGGTTAAATGAATTTTACTAAATCTAACATTAGGATCTCGTTATCACTTTCACCCGGAGAGCCCCTTATTACTGATGATCGTCTGCTGCACCAGAAGACCCTGAAGGTACTCTCCGATTTTCTCTCGAGACCTTGTGCCCGTTGCTTTTGCAATTCCCTTCCACCGAAATATCCCTATGGATAAATACTTACACATGTCGTGCTTACTGTTATTCCCAGTCGGTCTTGTTATTACAAGATACCCCGAGAATATTTTGTGCCTACTGCCGTGCTGTTCCTTGTCACCTGAATACCCCTACGGTTAATTCTCGCACTTATCGAGTATCCGCTCATCCCCCAGTTGTTCCTGTGTTACACAAAAGTCTTCGAAATACCATTCGATATTCCGAAAATCCTCAGCAACCTATTGCTCTGAAATTTCTTGTTTGCTTTCATTATGAATAATCCCATAAGTATAGCAATCATATTGGCATCCTTCGTCACCATCATTTTTGAGACCGTTGATTCAATATGTTGTGAATGTTCACAATCATCAGTCGAGTCCTAGGATTATCTTTCCGGCTCAGACGTCATTTTGAACATGAGCTGGTTCTCGACCAAACTATCTGTCGTCAATTGTGCCTCTGGTATATTCAATTGATCCATCCTTGATCAGAGCGTCTGCTTCTGATCCCTTGTTTTGGAAATCATAATTCCTTAGCATTTAAGCTTTGAGTTAGTCAGTTGTTTCTATAATCCGGTGCACTTGCATTCCTTCTTCCTTTGATAGAGTACCGATACCCACACCATCTCCGTTGTGGACCATGGGTTCCTTTGTTGGATTTTATGTCCTTCATAATTAATCACCTTGTGAGCTCTTTCCCCTGATACATAATGCCTTTGGTACATTGTATCCTCTGCTTGACCAACAATGCTCTACTTTCGAGCTTGTATTAATTACCCCGAAGTTTGTGGTATATGTTCGTAAGATGCCCGGATGGGTTGAACCTATGCCTTCCTTAATATGTGTGAACTCGGAAGTTTTCACGAGTCATACTCATCTGGTATTTCACCAGGTAAAACTTTCAACACTATTGCCTTTATCAAATGCGAGAAGTGAATGGAAGGTTATACATTGAAGAAGTGGGAGTCGACCTTGAACTTTGTGTTCATGCCCATAGACACGATGTAGATCTTCTCATCGAAGCTTCTTTTAAAATTAATTATTCACTTGGTATAAGTTCATCTTATATCTGGGATCTGGCCTTTTTCAATCGTGGTTCCGACCATGTTCTCCTTTAAATACCAAATCTCGTGCAAGTTTAAGCACTTGTCTTCTGCAGAGCAATACCCCAGTCCAACCTCTATTTTGATCTGTCGTCGAGTATTACCCCCTGGTATCTCGAGATTATCATGGAACTGCATAACTTCTTATGAGTTCTTCATCAAGTGCTACGTTCCCACTGATTCCAATTTTTCACGGGCTCTGAATTACTAAACAGTCAAAGACACCAATAATTGAACCGAGTCCACACTACGTTCAACAACCCTTCGGTAAGCTTTTATAAGTACGAGTTTGTACCCGATCACATCATTCCTAGCCTGATCGGCTATATCATTATCATGCTAAATTTTAACTGTGCTACCGGGTCCTTCTCCTCGGAGCACAAAATTCGACGGTGAGCTAATCTTACAATCGATCTTCCTCGTCATACCGTCTGTCCTTGAACATCAAGCTTGATTTCGAGTTTGTGTCGTACCCATGGTTCCAATAACCTTTCACTTCATCATTACTTTGACTTGACGTCGTCGCCGATCGATTACATCTTCATGAACTCTCGCGACAAAGGTGTCGTGATCATCAACATTCTGAGCTCATCCAGGATATCAATTGAATTCATGATGAGAAATACCATCCTTGTCCCTCGATGATTTGAGTTATCATCGGCAACATTCTTGCCTTCCCCCCCCCCCAACACAAACTTGTTTACAATTTGTGTTGTACCTTGGTTTCCTTGCTATCCAGCAATTGTTCTTCTTTACCTTGGAGTATTACCGTCCTTTATGTCAAGAATGTTCTGAGATTTGTTCCACCTCTTGAGAATTCTTGACATAGAAATACTTCTCACCATCACCATTCTTTCTTGGTCCCTGTGTTAATTCCAACAAGTGAACGGTGTGGTTTGGATTCTTTCCTTCTAGCAACCCTATCTCTTTGAAGTTAATGGTCGAAAGTTCATTCTTAGGCTATTGATTATTGCATCACCATTCTGACATTGGTCGTGCAACCCAACCCATATTTAGGGAGCACCTTTCAACCAATGTTTAATTGTGTATGTTTTCCTCGAGCATACTTCCTTATATCATTTGATCTAACAAATGTTATCTCCTTGTTCACTTAATTGTGGACATCCATCTTTTGGGAATCTCGGTGAATTGCCGTTGAGTTCACCAGACACCTCCTTGTCCTCTCCTTGGGTTAATGATGGACTCTTGATAACGGAAATCACTTCATAGTTCATTTCCCCGAGAATCTTACAATGTCATCTCGTCAATTTGTAGTGTAGTTCCTTGCATATGTAGTGTAGTTCCTTGCTTGCGAGTACTTTGGATGAGTACTCACGGTTGCTTTCTCCCCCCTTTTTCCCCCTTTCCTTTCTTTCTGGTTGTCGCAACCAGATGCTGGAGTCCAGGAGCCAGACGCCACCGTCGACGACGACTACTACACTGTAGGTGCCTACTACGTGCAGGCCGCTGACGATGACCAAGAGTAGTTAGGAGGATCCCAGGCAGGAGGCATGCGCCTCTTTCGATCTGTATCCCAGTTTGTGCTAGCCTTCTTAAGGCAAACTTGTTTAACTTATGTCTGTACTCAGATATTGTTGCTTCCGCTGACTCGTCTATGATCGAGCACTTGTATTCGAGCCCTCGAGGCCCCTGGCTTGTATTATGATGCTTGTATGACTTATTTATGTTTTAGAGTTGTGTTGTGATATCTTCCCGTGAGTCCCTGATCTTGATCGTACACATTTGCGTGCATGATTAGTGTACGATTGAATCGGGGGCGTCACAATTGCACAGGCTCAGTCACACTAGAAGTGGTCTTCGGATCTCTGGATAACTTCCGAAGCGAAGAGTTAATCTTCGACATAGTCCCGTTCCGCAGTGTCTACCATGCACTGCTCGGGCGAACCGCATTTGCGAGATTCAATGTGGTACCGCATTATGCATATCTCAAGCTCAAGATACCAGGACCTCGGGGGGTCATCACAGTCAATGGAAACACAGAGCGCTCTCTCCGCACGGAGGAGCACACTGCGGCCCTCGCAGCAGAAGCACAAAGCAGCCTCTTAAGGCAATCCACTAGTTCGGCGATTAAGGACCCGGACACCTTCAAGCGCGCCCGGAGTAATCGGCAACAGGACCGCCTGGCATGTTCCGAGCTCGCATAGCAATGCGGCCCCCACCCCGGTCCCAGCCAAACGGCGAAGTCCATACCACGCGTACATAAGTATGCATTAAAAATACCATGGGCACAGGTGGGAAGGGGGCACGACTACGGCACACTCCAAGATGCGGCTTAAACCGCACTAGGGGCTTCCCGCTTTGTTATTTTTCTCTTTCAGGACGTTAATCTCTGGAAACCCTGTCCGGCAGCATGATTGCCGAACACATGATGCAGCAACCAAGGAGGCAGAAAGCTACGTCACACCACGGAACTCCCAGGTGGATTACGATAACGAGTGAAATACTTGCTTTAATACCATTCCTCAACTTCCCTTGGAAGGGACATGTCAAATAGTCCTACTTTTTGCTTATCGCACTACTTATATCATTCTGCTCTAATGCACCTTTTTGAATAAACAAGGCATAACATTAAGACTATTATTGCATTCTTCCTTTATATATATATATATATATATATATATGTTCATTCATGACATCTAGCACCCGTACACTCTGGTATGGCCAATACGCTAGGGGCTTAGGCATACCCCATAATACGGCGTTAGAAGTCCGAACACTTTCGACAGTGCGGCACCCCGAACTTATAGCATTATATGCATCAGCTCCGAATCATGTCTTGGGTCAATAGTTGGGTTTGCCCGGCTCCCATGTTTTGGTGCCTTACGTTCCGCTATATCGGCTAAGGTAGCACTGGGAGAACTACTGCGATTGTGCCCCGGTTCTGCTGGGTTAAGCACCTCAGTAGAGAAAGCTAAAACTGACTGTCATGATAAGGCGAGAGACTGGTCGCTGTTCGAGAGGTTTCAAGTCCCTAAAGACTTATACCGCTTAGAGCGGGGAGTCGTCCCTGTCCGGCTTAAGGCGTGTATAGCGCCCCAAAATCGGCCTTCCAAATACTAGGGGCTTCACCGAAATTTAAAATTATAGAATTCTATGGCTAAGTGAGAGTGATAAAGCATTATAGTTCGATTGCCTTGTTCGTTGTGCTGAGCACCTCCCTCGAAGGACCCAAAATTGGGAACAAGAGTGCTCAGGTTTATCCCGAACACCCCAGCACTCGTGGCGTGGGGGCAGAAGCCGACGACTAGCTATCTCTCAGATTTGATAAACAGTCGAACAGAAGGCAATATTTTAAATTCAAACAAGCGTTGCATAGCGCATATGAACAAGTTTTCATAATACAGGATTACACGAGGAAGTTTATTCAAATATTACATCTTTCGCACACTCGTCCGCTACAAGACGGGCACCCTTTAGGACACCCTCATAGTACATCTCGGGGTGGCGATGCTCCTTGCCCTGCGGCGGCCCTTCCTTCACCAGCTTCACGGCGTCCATCTTGGCCCAGTGCACCTTCGCACGGGCGAAAGCCCGACGTGCATAAGGATGGAAATTTTATCCATGGACATGGATACCCATGGATATCCAACCCGAATGGATAGGGTTTGGATATGCTTTTGCGCCCATGGGCAGCGCCCAAACCCGACCTGATTACTCGTGGATAGGACATGGACATAATCTTGTACCCATGGATATATCCAAACCCGACCCGATCGTCTCACTTAACGAGCAATATTCCGCAACCCCTACCCCATATTCACATGTCCCACTATAAATTTATCCTTTATCTAAAACATCCAAAAGAAATTACACAATACCCACCGTAACATACTCCAACACACCTTCTCATCCTATTATCTACACTAATTAAATGACTTGTTGTTAAGAAGCAGTGCCATCTCCTTGAGTTACTCCTCTCATAGCCCTAAAGGTGGCCGCCGCTGCCAGCCGCTACCCCCACGTAAGGTGGATCGCTGCAGCAGCCACTACTGGCCTGCGACAACCCGGCTCCATATCTCCTTGACCCCTCCGTCTTCGCTTTTCCACACACGCATTGATGCATGGCCGCAACAGTGGGACAATGAAAGGGCTATGACTGCACGGCAGGGAGTGAGCACGCCAATGCAGAGTGCACATTGTGCAATGAGTTATGTCTTATGTATAGGTCTTGAGAGGACCCGATGGATATCCAATGGGTATGGATATCCATCGGATTTGGACATGGTCACAATTTTTCGCCCATGGATATTTCATGGATGGGCTGGGACTACCTTCATGGATATGGATATGGATTTGATATTGTTCAACCCGATCCAAACCCGACCCATTGCCATCCTTAGGTCACGTGCACCTTCGATGCAGACGGACCGCCTGATGACTTCCAGCCGTGGGCAAGCATCCACAAGCCGCCTCACCAGGCCGAAGTAGCTATTGGGAAGAGCGCCGCCAGGCCACATCCGGACTATAAAGCCCTTCATGGCCTGTTCGGCCGCCTTGTGCAGCTTGACCAGTTGCTTGAGCTGGTCGCTCAGAGGCATCGGGTGTTCGGTCCCAGTATACTGAGACCAGAACAGCTTCTCCGTTGAGCTTCCCTCCTCGGCCTGGTAAAACTGTGCGGCATCCGACATGTTGCGGGGCAAATCTGCGAATGCTCTTGGAGAGCTCCGGATTCGGGTAAGTAACAAGTAATTTACTTTCACATGCTTGCTTTGCATATAGAATGCCTTATCCGTCGTTATCTTCTTCATCGCATCAATCTCCTGGAGGGCCTTTTGGGCTTCAGCCTTGGCACTCTTCGCACCCTCAAGGGCCGCGGCAAGCTCGGACTCTCGCGTCTTCAAGTCAAGCTCCAATGCCTCGTGCTTCGTCACAAGAGCGTGGAGCTCTTGCTGCACCTCGCCCACCCGTGCCTCTTGTTTTTCCCGTTCGGTGTGCTCCTGGGCCACTTTGTTTTCGGCCTCGGATAGCGCTTGCTTCAGGGTTGCCACCTCGGTCGTGGCCCCTGGCAAACTAAAGATGATCATGTCATTTTGCAATCGCATCCTTTTTTGTATATATATACACATCTATAGACTAGGTATTACTTACCCATGTTCTCCTCGAGCTGCCTCTTGGCAAGGCCGAGCTCTTTCTTGGACCCTTCGAGGTCCTGCTTTAGTACGGCAACCTCCGCAGTCCGTGCGGCAGAGGTCAGCAGCGAAGCCTGCATACGCATATAGACATACTTATATTAGACTCCTGCAGATATTAGTTGATCCTCTATTCGGCTTTTCTTTTTTGAACACCAAACAGAGCATCAGGGGCTACTGTCTATGCGGTAATATTTTTCCTATATTTCAAATACTTACCTCAAAGCCTGTTAGAAGGCTGGCACAGGCTTCAGTCAGTCTGCTCTTGGCGGACTGAACCTTCTGGATCACTGCACTCATAATAGTGCGGTGCTCTTCGTCGATGGAAGCGCTGTGAAGTGCTCCCAGCAGATTGTTCGGTGTGTCTGGATGGACAGAGGTCACCGGCACAGACGTCTTGCCCCTTTTGGAAGGAGGCCGCCTGCCTGAGTCCGGAACCACTGGAGGTTCCGGCGCGGTGTTCGGCTGAGGGCCGAACTCGGAGCCCTTGAGAGCGTTACTCCCTCTGCTCTCGGAGTCTGGAAGGTCGCCTTGAGGCGCCTCCGGGATTGTCTCCCCTCGACCCGGTGCCTCTTGAGACAATACCTCGGCATTGTCCGTAGGGCAAGGGGAGGTGGCGGTCGGAAGTGGATCGCTATCCATATCTGACGAGTCCAAGGAGCCGCCCGACGAAGATACGTCGATATGGTCTTGGGGCGGTCTGCATAATCATATTCGGCGTTAGGAGAAGCAGTGCGACAAAGGTATGCTATGAGTTACTCTGGTATCCGAATACTTACAACTTCGCCAGGGGTTTGGCCCTGAGCAGCCACTCGTCTTCGCCTTCGGCGGCGGTGGTGGAGTAGTCCGGAAGGAGGGTCCTCCCCTTCTTGGACCCTTCGGCCCCCCCGGTCGAGGCGGCCTTCCTTTTCTTGTCTTCCCCGACTGAAGGGGGAGCATCTTCATCTTCCTCCTCGTCTTCGGGGGAGGAGTGTGTCGCGGAGTTATCGGACGATGAGTCCGATATCACCTGGCGCCGGGAACTCTTTCGGGTTCCCTTGGCCTTCTTCTTGGTCTTCTCCGGCACCTTGTAAGGAGCCGGAGTCAGCATCTCCGTCAGGAGAGCGTCCGTGGTGTCTTCGCGCAGAGGGTCGGACAGTCGATCTTCTCCGATGCCCCCACCCAGTCCTGTCAAAGGCATGGGAGCTCAGACCCCGCGCGTGGTTAAGCTATGGGAAGTAAAAATCCTACCAGATGTAGAAAACTTACCGGATTCGCAAGGCGCTTTGTGCTTAGCCCGCGGTCCTCGGTGAGAGAGGGAGGGACCTTGGCACCCTTGAACAGCACCCTACAGACGTCCTTGTGCGTCGTGTCGAAGAGCTCGCTCAGAGTCTGGTGCTGGGCCGGGTCGAACTCCCACAAGTTGAAATCCCGTTGTTGACACGGGAGGATCCGGCGGAAGAGCATGACCTGGACTATGTTGACAAGCTTGAGCTTCTTGTTTGCCATATTCCGGATACATTTCTGGAGTCCGTCCAGCTCCACCGATGAACCCCAGGATAGGCCCTTCTCTTTACAGGAGGTGAGCCGCGTGGGGATTCCGGATCGAAACTCGGGGGCCGCCACCCAGTTAGTGTCGCGCGGCTCAGTTATGTAGAACCACGCTGATTGCCACCCCTTTATGGTCTCCACGAAGGAGCCTTCAAGCCATATAACATTGGGCATCTTGCCCACCATGGCTTTGCCGCATTCAGCTTGTTGGCCTCCCACCACCTTCGGCTTGATATTGAAGGTCTTCAGCCACAGGCCGAAGTGGGGCCGGATGCGGAGGAAAGCCTCACACACGATGATGAACGCCGAAATGTTGAGGATGAAGTTCGAGGCTAGATCATGAAAGTCCATCCCGTAGTAGAACATAAGACCACAAACAAATGGATGGAGGGGAAACCCCAGTTCACGGAGGAAGTGGTGGAGAAAGACTACCCTCTCGTGAGGTTTCGGGGTGGGGACGATTTGCCCCGCAGCGGGCAGCCGATGCGCGATATTCGTGGATAAGTATCCGGCTCCGCGCAGCTTTTTGATGTGTCCCTCCGTGACGGAGGAAGCCATCCACTTGCCTCCCGCTCCGGACATGTTTGGAGAAGGTTGAGGAGAAGGATGTGGACTTGGGTGTTGGAGCTCGAGTGCGCGAGAATGGATGAGCAAGGAGGAATAAGGCGTGGGTAGAAAAAGGATCAACCTTATCCCTAGCCTAGTAAAACTCTCTTATCCTCCAAGCGTCGTAATTGATGGTGCGGTTGGGTTACCCACGCCCGTATTGATGAGAATCCCGTAATAAGGGGGACACGATCTCTGCTTTGACAAGACGTGTCAAGAAACTGCCTCGCGTTATGTGCGGGGCTAGTTAAATAAAAATGGTTCGAATGATCACCGCGCCATGGCATGATGTCATGTTGCCAAAACGTGTCAGCAGATTAGATTTGTGGAAATATTATTCTCTCTACGGTGGTATGTGGAACTTATTTTGCAGGGTCGGACACTATCCTTTTATTCGAACTCTTTTGTGGTGTATCCGGAGGAGGAACCCGCCTTGCAATGCCGAAGACAACACTGCGCGCCGGACTCATCGTCATTGAAGCCTGGTTCAGGGGCTACTGAGGGAGTCCTGGATTAGGGGGTCTCCGGACAGCCGGACTATATCCTTTGACCGGACTGTTGGACTATGAAGATACAAGATTGAATACTTCGTCCCGTGTCCGGATGGGACTCTACTTGGCGTGGAAGGCAAGCTAGGCAATACGGATATGTATATCTCCTCCTTTGTAACTGACCTTGTGTAACCCTAGCCCCCTCCGGTGTCTATATAAATCGGAGGGTTTTAGTCCATAGGACAATAGACAATCATACCATAGGCTAGCTTCTAGGGTTTAGCCTCTCCGATCTTGTGGTAGATCAACTCTTGTAATACCCATATCATCAAGAATAAATCGAGCAGGACGTAGGTTTTACCTCCATCAAGAGGGCCCGAACCTGGGTAAAACATCGTGTCCCCTGCCTCCTATTACCATCTGCCTTAGACGCACAGTTCGTGACCCCCTACCCGAGATCCGCCGGTTTTGACACCGACAGAGAGCTTAAATACAAATTGTTTTTTGATAAACATCATCCTGAGACTATTTACCCTGCCTGCTCCTTCTTTGTTTGATTTATCTGCAGGCCAGTACCTTGTTCCGTTAAAGGCTATTCACGCCTACCGGAACCACAAGTTGATCCGTCACGACAGTCTAATTACCAGTGGGATCCGGAGATGATTGCCAACCAGTGGCAATCGGAGTCCTCTTCTTCTTTGCAGTATGACCCCAACTACTATTATGGATATCCACCAGGCCAACTGTGGCCACAGACCAACTTAGGCCAAAAGCCTAATCTTGGGGGAGTATGTATTTCCCACCGACATTACATTTATGTTCACACACTCATTGCTAGATGTCGGTGCTCATACTTTTTCATTGTATCATCCATGCTACTTTATTTCCTTTTTATGCTTTCTTTTTGTGTGTTTAATAAACCTTAAGAAAAACCAAAAAAATTAGTTGTAGCTTTTAATTAGTTTACTTTCCATGCTTGTAGTAGTAATTAAAAAGAAAACCCAAAAAGATTTCCTGTTCTTCTTTTACTTGTTGGGAGCTTTCCCGTGTAAATAGTTTTATTTCTTTTCTTTTCTTTGGGGGTCGATAGGAGAAGACCATGATTAAATTGTTGAATTGGCTCTTATATGCATTATTGTTGATCTGACAAAAGAGCCCATATTGCCTTGTCTTCTCCTGTTTATTGAATGCTTGCAGATTCCAGCTTAGTCCAACGCACATGCACAATTATCATTATTCACAACGTTCGGTCGTGCAAGTGAAATGCAATAATGATGATTATATGATGAACTTATTAAGATGAAAAAAGCTGGTATGAACTTGACCTCTTTTGTTTTTGTAAATATGATTAGTTCATCATTCTTGATTCAGCATATTATGAATAAACATGTTTGCAATGACAACTAGAGATCATAGTTCTTGTGCCATGCTTGCTAGGAGCTTATAATGGTTTACCTTGTGTGCAAACATGCTATTAAAATGGTTGTGATGTGGTATGATAGGGTGGTATCCTCCTCTGAATGATTTAAGTGACTTGACTTGGCGCATGTTCATGCATGTAGTTGAAACAAAATCAACATAGCCTTCACGATATTTATGTTCATGGTGGATTATATCCTACTCATGCTTGCATTCGGTGCTGATTAATTTTAATGCATGTTCATGACTGTTGTCGCTCTCTAGCTGGTCGCTTCCCAGTCTTTTGCTAGCCTTCACCTGTACTAAGTGGGAATACTGCTAGTGCATCCAACTCCATAAACCCCAAAGTTATTCCATATGAGTCCACCATACCTACCTATATATGGTATCTACCTACCATTCCAAGTAAATTTGTATGTGCCAAACTCTAAACCTTCAAATAAATATCCTGTTTTGTATGCTCGAATAGCTCATGTATCAACTAGGGCTGTCCGTATCTTCCATGTTAGGCGGGTTATTCTCAAGAGGAGTGGACTCCGCTCCTCACTCAAGAGAAAGTGGCTGGTCACCGGGATGCCCAATCCCATGCTTTACGCAAACTAAATCAAAATAATTGCAAACAAAACTCCCCCTGGGACTCTTGTTAGTTGGAGGCACTCATTGTTTCGAGCAAGCCATGGATTGATGCTTGTTGGTGGAAGGGGAGTATAAACTTTACCATTCTATTTGGGAACCGCCAATAATGTGTGTAGCATGGAAGATATCGCCATCTCTTGGTTGTTATGTTGACAATGAAAGTATACCGCTCAAAATATTATTCACCTCTATTTCAAAACCGAGCTCTGGCACCTCTACAAATCCCTACTTCCCTCTACGAAGGGCCTATCTATTTACTTTCATGTTGAGTCATCATCCTCTTATTAAAAAGCACCAGTTGGAGAGCACCGCTGTCATTTGCATCCATTACTGTTAGTTTACATTGAGTATGATTTGACTGGATCTCTTTTACCATGAATTACAATGTCTAGTCAGTCCTTGGTCTTTAAAGGTGCTCTGCATTTATGTTTTGCGGTCTCAGAAAGGGCTAGCGAGATACCATCTAGTTATATCATATTATGATTGTTTTGAGAAAGTGTTGTCATCCGAGATTTATTATTATGGCTCGCTAGTTGATTATGCCATTGATATGAGTAAACTTGAGACCTAAGCGTTATTGTGAATGTGGTTAGTTATAAATCTTTGCTGAAAACTTGAATGCTGGCTTTACATATTTACAACAACAAGAGCAAACAGAGTTTGTAAATTTTTGTCTTTATCACTTTCAGTTTATCAACTGAATTGCTTGAGGACAAGCAAAGGTTTAAGCTTGGGGGAGTTGATACGTCTCCTTGATACGTCTCCGTCGTATCTACTTTTCCAAACACTTTTGCCCTTGTTTTGGACTCTAACTTGCATGATTTTAATGGAACTAACATGGACTGACGCTAATTACCATGGTGTTATTTATGTGCAGAAACAAAAGTTCTCGGAATGACCTGAAACTTCACAGAGCAACTTTTTGGAAAATATAAAAATACCTGCAAAAGATGAAGGCTAGGGGGCCCACCACTTGTCCATGAGGGTGGGGGCGCGCCCCCCTACCTCGTGGGCCCCCTTGAGCTCCTCCGACTCCAACTCCAACTCTATATATTCTGTTTCGGAGAGAAAAAAATCAGAGAGAAGAATTCATCGTGTTTTACGATACGGAGCTGCCGCCAAGCCTTAAAACCTCTCGGGAGGGCTGATCTGGAGTCCGTTCGGGGCTCCGGAGAGGGGAATCCGTCGCCATCGTCATCATCAACCATCCTCCATCACCAATTTCATGATGCTCACCGCCGTGCGTGAGTAATTCCATCGTAGGCTTGCTGGAGGGTGATGGGTTGGATGGGATCTATCATGTAATCGAGTTAGTTTTGTTAGGGTTTGATCCCTAGTATCCATTATGTTCTGAGATTGATGTTGCTATGACTTTGCTATGCTTAATGCTTGTCACTAGGGTCCGAGTGCCATGATTTCAGATCTGAACCTATTATGTTTTCATCAATATATAAGAGTTCTAGATCCTATCTTGCAAGTCTATAGTCACCTATTATGTGTTATGATCCGTTAACCCTGAAGTGACAATAATCGGGATACTTACCGGTGATGACCGTAGTTTGAGGAGTTCATGTATTCACTATGTGTTAATGCTTTGTTCTGGTACTCTATTAAAAGGAGGCCTTAATATCCCTTAGTTTTCGTAAGGACCCCGCTACCACGGGAGGGTAGGACAAAAGATGTCATGCAAGTTCTTTTCCATAAGCACGTATGACTATATTCGGAATACATGCCTACATTATATTAATGAACTGGAGCTAGTTCTGTGTCACCCTAAGTTATGACTGTTACATGATGAACCGCATCCGGCATAATTCTCTATCACCGATCCATTGCCTACGAGCTTTCCATATATTATTCTCTGCTTATTTACTTTTCCGTTGCTATTGCTATCATCACTACAAAATACCAAAAACACTACTTTTACTACTGTTACCTTTTATTATCATTTCCACTACTATCATATTACTTTGCTACTAAACACTTTGTTGCAGATACTAAGTTTTTAGGTGTGGTTGAATTGACAACTCAGCTGCTAATACTTGAGAATATTCTTTGGCTCCGCTTGTGTCGAATCAATAAATTTGGGTTGAATACTCTACCCTCGAAAACTGTTGCGATCCCCTATACTTGTGGGTTATCATCACAATAGAGTGGAACATTCTTCATATTGATGTTGTAGTCCTTGAGAGTTTGCTTCATCCATAGCAATTGAGCACAACACGAACTAGCAGCAATGTACTCAGCTTCAGCAGTAGAAAGTGATACGCAGTTCTGTTTCTTTGAAGACCAACAGACCAAGGATCATCCGAGGAAATGGCATGTGCCTGATGTTGACTTGCAGTCCACACGATCATCAGCATAGTTAGAATCTGAATATCCAATGAGATCAAAAGTCGAGCCATTGAATACCATAATCCAAGTGTTGGAGTGTGAGCTAGATATCGAAG
The DNA here is from genome assembly GCF_002162155.2 of Triticum dicoccoides. NCBI lineage: Eukaryota > Viridiplantae > Streptophyta > Magnoliopsida > Poales > Poaceae > Triticum > Triticum dicoccoides. The sequence goes on along the minus strand of NC_041382.1, from coordinate 104,857,015 downwards.
AATATGCTTCATAGCCTTATGGTGTGATTCCTTCGGTGTAGCTTGAAAATGGGCACAGATGCAAACACTAAGCATAATATCTGGCCTAGATGCACATAAATACAATAAAGAGCCAATCATGGAGTGGTATACCTTTTGATCAGAGTCAATACCATTTTCATCAGTGCATAGATGGCCATTTGTGGGCATAGGGATTTTGACGCCTTTGCAATCTTGCATGCCGAATTTCCTCAACACATCCTTGAGGTATTTCTCCTGAGATATGAAGATGCCATTTCATTGTTGACGAATCTGAAGACCTAAGAAGAATTTCAATTCTCCCATCATAGACATTTGATATTGTTCACTCATCATATAGGCAAATTCATCACTGTAACGTTGGTCAGTACAGCCAAAAATGATATCAACAACATATATTTGACACACGAATAATTCATCATCATAAGATTTGGTCAAAAGAGTTGGGTCAAGTGAACCGGGTTTGAAGCCTTTCTTCATGAGGAATTCCTTCAAAGTGTCATACCACACCCGAGGGGTGCTACCTCTTGAGCACTGCGTTGGTTTTGCCTTGAAGAGGAAAGGGTGATGCAGCGAAGTTGCGAAAGTATTCCCCTCAGTTTTTGAGAACCAAGGTATCAATCCAGTAGGAGGCCACACACGAGTCCCTCACACCTACACAAACAAATAAATCCTCGCAACCAACGCGATAAGGGGTTGCCAATCCCTACACGGTCACTTACGAGAGTGAGATCTGATAGATATGATAAGATAATATTTTTGGTATTTTTTATGATAAAGATGCAAAGTAAAATAAAAGGCAATAAAAATAACTAAGTGTTGGAAGATTAATATGATGGAAAATAGACCCGGGGGCCATAGGTTTCACTAGTGGCTTCTCTCAAGAGCATAAGTATTCACGGTGGGTAAACAAATTACTGTTGAGCAATTGATAGCATTGAGCATAGTTATGAGAATATCTAGGTATGATCATGTATATAGGCATCACGTCCAAGACAAGTAGACTGACTCCTGCCTGCATCTACTACTATTACTCCACACATCGACCGCTATCCAGCATGCATCTAGAGTATTAAGTTCATAAGAACAGAGTAACGCTTTAAGCAAGATGACATGATGTAGAGGGATAAACTCATGCAATATGATATAAACCCCATCTTGTTATCCTCGATGGCAACAATACAATACGTGCCTTGCTGCCTCTACTGTCACTGGGAAAAGACACCGCAAGATTGAACCCAAAGCTAAGCACTTCTCCCATTGCAAGAAAGATCAATCTAGTAGGCCAAACCAAACTGATAATTCGAAGAGACTTGCAAAGATAACCAATCATACATAAAAGAATTCAGAGAAGATTCAAATATTGTTCATAGATAAACTTGATCATAAACCCACAATTCATCTGTCTCAACAAACACACCGCAAAACAAGATTACATCAAATAGATCTCCACAAGAGAGGGGGAGAACTTTGTATTGAGAGTTTGAGACCCAAAAAGAGAGAAGAAGCCATCTAGCTAGCAACTATGGACCCGAAGGTCTGAGGTAAACTAGTCACACTTCATCGGAGGGGCTATGGTGTTGATGTAGAAGCCCTCCGTGATCGATGACCCCTCCGACGGAGCTCCGGAAAAGGCCCCAAGATGGGATCTCGTGGATACAGAAAGCTACGGCAGTGAAATTAGGGTTTTGGCTCCGTATCTGGTAGTTTGGGGGTGCGTAGGTATATATAGGAGGAAGGAGTACATCGATGGAGCAACAGGGGCCCATGAGGGTGGAGGGCGCGCCTAGGGGGTAGGCGCGCCTCCCTACCTCGTGGCCTCCTGGTTGATGTCTTGACGTAGGGTCCAAGTCATCTGGATCACGTTCGTTCCGAAAATCACTTTCCCGAAGGTTTCATTCCATTTGGACTCCGTTTGATATTCTTTTTCTGCGAAACTCTGAAATAGGCAAAAAAACAGCAATTCTGGGCTGGGCCTCCGGTTAATAGGTTAGTCCCAAAAATAATATAAAAGTGTATAATAAAGCCCAATAATGTCCAAAACAGAATATAATATAGCATGGAACAATCAAAAATTATAGATACGTTGGAGACGTATCAAGGGGCCTGCTTGAGGCCATAGAGGGCCTTATTGAGTCTGAAGACTTTGTGAGGATGCTTTGGATCCTCAAAACCTGGGGGTTGAGCAACATATACTTCTTCCTCAAGCTTACCATTAAGGAATGCACTTTTCACATCCATTTCATATAAGATGATATTATGATGGTTAGCATAAGCAAGTAATATGTGAATAGCCTCAAGTCTAGCAACAGGTGCAAAAGTTTCATCGAAATCAATCCCTTCAACCTGTGTGTAGCCTTGAGCTACAAGCCGTGCCTTATTCCTCACCATAAGGCCATTTTCATCTTGCTTGTTGCGGTAGATCCATTTTGTGCCGATGATATTGTGCTTGCGAAGGTCTGGTCGCTTGACAAGTTCCCACACATTGTTGAGCTCGAATTGATGTAATTCCTATTGCATCGCTTGAATCCACTCAGGCTCCAGAAATGCTTCATCTACCTTAGTGGGCTCTGTGATAGAGACGAAACCAAAGTGCCCAAAAAAGTTAGACAAATGTGAAGCTTTTGAGCGTGTGAGAGGACCTAGTGCGTTGATGTCGCTAATGATTTTCTCAATCTGCACTTCATTAACAACGCGAGGATGAGCTGGTTGACGATGAGGAATTTGCTCAGCATTTTCTTCAGAGCCATTTTCTTTAGGTGCACCAGCATGATGTTCTTCATGTTCTGGAATGACTTCTTCAGCAGATTCTTCGGTGGGAACAACATCCTTAGTAGCCTTGAACTTAATGGATTCCTGAGGTGATATTTCATCTAGCACAGGAGGTAGGAGCTCTCTTTGCGAGCCATTAGTCTCATCGAACCGCACGTCTACAGTTTCAACAACCTTGTGGTGATAGGTGTTGAAGACTCTAAAGGTGTGCGAGTCCTTACCATAACCAATCATAAAACCTTCATATGCTTTCAGTGCAAATTTAGAATTGTGATGCGGATCTCTAATCCAACATTTAGCACCGAAGACTTTGAAATAACTCACATTGGGTTTCTTGTCCGTGAGGAGTTCATATGAGCTCTTTCTAAAGAATTTGTGAAGATATACCTTGTTGATGATGTGGCACGCAGTATCAATTGCCTCAGGCCAGAAGCGAGGAGGCGTCTTGTACTCATCAAGCATAGTGCGGGCCATCTCAATAAGAGTCCTGTTCTTGCACTCCACGACGCCATTCTGCTGAGGAGTATAAGGAGCAGATAGCTCATGAGTAATACCAAGTTCATCAAGATTGTCATCAAGACCAGTGTTCTTGAACTCAGTTCCATTGTCACTTCTGATGTGCTTGATCTTCACACCAAAGTTGGTTGAAGCCCTCGGGGAAAATCGTTTGAAGACTTCCCGCACTTTAGTTTTGTAAGTGATGATATGCACCCATGTATATTGAGAATAATCATCAACAATGACAAAGCCATATAGTGATGTAGCGTTTGTAAATGTGGCATAATGAGTAGGGCCAAAGAGATCCATGTGAAGTAATTCAAATGGACGAGTGGTAGTCATGATGGTCTTTGAGGGATGCTTGGCCTTGGTCATCTTTCCAGCTTCACAAGCTCCACACAAATGGTCCTTGAGGAATTTGACACCCTTGATGCCAATGACATGCTTCTTCTTCGCAAGCATGTGCAAGTTCCTCATGCCAGCATGACCAAGTCGTCGATGCCATAGCCGGCCTTCTGAAGCTTTTGCAAGTAGACATGTAGCAGGTTGTGGTCCTGTAGAGAAATCAACAATATACAAATCCCATCTCCTAAAGCCTTCGAAGACTTTGGAATTGTTAGCTTCCATGATCGCAACACAACGATACTTGCCAAAGACAACAACCATATCAAGATCACAAAGCATTGATACAGACATGAGGTTGAACCCTAAGGACTCAACAAGCATGACTTTGTCCATTTGTCGATCCTTTGAGATTGTAACCTTACCTAGACCCAATACCTTGCTTTTTCGTTTGTCAGCGTAGGTGATATGCTTTAGATGCGATGGAGATAAAGCAGTGTCCATCAATAAGCTCCTATCATCGGTCATGTGATTTGTACATCCACTATCGAGGACCCACTCAGTGGCTTTGGGTTGATCAACCTGCAGATGAATTAGTGTAGCTTACGAACTTATATACTTCATCAGTGAAGAATATGACATCAAATTCATCAGATCAATTTCATCAAGCGATAGAACAGGTAAAGTAGTATGAGGACTTGAGAAATGAAAATTCATTTATTCATGATTAGCTTGCGTCCATTCAAGCATATTTAGGTCTCCAGCAAATTCTTCAGACGTTTAGGTTCATCTAGAGACCTGACCCTGCATAAGAAGTTAGTTATTTTTCTTCACTACCCACATCTGAAGGGGTGGCAAAGAATTCATCATTCTGTGAGCTCCATAATAGAAAGGTGGCATAGATGCCAATCCACTTCGTTTCACATAAGAGGGGTTAGGGTAAGCATATGAGTAAGCAGAGAAATTCTTCGAGGATTTATGAACATAATGATTTGAAGAATAATGCACATATCCATAACCCTTAGCCTTTCCCTGCGAAACAGAGGTGTTAGCACGATGATGTTCATATGAGGACTTTGATCCTTTTGAGGAATTTGGTCCGTATGAGGACTTGGATCCATATGAAGACTTCGGTCCATATGAAGAATTTGATCTGGGGTTCCTATTCTTCACAGGTGGTGTCATGATGACATTCACCTGAAGACTTTCAAGGCACCTTTTGGAAACCCAGATTTTCTTCATAGGAGGCCCGTTCCTGCAGTTAGTGCCAACATATCTACCAAATATTTCACCATTCTGATTTTTGAACAGTTTATAATTGGAGTCAAATGACTCATCGGAAGAATATGAAGATTCACATATAAAGCCGGATAAATTAGATGGATCCACTGAAGGTCCCTTTGCAGCAACCCATGAGGTTTTGGGATACTGCTCAGGCTTCTAGTATGTCCCATCAGCATTGAGTTTCCTCTCAAAGGCAATACCCTCTTTTCTAGGGTTCCTGTTGAGGATCTGCTTCTTAAGCACATCACAAAGAGCCTGATGCCCTTTGAGGATTTTGTACATGCGTGTCACATACAATTCCTTCAGCCCTGCATGGTCAGTGATACTAGCAGCATTCTCAGATGAGGAATTAGTGACAACATAGTCAGGTGAAGAATTTGCAGCAATAGAAGCATTTGAACTTTCAGGTGAAGAATTAGCAGATTCTCGTTCAATGAACTTCAAACATGGAGGAATGAATTCTTCCTGAGTAGCGCTGATTTGTTCAGCAAGTAATGAATCACTCTCCTTCTAAAGATCTTCATAACTCACTCTTAACTTCTCAAGATCTTGTTTTCTTTGAAGAAATTCATAAGAAAGCTTCTCATGATCAGATAAGAGAGTGTTATGATGACTCTGAAGATTATCAAACTTAGTCTGAAGTCTCTGAAGATTTTCAATCAAAGTTTTAGTGCGGTCCATTTCTTCACCCAACATATCATCACTTTTGTCTAGCATATTTTGAACCTTTTCAAGAGCCTTTTGTTGTTTCATAGCAATCTTAGCAAGTTTAGAATAGCTAGGCTTGAGGTTTTCATCAGATTCATCCTCACTTGATTCAGAGCAAGGATATTTGAGTACCTTTGCACCTTTTGCCATGAAGCAATAGGTGGGAGCATAGTCATCATCACCGTCATCAGTAGTGTTGGGGAGGTCCTTTTCCTCAGAATTGAAGATGGACTTGTTGACGAATGCAATAGCGAGGGCTAGGATCACCACACCAGAGTCTGACTCCTCAGATGCCTCCTCTTCCTCATTTTCCTCAGATTCAGCCTCAGAGTCCATTTCCTTGCCAATGAATGCACGAGCCTTCTTGGAGCTGCTCTTCTTGTGAGATGAACACCTTGAAGGTTTTGATGAAGAGCACTTTGAAAATTTCTTCTTCTTATTTGAATCATCAGAACTATAGTCCTTGTACTTCTTCTTCTTTGATTCCTTTTCCCATTGAGGACAATCTTGAATGTATTGACCGGGTTTCTTGCATTTGTGGCAAAGTCTCTTCTTGTAATCACGGGATGAGGAATTTGATCTTAAGTCATCGCCTCTTGAGGATTTTCCAAAAAGACCACGTCTTGAGAACTTCTGAAATTTCGTCACGAGCATTGCTAGCTCCTGGCTCAGTTCTTCAGGATCACCAAGGCTGCTGCCAGAATCCTCACCTTCAGATTCAAACACTGCCTTGGCCTTCAGAGCTCGTGAGGAATAGGCGATTTTTAAGAATAGACACTGCCTTGGTCCATAGAGATCTCTCTTCTCAGCAAGCTGAAACTCATGAGTGTTTAGCCTCTCGAGGATATCGGCATGATCAAGTGACTTGTAGTCTCCACGTTCTTGAGGAATAGACACTGCCTTGGTCCATAGAGATCTCTCTTCTCAGCAAGCTGAAACTCATGAGTGTTTAGCCTCTCGAGGATATCGGCATGATCAAGTGACTTGTAGTCTCCACGTTCTTGTGTCATCAGTGCAAGGGTGTCAAATGAGGAATCAAGCGATCGAAGCAATTTCTTCACCACCTCGTGGTCGGTGATGTCAGAGGCACCAAGTGCTTGAAGCTCATTTGAAATGTTAGTGAGGCGATCGAAGGTTTGCTAAACATTTTCATTGTCAAGTCTTTTGAAGCGGTTGAAGAGATTGCGAAGAATTTCAACTCGAGAGTCACGCTGGGTTGAGGCTGCTTCATTGACCTTGGATAGCCTGTCCCAGATAAGTTTTGTTGTCTCCAAAGCACTCACTCTGCCATACTTCCCTTTGCTCAGATGGCCACATATGATGTTCTTCGCTTGAGAGTCGAGTTGCTTGAATCTCTTCACATCAGCAGCGTTGATGTTAGGAGTGACAGAGGGAACGGCATTTTCCACAACGTACCATAGATCGTTGTCAATTGCCTCAAGATGCATTTGCATCTTATTCTTCCAGTAGGGGTAGTCTGTCCCATCGAAGGTAGGACACCCAGCAGAGACCTTGATCATACCTGCGGTCGACATAACTAAAACTCCAGGCGGTTAAACCAAAATCACACAGAACAAGGGAGTACCTTGCTCTAATACCAATTGAAAGTGCGTTAAGTCGACTAGAGGGGGGTGAATAGGCGATTTTTAAGAATTCTTCAATGAGGAATTTCAGGGTGAGGAAATTCCTAAGCGAAGAACTACTAGTTGGCATGGGAGTTTTCATACCTTTGCTTTCTTGCATGTTGAACTTCTTGAATAAGTCCTTGGTGTACTTTGTTTGAGAAACAAAGGTGCCTTCCTTAGTTTGCTTGATTTGCAAACCAAGAAAGCACTTGAGTTCACTCATCATAGACATCTCAAACTTCTCCGACATTAGCTTCCCGAACTTTTCACTAAAATGAGGGTTAGTCGAACCAAATATGATATCATGAACATAAATTTGGCACACAAATAATTCACCGTTAACCCTTTTAGTAAAAAGTGTAGAATCTATTTTTCCAATCTCAAAGCCTTTTTCAATAAGAAACTTGGTCAAGCATTTATACCATGCTCTAGGAGCTTGTTTAAAACCATAAAGAGCTTTGTGAAGTTTGTAAACGTGATCGGGTTTCTTAGGATTGACAAAGCCGGGAGGTTGTTTAACATAAACTTCTTCCTCAACTTCACCATTTAGAAAAGCACTTTTAATGTCCATTTGGTATAAAGTGATATCATGGTGATTAGCATAGGCAAGTAAGATGCGGATGGACTCAAGTCTAGCAACGGGGGCATATGTCTCACCGTAGTCCATACCTTTGACTTGAGTGTAGCCTTGGGCCACGAGACGAGCTTTGTTGCGGATGACTTGACCATCTTCGTCTTGCTTGTTGAGAGACACCCATTTGGTACCAATGATGTTGTGGTTGTTGTCGGGATTCTCAACCAATGTCCACACTTGATTTCTCTCGAAGTTGTGTAGCTCTTCATGCATGGCGTTTATCCAATCTGGATCTTCCAATGCTTCTTCAACCTTCATAGGTTCAATACTAGAGATGAATGAATAATGTTCCCAAAACTTAGCCAAACGAGTTTTAGAGCGAGTGATTCTCTCGGTTTGAATATCATTAAAGATTTGTTACTGGATGGTCTCTTGAGACTCTTGCTCGAACTCGTGAAAGCTTTTGCTTAGGTCGGGGTGGAACATCTTCTTCATCATCTTGTCCTTCTTCTTGGCCTTCTTCATTATTGGTGTTGTTGTTCTCTTGTCTTGGTGGAGAAGGAGTTTGATGAGGTTCATCTTGGTGTACTTCCTCGTTTTCTTCATCTTGGTGCGTCCCACTTGTGGATGCTTCCGTATCAACTCTTGGTTCACCTTGTCGTGAGGTATAAGCTTCCACTTGGATGGACGAGGTACTCTCCTTTACCTCTGTTGGACGAATCTTGCCAATAGACAAGTCTTGGATTGCTTCCGAAGGATCCTTATCTCCTGCATCAATTGGCAATTGCTCTACTCGCGAGCCGTTAGATTCATCAAACTTCACATCTACCGTCTCTTCAACCTTTCAGGTGAAATTGTTGTAGACACGGTAAGTGTGAGAGTTTGAGCCATAACCAAGTAGGAAACCTTCATGAGATTTAGGAGCAAATTTAGAACGATGATGCTTATCAAGAATGTAGCACTTTGAGCCGAATACTCGAAAGTATCCAACTTGGGTTTGTTACCAGTGAGAAGCTTGTATGTCGTCTTGTCGAGTAGCTTGTGAAGATACAAGCGATTTGTTGCATGACAAGCTGTCTCGACCACTTCCGCCCAAAAGTGTTTTGGAGTCTTGTACTCATCAAGCATCGTTCTCGCCATCTCAATAAGAGTTCGGTTCTTCCTCTCAACAACTCCATTTTGTTGAGGTGTGTACGTAGCCGAGAACTCATGTGAAATTCCTTCTTCGTCAAGAAAGGTGTCCACATTTGCGTTCTTGAACTCCGTTCCATTGTCGCTGTGAACCTTCTTGATCTTCACTTCAAATTAATTTTGCGCCTTCCTAGCGAAGCTCTTGAAGATCTTTTGGACCTGCGATTTATCATCAAGAAAGAACACCCATGTAAATCTTGAAAAATCATCAACTATGACTAGACCAAATGAGTTACCACCGAGACTCTTGTAGGCATTGGGACCAAAGAGATCCATACGAAGTAGCTCGAGCGGTCTTCTTGTGGTCATAATGTTCTTCATGGGGTGACTTCCTCCAATTTGTTTTCCTGCTTGACAAGCACTACAAAGTCTATCCTTGTCAAATATAACATCTTTTACTCCAAGGATATGATCGCCTTTAATAAGCTTATCAAGATTTCGCATGCCCACATGACCTAACCTTCTATGCCACAATCAACCTTTCGAGGATTTAGCAATTAGGCAAGTTCTAGGTTGAGCCTTTTTAGTGAAATCAACAATGTAAAGATCACCTCTACGTGTACCGGTAAAGACCATTTTATGATTATCTCTACGAAACACTTGGCAATCTACTTCAGTAAATAGGACATTGAAACCAAAGTCAACAAGTCTAGATACGGAAAGTAAATTGTAGCCAAGAGATTCAACGAGCATAACATTTTGTATGGAGCTATCATGTGAGATGGCCACCTTACCAAGGCCAACCACCTTACCCTTTGAGTTATCATCAAAAGTGACATACTTTCGAGGGCCGTCGTTTTTAGCAAGCTCATGAAACATATCTTTGTCTCCAGTCATATGATCTGTACACCCACTATCTAGAACCCATTCCTTTCCTCCAGCCATGTAGCCGCGAAGATTAGCCATAAGACCAAAGTGTCTCATTGCATCATCAAGATCATAGTCACTGTCATCATCCTCATCATAGTATCCATGTTCAATGTTGTCATGTGGTGGATAAATTCCTAGAGAGAGTGATTCATTAGAAGTATGACCGTAACAATGTTCATCTTATGAATTCTAATGACTTCGGAAATGATATTGCTAATGATTCCAACATCTCCTTTGGCACTCATAAGATTAGTAAGCTCAAATAAACAATCACCAAATTTGGGATCATTGGAACTCATCTTACTCAAGGCAATAGACTTATGAAGAATCTCATCTAAGTTTTTCAAGGAATAGTTTGGAAAACGTTCCTCAAGGAATCTCCATATGGTGTAGGCACAATCAAGAGCAGGCAAGCTAGCAAGCAAGTTTCTAGGCAAACCTCTAGTGATTAAATTGACAGTTCTAAGATTACGGATCATGTCAATAGACTCATCAAGGGTAGGATGCAAAGAATCAACATGAGGTGCACAAGGGCTGGTAATGTACTTGTTCAAATGATATTCATTGAAAATCTCAAGCATCTCATTTTTCCACTCATGAAAGTACTCTCCATCAAGTATAGGCACTCTATGTCTAAGACTCCCCAACGTAGACTCATCCATCTTCCTCCAAAGGTGTTTAAACCAAAGCAATGGAGACCAAAGCTCTGATACCAATTGAAAGGATCGAGAAGAGGTGTCTAGAGGGGGGTGAATAGACTCTTAGTAAGAAAAGTTGCAGTTTTTAATTTCTTTAAGTTGAAGTGGAGTTTTAGCACAAGTTTAAACATTCACAATACATATCAAGCAAGCATGACAAGAGTATATGAGCAGCGGAAAGTAAATCATGCAAGTTGCAAGAATGTAAGGGGATGAGATTTGAGTGTACAAACGCAATTGGAGACACGGAGATTTTTGGCATGGTTCCGATAGGTGGTGCTATCGTACATCCACGTTGATGGAGACTTCAACCCACGAAGGGTAACGGTTGTGCGAGTCCACGGAGGGCTCCACCCATGAAGGGTCCACGAAGAAGTAACTTTGTTTATCCCACCATGGCCATTGCCCATGAAGGACTTGCCTCACTAGGGTAGATCTTCACGAAGTAGGTGATCTCCTTGCCCGTACAAACTCCTTGGTTCAACTCCACAATCTTGACGGAGGCTCCCAAGTGACACCTAACCAATCTAGGAGACATCACTCTCCAAAAGGTAATAGACTGTGTATTGATGATGAACTCCTTGCTCTTGTGCTTCAAATGATAGTCTCCCAACACTCAACTCTCTCTCACAGATTTGGATTTGGTGGAAAGATGATTTGAGTGGAAAGCAACTTGGGGAAGGCTAGAAATCAAGATTTATGTGGTTGGAATGGAATATCTTGACCTCAACACGAGTGTAGGTGGTTCTCTCTCAGAAAATGTATGATGGAAGTGTAGGCATGTTCTGATGACTCTCTCTATGAATGAAGAGTAGGTGGAGGGGTATATATAGCCTCCACACAAAATCTAACCGTTACACACAATTGACCAAACTCGGTGAGACCGAATCAGAAAACTTGGTCAGATCGATTTAGTTCATAATGTGACCGTTAGGCTTTTCGGTGGGACCGACATGATCAACTCGGTGGGACCGATGTGCTGGGGTTAGGGTAATACCTCGTCTCGGTTTGACCGATTTTGCAAACTCAGTGAGTTGGTTAAGCAAACTCGCTGGGGCCGATTGCATATCTCGGTGGGACCAAAATTATTGCAATGGGTAACAGAGAGTTTGCAAGCCCATCTCGGTGAGACCGAGATTCCATCGGTGAGACCGAATTAACTGGGGTTTCTGGCAATGGCTATGTCAAGTGAACTCGGTGGCGCCGGGTAGGAAATTTCGGTGGGGCCGAGTTTGACTTTTGGTTTGGAACATATGTGGATATGGGAAAGTGGTTGAGGGCTTTGGAGCATATCACTAAGCACTTTGTGCAAGCAAGCCCTTAAGCAACACCTCATCCCCTTTTAATAGTATTGGCTTTCCTATGGACTCAATGTGATCTTGGATGACTAAAGGCAAAATGTATAGTCTTGAGCTTTAGAGCTTGAGCCAATCGTTTGTTCTTAGCATCTTGAAAGGGTTCCATATCCTCTTGTCCACGCCACTCCATCTGTTGAACTTGTCTGAAATATACTAGATGAAAACATTAGTCCAACAAGAGATATGTTGGCATTAATTACCAAAATCATCCAGGGAGCACTTGTGCTTTCAACTGCCGAGATGGCCGGCAGCGTTGTTCAGGTAGGAGACAACCACATATGTTACAAGCAAGGGGCGTTGGTTTTTGCTGGGATTGCCCCGCTGTGCTGCATGCATCAACGGCGGCCAGCAGCTACCCATGCTGCAACCAGCAGGTCCTGGCGATGGAGATGACGGCCTCCCGGTGCTTCAATCGGTGAGTTTTTTGTTGGAACCGGACGGTGAATAGCTACATCCACATTAACAAATGCTGGAACCAAAGACCGTAAGCCATTTCTGCTGAGCGAACGTTTGATTTTTGCTACAACCGGCAGAAATTTTGCTGGAACCAGCTCTCTGTTTTGCTAGGAACGGCGTTGCAAGGTGCTGGGACGGGCTCTCTGTTTTGCTACAATCAATCATCGGGAGTTCTTCCTCATGAGTCTTTTTGCTGGAACCGGTGTTCAATTTTGCTGGAGCCGGGTAATTTTTTGCTACAATCGATCAATGCAAGTTCTTGCTGATGAGTTGTTACTTGCTCAAATCGTGTTCAATTTTGTTGGAACCAGGTCAATTTTTGCTTCAACCGACAAATGGAGGATTTGTTGCTTTTGGAGTTTTGTGCTGGGCACGGCTATGCAAGTTGACGACCACGATGACGCCGGTGGTGCTCCAACCATGGTGGCATGGTGTATGTGCACTGGAACCGACCATGCCAGAGCTGCAATGGCTTGGCTCGCCAGCTACAAACACGACGTGCGGTGATGACGACCAAGCAGAAGGGTGGCAGGGGCGCTATGGCGGTGGTGCTGCAACGAGCAGAGGCGCAAGGGGACGGGGTGCTGCCAGGGGACGAGCAGAGGCCTACCCCCTCCCCAACAATCGACAATTTTAGTAGCAGCGACGAGTAATTACCAACGAGATTAGATCAATATATGTACTCGAATTCTGGCTCCGCCACTGGGTGCTGCCGCCCCTCGCCGGAGCGGACGCGCGTGGGGGGCGAGGGCAGAGATGCTCGCCAGGAACAGGAAGGAGGGGATTTCTGTTTGCATTGAGCAGGAAGGGGGGGATTCCTGTTTGCGTTGACCAACGCGAGAGAATGCGATGAGTCGGCAACAGCGACTAGGAGCGGACCGACGCGCCGGCGCGTAGTACTGGCCTAAACGAAAAATGGGGACCAAAATAGACAGACAACCATGTATATGGCGTAACTGATTCATGTCCGAAAGACCGAAACTACAGCATGTGTAAAACCACTGATACTACAGCCTCCTCGAGTGCATCAACATCTGCCAGCCCCAATGATAAAAGAAATGTGCATTCCAGAATATAAATACAAAATTACATCGTGCATTGTTGAAAAAACAAAAATAGAACTTCTCCCAAGAAGAGCAAGGATGCAGGCCTAATTGCTGTTTACTGAGTGAGCGAAGGATGCACGACATTGACATGATTAAACTAAGTGAAACTAGCCAATGAACTGAATAAAATGAGCAAGATGTAGAAATAAGGGGGACTAATTTAACCGAGATACTGAGGACCGTATAATTACACAAAAGATTGTTTTTTCAATAAATCAGAACTAAGGAATTATAACTTACTAGTACAAAAGAAGAAATGAAGAACTACACTGAAAAGTGAAGCAAAAATGAAAGGACTGAAAGACTGAAAGACTGATCACAAAAATGACGGACCAAACATGATACAAAAATAATGGACTTGACAGGACTTGCAGTTTTGGTAGGTCATAGACAATGATAGGTGAAGGTTTGGAAACTGCAACAGAGGTAAACTATCCAGAATGATGCACTGAAAAGTGATGCATACACAAGGACTAAAGAACAAAAGACTGAATTACTGATCTCAAAATTGAAAATGAAGACTGGGGGAGTGAATGCAAAAGAAGATACTTAAATGACTGAACAAAATGAATATTCACGACAATTTAACTATGTCATAACACATCACAAAAAAGTACTCTATTATAGCTAAACTGCTGCCTCAACAGTACTCCATTCTTCATGACTCATGATTGCAATCAGCAATTCAGGCATTTAGTTTGATCACCAACGGAGAGGGAAGTCCCAAAATAGGTGAGTTTCACCTGAACTTTGGTCATTCCTTGTACAGAAGAACCGGTGCTGGAGCATGGAACTGGCCAGCTGATTTTCGAAGTTGCAGCTCCCCCATCTATCAACAGGCAATCCTGATGCAAGTGATTCGACAATGTCAATGGGCCTCCGTACAACCAGATAGGAAAACAGGAAAAAATATTACTCCCTCCGATCAAGATAAGTAGTACTAGAGCTGCGATAATTAATTTGGATAGGAGGAGTATAAAACTTGATTAGAATGTTAAATAGAAGTAAGATTCTGCTGACATGTTAAAAATCTGCACTGGTAACTTGGCTGAGACCAAATATCACAGAAATCACTAATCAGCATACACACATGTTCAGTGATTGAGCCTAACAAAATCAACCTGCAAAATTCACTATCCCCCATGCTAGCAGAACGACACGTACACTGAAAATTGACACTGAACAAACAAACTTGCAGACAAACACCGTCGCTTCTGACAAAAGAACACATGCCGCCACGGCGCCCTTCGACTGAATCGTTGAGCAATAACTAGTTTTCCATCACTGATAAAGGCTCTCTCATGTAAAAACAAAGACAAATCAGACGCAGGACACATGAACTGGACCAAAATTGCATAAAATGAAGTCTCTAGAATCCTTGCACGGGGAGGCAAGGACGTCAACCATCTAGGGCAAGGAGTAGATCGACTGGATGGAATCGAGGGGACGCCTCCTTGTAAGTCAAGGGGGAAGTGCAAGGGTGGTGGTGGATGCAATTGGCGCTCCGGCAGGACAACCCCACCGGCAGCACCGTAGACAATGAAACACATACAGGGAAAGGTGGACGTGGAGGGATAAATGGACCGACGGTGACTGCTGCTTCGCTAACTCTCTCAGGGCGGACACGACGGGGTATCCCATACTGGCTTCTCCGCCATGCCCCTTCCTCCATCTTCTGCCCCCCTCCCTCTCTCTCTCACTCTCCTGATGACTATGACAGACAACAATGGCTCGCAGCAGACAACCTCCAAAAAAGGGTCGTAACCCGCAAGACCATGTTCCAGAAACCCACAACGAAGCCCAGTAACCTGACAAACACAGCCACAGCGCGCTGAGATTCATGCTCCAAATCCAACGGCCACAAAATTCGTCTGAACGCAAAATAAAAAAAATCAACTGAAAATTAGCAAAAATGTAATACTAGAATACAACGACATAAGCAACTATCACAGATTTAGAACTGAGCAAAAAAGAAAGGAGGAAATGGTATCACAAGGCAACAGCTGTAAACAATTCAAAGGCCAATCTGCTGCACTAATTCATTCTGGAAGACTAAAACAATGGCACCACATGTAACAATACCAACATGCTTTACCTGACACCATTATGATTGCTAAAAACTATGTCCTCATACACAAAAACTATAACAGAATCTAAAGGTGCAGAACGAAACGTGTCAGTTGTAGTCTCTGCATAAAGCAATAGATGGTAGAAAACCACTAATATGCAGTGAGAAAAAGACAAAAATAAGCTTGAGTACCTCAACAAAGTTCTGTGAGAAGATTAATCTGAGCTTAATTCTGGGCTTCAAACTCCTGCTTGCTCATGAATATTGCAACTGGCTCACCAGGGGAAGGCGGATTCTTGTCCAGCACAGAAGCATGCTTTCCAGCTTTGGCACGAGCAGCTCCATCAAATACCGGCAGGACCTCAACATGCTCAAGACCCAACTGCCTTCTGATCAGCTCCAGGTTCTCTTCAAGCACATTTATTTCACCAAAAGGAAGCTTCAAATTTAGAGCCTGGGGACCAACATTCCTTGCTTCATCTTTCTTGAACCTGATGAAAGGCATGCAGAGCTTCTGGACTTGTTTGAAGTTTGTTTCGCGATCGATGAAGCAATTCCTCAATGCTTCGTTAATCTCCTCGTCGGGGGCAAAGGAGCGTGCTTGGCTATCAAAATTTGACTGAAGCACCCTTAAACATTGCTCTTTCCATCCATCATAGTGCTCGTTGACGTATATCAGACCAACAGTGAGCTTGTTTTCTGCTGAGGGAGGAGGTGCAGCTCCCTTCTTGGGTTTCTTGGAACCAGACTCTTGCTTCTGAAGCAACTTCCTCATTAAAACAATGGAGTCCTGTAAATATTTGTTCGCACTTCTTAGTGTAGGATCCGGGGTGCCTGCAACTGGCCAGCCAGCTTTTATTGCAAAACCTTCCTTCTTCAGGATCTT
Organism: Triticum dicoccoides; assembly: GCF_002162155.2. Taxonomy (NCBI): domain Eukaryota; kingdom Viridiplantae; phylum Streptophyta; class Magnoliopsida; order Poales; family Poaceae; genus Triticum; species Triticum dicoccoides. The sequence goes on along the minus strand of NC_041382.1, from coordinate 104,840,561 downwards.
TTGCCACACATGCTCAGCATAGTGGGGACAGATCGGGGTGATAAGCCTGGTCTGGACATCCATAAACCGCCCCAACAACTCACGGTTCATGCCCGCCGCTCCGCAAGAGAGTCTGTACTCATCTCTAGCCAATTGCAGGTCATAGAAACCAGACTTCAGGGCATCTCTGAACATGAAGGCGTTGTAGCTCTTCTCAGTTTCTTTTACAGCAATGTTGATCTCATTAGCAAACACATGGTCAGCATACGTAGAAGGAGGACCGCCTCTCAGAGAAGATTCAGCAGCTATAACTTCTTCCATCCAAGCGATTTCCTTTGTAAGCCTCAAAATAGCAGCATTTGCAGTTTCAAAAACAAAGTTTGCATCGTCCATACCATCGCCAGCATCAGCAAGGGCAAACCTAGTGGCATCCGAAGAGAAATCTTCAATAGCCTCCCGAAGAGTTCGGAAGTTCCCTGTGGACTTGGACATCTTCTCAGAGTTAAGCATAAGATGCCCATTGCAACGAAAACCACGAGGCCAATGATGCTCTGGAAGAAGTGCTGTATGATTGTAGATGCTGAATGTCAGATGGTTCTGGATAAGGTCCTTGCCAGATACCCGAATATCAAAGGGGTACCAATACTTGAACTCTTGCTTCATTTTGCTCAAGAGGGCAGGAGAGATGTTGCTATTGGGTGCCGGACCATCACAGAACACATATTCCCATACTTCATCTGTCATTTCTTCAGGCTTGATAGAAGATATTTCTTGTCCATACATGTTACCATTTTGTAGATGATGAGCAATGGTGTAATAAGCCATGTACAGGGTTGAATCTGAGAGAGATTCTACCAGGAACTGCTCATCCCATGGAATGCGAGTACCTAGGCCAAAAGAGCGTGAACATGCCCACTGGTTCAGCCAGCCCAACGTGTGTTCGAATCCATTACGGGTTTCAGCTGAGAATGTATTCATATTTTCCAAACATTTGACTGCCTTCTGCTTCCATTCAGCTTCTCCATAAGTTATGTACCACTGATCTGTAAGAGCAACGACACACTCATCACCGGACCTTGACATAACTTTCTTCTCAGGCTCACTATACAACACAGCAGAGCCTTCTCCAAGAAGCTTGTTCTTTATCAGTGGCTTCGCTTCTTGAACCTTTCTACCATTAAACTCCCCTGCAATCATCACTCCATCTGTAAATCCTTTAAGGTATGTCATCCTTTTTGCTTCAGCAAGCTTCTCCTTGTCATTCTGGCTCTTGATCTTAAGATCAAGGCACACCTTCTCAGCTGACTTATCCCCAAACTCAGGTATGTTGATTATTGGTATGACATTAAATGGAAGAACCCACTCATCTTGGACCCCATACTTCTGTCTCAAAGCAGGCTTTGTGATTAAATCTTGCAATGCCATGTAATCATCTGGCGAATCACTTGGCACACTAGTCACAATGCCAGTACCTTTATCTGTCAAGATAGTGAGCATGGGAAGTGCATATATGATATCATTGAATGAAAGAGGAGACTTCAATGGCAACCCAATCAAATCATTGCCAGTAAGCTCAGCTAAGCAGGTAGGCTTTTCCGGGACCCTGGATAGATGCTGATACGCAAGATTAAGTGCTGACCTTGCTGTCACAATGAAGACATCAGTTTCATTGATCTCAAAAGCCCCATAATTCCCATCAGGCAATACCCAACAGTTTGTTTGCCCATACATTGTCTCAGGTCTTAATGTAGCAGCTGCCAGATAAACATTCTTTCCTTCCAAGGCCTTCAACTTAGGAGGAAAAGGTGGGATCACCATCATTTTAATCAACACATATTCTTGTGGCTGCACACCTTCACCTGATGCCCTATCATGATCAGCACAAGGTTGGCCATCCAATGGAGAGTAGATCGTGTACCTCATATCCTTAACAACTTTGCCCATTTTCTTCAGCTTTCTCATCTGCCAGCGAACAAAAGCATCATAGAAAGGATTCATATCAGTGGTTATGAATGAGCGCCTCCAATCACAACCCAGACCAAAAGCCTTAAGATCTTCCTTTGCCAGCGGAGGGAAGTAGGTTAACCAGTGAGACGGATCCTGAAATTTGGCGATTTCTTCATTAGACAGACCAAAGCCCCTCATGATCTCCCACTGGAACTTCTGCATGCCAGTCTTTGCAGCAGCCTTAGATTTCTTACTCTTAAATTTATCTGGGGCAACAGCAGCAGCCTGGTCAGCCTGGCTATCATCTGCCACTTCAGCACTTGAATCATCCTCTGCAGCAGGAAACACAGGAGGGTTTCCATACTGTTGAATCTCCCTAGCAAGCTTATCAGCTGAGGCCTTGATGGGCATCCCAGTACAATGAAAACCAAACGGCAAAAGGACATTTGAGCCGCGGAGTCTGTGGTATGCAGCACCGAACTCAAGCTTGGACAATGAGAAGGCGTGACCCAAATGTAGCAATCCATTCATGTAAGGGTATGGAAAATTGCCAAAGAATTTTTCACCAGGGCCAGGAAGTCCATTGCCAGGTTCAGCCTCAAAAACCTTGCTCTCCTCCCAACATGTTTGAGCTTCTGATTGGATCTTGAGCAAAAGGTCTCTACGTGCATGACTCTTGGCTCCATCAGTATTTGATGACATTTTCCTGCGATAAACAAAAAAAAGGTGTCAAAAGGGCAAGCATCTGGATTTAATGTAACTCAATTCAGGAATATATTCATATATATTAGATACATCAATGAGACATTTTTCTGAACGAATTTTAGTAGTGCAATCTCCTTGAATATCTCGTTTCAAAATATCCTAACAAACTCATGGATATGAAAGCCATGCGATGAAGCTAATTATGTAACAGAATCATAAGAAACCGTAAGCAAACATCATCAAGACATCAAACAAAATTAGCCTTCTAACAAGCTAATTATGGAGGTCAAGTAAGCTGGTGTTATGTTGCATAGTTGTCTAACAATGTAATGTTTCTTCTGACACTGATGCTTGTGTAGGTTGGTATATTTGATGCAAGAAACGGCACAAGAAAAAGAAGATATATGCTAATGGAGATGGCTGGAGGGAACTAAGTATCTTGAGCTCAAGTTGATTCACGTGGATGAAAGTTAGCATATGATACAGTCACAGTACTGACAGTTTGTGGGTTAGTTTAATTAATTTGCTTTTGTGCGTTTGGTACAGTCCTTTGTCATCTTGGACAATGCTTGCTAACTAAATTCACTTTCTGCAGATAACATTTCTGGAGACAATATGTAAAGATCGAAACATGATCGAAGGAATGTAAGCCTACAAATTGAGCAAAGTCCTGACCAGCTAGAAACCGAAAGTCCCTCGAAATTTTCCCTGTAGTACTAGAAAGATAGCACTCATGACCTTGTTTCTGTGTACAAAGTTTGTAGGCCGGATTATGAAGCTGGATTGCAGGCCCGGGAACAGAAGCTACGCATCACTTGGGCCAATTACGACCCCACGAACTAGAAGAAAGCCGCCAGATTTTACAAAACATAAGAATCAGCGTCGATCTGCCTGCCCCAGAGCTACGAATCTGTAGCCGCGGCGGCGCCGTTCTACTGTCGTAGTAGCAATCAATCGCGCGGGTGGACGGGAGACGGCGATGGGATGAGTACCTGAGGGCGGCGCGCGAGGCAGGGAGCCGCAGCAGCCTCAGGGCGGGGAGCGAGCCGGGAGCCAGCAGAAAGCGACGGCGACGGCGACGGGGGAGGCTGCGGGTGGAGCGGGCTAGGGTTTATCCGCACACGGTCACGTGGGCCTTGATTGGCGACTTGGCGTGCACGAACCAGGACCAACAGACTGGAACGGGCTGCCCAAGGAACTTGATTCTTTTTTTCCTTTTTTCTTTTATTTTTTGCGTCGACGAACTTGATTTCACGACGTTGGTTGGACATTACGAATTACGATCTCTCCCTTTTTTTTACCCCCTAAAGAAATCTCTTAGTTTGTCTAAAAAATATCTCTTAAGATAAATTCTTACAATCTCTCCTTTTTTTTACCCCCTAAAAAAATCTCTTAGTTTTTCTAAAAAAAATCTCTTATGATAAATTCTAGGTCGCTGCCAAGCGGACCGAGGACACCACCGGCCGATCTCCACATTGCATCCCATTCCATTCCATGATCCATGCCAGCCCCGTGCATAGACACCTCAACACCAAGTATCTTGCGGTTGCGCTTGACGCCCACATTCAAGCTGCTGCACTCAATTTCATCGGCAACGGCCATAGACGACAGAATAGATAGGGCAGCTGGCGTCGTGCCGCGAAGCACGGTGAAGGAATGCCTAGCTGCCGCCCGTCACGGGCAGTGCTACCATGACCGGGCCATCTCGCCACGATGGGCCGCAATGAACCGAATGCGCTTCACTCGTTTGATCGAATGCCATGTATACATAGACAAATGTTTCTACCTCCTTGAGAGTTGTGGACAAGACGAAAAGAAAAAGGGCGGAGAGACATAAGTGCACAAGCCAACTGTCGGGCCTTGCGCCTAGCTCAACAACGTGTATAGATTAAACCATCGACGCACACCTTAGCATCCTCGACGGTACTAACTGACCACCAAAATGGAAGAGAAAAAAGGTGAAAGAAAGAGAGATGTGGCCTAAATCAAACCCCTCTCTCTTCCCTAGGATCTTGACGAACGGTTCAGATCGACTAAAGAAAAGGGGTCGATCTGTGGGAACTTACAAGTGACCAATGAGCAGCCTCTCCACTCACGGCATCTAATCCACACACGAGATACCTTGTTCCACTCCACCACCCGCCCTCTCGCATTCGAAATTTTAGTTTCGCTCTGCCTCCCGCCCTCTCACGTCCGAAATATCCAGTTTCGCATCGTCTCTCGCCAACTTGCTTCGAAAATATCCTCTTTTCGCACCGTCTCCCGCCCTCCGGTTTTGAAATATCCTCTTTTCGCTCCGCCTCCAGCCCTCCGGTTTGAAAATATCCAATTCTATGATTTCCCTCAAAAAACAAAAAAGACCGATTCTATGCCCGTTTTTAGAGCATCTTCAACGGCAGCCTCAAATTCGAGGGTAGCAAAAGTGAGTTTTAGGCCATCGAATTTTTTCTTTTCCGACGGCAGCCCTAAAATAGGGTACCACTACTCCAATAGATATCGTAATTCTAAAAAAAAGACAGATGCTGTAAAATTATGCACCCAACCATATGTATTGAAATAAAAAATATGAACTACTATGAATAGACTTTAAACTTTACAAAATCACCACATATCAAATTGAAATTCAAATCATCAAATTTAACTTCAAAACCACATTGCCTATCATAAGGCCTTCTTCATTGCCTAGTGGTGAGCTGCATTGATGTAAGACTTTCTTTATTTTTGACTTCTCAAAACCCCAATCATATTCTTTTCCCCCCTTAAGTGTGAGGCACAGACTTGCGCTCAACTCTACATAAATATTTGAGGGATTGATCAACGAAGGTAGACGATATTACTATTGTACCTGGTTTGCCTTGGGTTGGTGTTTTTGAAGCGATCACTAATCCATGATTTCTTTTGTCTATGACAGACACTGGTTTGTTCCTAATATAATATTGGCATTCTCATTAAACTTTTGGGAATTAAAATTTAGACTTCATAAAAATATTTCTCTTTCTTGACCTCCATGGCGATGGAACTAAGAGTAATGCATGTATCCATGCTAGCTAACTTTTGCAAGTTTGCACGAATGAGCAAGATTTTGGACTTCGGGTTTCAGTATTTGTCTTAGAGTTAGCACCAATGATCTTAGGTAGTCAACCTTCTTACTCGAGAACGAGCAAGATTTAATACCAGTGGAACGGCTGACAGTGTCGTGCTCCCGGGGGTGGCACACTCAAGGGGGCCCCGCCTCAGTGCATACGTGGGGCCAGGACAAGGGAGAAGTGAAGGAAATATGCCCTAGAGGCAATAATAAAGTTATTATTTATTTCCTTATATCATGATAAAAGTTTATTATTCATGCTAGAATTGTATTAACCGGAAACATAATACATGTGTGAATACATAGACAAACAGAGTGTCACTAGTATGCTTCTACTTGACTAGCTCGTTAATCAAAGATGATTATGTTTCCTAACCATGGACAAAGAGTTGTCATTTGATTAACGGGATCACATCATTAGTTGAATGATCTGATTGACATGACCCATTCCATTAGCTTAGCACCCGATCGTTTAGTATGTTGCTATTGCCTTCTTCATGACTTATACATGTTCCTATGACTATGAGATTATGTAACTCCCGTGTGCCGGAGGAACACTTTGTGTGCTACTAAACGTCACAACGTAACTGGGTGATTATAAAGGTGCTCTACAGGTGTCTCCAAAGGTACATGTTGGGTTGACGTATTTCGAGATTAGGATTTGTCACTCCGATCGTCGGAGAGGTATCTCTGGGCCCTCTCGGTAATGCACATCACTTAAGCCTTGCAAGCATTGCAACTAATGAGTTAGTTGCGGGATGATGTATTACGGAACGAGTAAAGAGACTTGCCGGTAACGAGATTGAACTAGGTATTGGATACCGACGATCGAATCTCGGGCAAGTAACATACCGATGACAAAGGGAACAACGTATGTTGTTATGCGGTCTGACCGATAAAAGATTTTCGTAGAATATGTAGGAACCAATATGGGCATCCAGGTCCCGCTATTGGTTATTGACCAGAGACATGTCTCGGTCAGGTCTACATTGTTCTCGAACCCGTAGGGTCCGCACGCTTAAGGTTTCGATGACAGTTATATTATGAGTTTATACGTTTTGATGTACGGAAGGTTGTTCGGAGTCCCGGATGAGATCACGAACATGACGAGGAGTCTCAAAATGGTCGAGACATAAAGATTGATATATTGGAAGCCTATGTTTGGATATCGGAAGTGTTCCGGGTGAAATCGGGATTTTACCGGAAAACCGGGAGGTTACCGGAACCCCCCGGGAGGTACATGGGCCTTAATGGGCCATAGTGGAAGAAGAGGAGAGGCGGCCAGGGCTGGGCCGCGCGCTCCTCCCCCCTAGTCCGAATAGGACAAGGAGAGAGGGGGCCGGCGCCCTCCTCCTCTCTCTCTCTCTCTCTCTCTCTCTCTCTCTCTGCTCCCACCTCGCGAATCCTATTCCAACTAGGATTGGGGAAGAAGTCCTACTCCCGGAGGGAGTAGGACTCCTCCTGGCGCGCCCTATGATGTCCGGCCGGCCTCCCCCTCTTGAACCTTTATATACGGAGGCATGGGAACCCCTAGAGAAACAAGTTGATCCACGTGATCATATTCTTAGCCGTGTGCGGTGCCCCCTTCCACCATAGTCCTTGATAATATTGTAGCGGTGCTTAGGCGAAGCCCTGCGACAGTAGTACATCAAGATCGTCACCACGCCGTCGTGCTGATGGAACTCTTCCCCGACACTTTGCTGGATCGGAGTCCGGGGATCGTCATCGAGCTGAACGTGTGCTAGAACTCGGAGGTGCCGTAGTTTCGGTGCTTGATCGGTCGGGCCGTGGAGACGTACGACTACATCAACCAAACGCTTCCGTTGTCGATCTACAAGGGTACGTAGATCACACTCTCCCCTCTCGTTGCTATGCATCACCATGATCTTGCATGTGCGTAGGAATTTTTTTGAAATTACTACGTTCCCCATCAGTGGCATCCGAGCCTAGGTTTTATGTGTTGATGTTATATGCACAAGTAGAACACAAGTGAGTTGTGGGCGATATAAGTCATACTGCTTACCAGCATGTCATACTTTGGTTCGGTGGTATTGTTGGACGAAGCGGCCCGGACTGACATTATGCGTACGCTTACGCGAGACCGGTTCTCCCGACGTGCTTTGCACATAGGTGGCTTACGGGTGACAGTTTCTCCAACTTTAGTTGAACCAAGTGTGGCTATGCCCGGTCCTTGCGAAGGTTAAAACAACACCAACTTGACAAACTATCGTTGTGGTTTTGATGCGTAGGTAAGATTGGTTCTTGCTTAAGCCCGTAGCAGCCACGTAAAACTTGCAACAACAAAGTAGAGGACGTCTAACTTGTTTTTGCAGGGCATGTTGTGATGTGATATGGTTAAGACATGATGCTAAATTTTATTGTATGAGATGATCATGTTTTGTAACCGAGTTATCGGCAACTGGCAGGAGCCATATGGTTGTCGCTTTATTGTATGCAATGCAATCGCGCTGTAATGCTTTACTTTATCACTAAGCGGTAGCGATAGTCGTGGAAGCATAAGATTGGCGAGACGACAACGATGCTACGATGGAGATCAAGGTGTCGCGCCGGTGACGATGGTGATCATGACAGTGCTTCAGAGATGGAGATCACAGGCACAAAATGATGATGGCCATATCATATCACTTATATTGATTGCATGTGATGTTTATCTTTTATGCATCTTATCTTGCTTTGATTGATGGTAGCATTATAAGATGATCTCTCACTAAATTATCAAGATAAAAGTGTTCTCCCTAAGTATGCACCGTTGCCAAAGTTCGTCGTGCCCAGACACCACGTGATGATCGGGTGTTATAAGCTCTACGTCCATCTACAACGGGTGCAAGCCAGTTTTGCACACGCAGAATACTCGGGTTAAACTTGACGAGCCTAGCATATGCAGATATGGCCTCGGAACACTGAGATCGAAAGATCGAGCGTGAATCATATAGTAGATATGATCAACATAGTGATGTTCACCATTGAAAACTACTCCATTTCACGTGATGATCGGTTATGGTTTAGTTGATTTGGATCATGTGATCACTTAGAGGATTAGAGGGATGTCTATCTAAGTGGGAGTTCTTTAAGTAATTTGATTAATTGAACTTAAATTTATCATGAACTTAGTACCTGATAGTATCTTGCTTATGTATGTTTGATTGTAGATAGATGGCCCGTGCTGTTGTTCCGTTGAATTTTAATGCGTTCCTTGAGAAAGCAAAGTTGAAAGATGATGGTAGCAATTACACGGACTGGGTCCGTAACTTGAAGATTATCCTCATTGCTGCACAGAAGAATTACGTCCTGAAAGCACCGCTGGGTGCCAGGCCTGCTGCTGGAGCAACACCAGATGTTATGAACGTCTGGCAGAGCAAAGCTGATGACTACTCGATAGTTTAGTGTGCCATGCTTTACGGCTTAGAATCGGGACTTCAATGACGTTTTGAACGTCATGGAGCATATGAGATGTTCCAGGAGTTGAAGTTAATATTTCAAGCAAATGCCCAGATTGAGAGATATGAAGTCTCCAATAAATTCTATAGCTGCAAGATGGAGGAGAACAGTTCTGTCAGTGAGCATATACTCAAAATGTCTGGGTATAATAATCACTTGATTCAAATGGGAGTTAATCTTCCAGATGATTGCGTCATTGACAGAATTCTCCAATCACTGCCACCAAGCTACAAGAGCTTCGTGATGAACTATAATATGCAAGGGATGAATAAGACTATTCCCGAGCTCTTCGCAATGCTGAAAGCTGCGGAGGTAGAAATCAAAAAGGAGCATCAAGTGTTGATGGTCAACAAGACCACTAGTTTCAAGAAAAAGGGCAAAGGGAAGAAGAAGGGGAACTTCAAGAAGAACAACAAGCAAGTTGCTGCTCAAGAGAAGAAACCCAAGTCTGGACCTAAGCCTGAAACTGAGTGCTTCTACTGCAAGCAGACTGGTCACTGGAAGCGGAACTGCCCCAAGTATTTGGCGGATAAGAAGGATGACAAGGTGAACAAAGGTATATGTGATATACATGTTATTGATGTGTACCTTACTAATGCTCGCAGTAGCACCTGGGTATTTGATACTGGTTCTGTTGCTAATATTTGCAACTCGAAACAGGGACTACGGATTAAGCGAAGATTGGCTAAGGACGAGGTGACGATGCGCGTGGGAAACGGTTCCAAAGTCGATGTGATCGCGGTCGGCACGCTACCTTTACATCTACCTTCGGGATTAGTATTAGACCTAAATAATTGTTATTTGGTGCCAGCGTTGAGCATGAACATTATATCTGGATTTTGTTTAATGCGAGACGGTTATTCATTTAAATCAGATAATAATGGTTGTTCTATTTATATGAGTAATATCTTTTATGGTCATGCACCCTTGAAGAGTGGTCTATTCTTATTGAATCTCGATAGTAGTGATACACATATTCATAATGTTGAAGCCAAAAGATGCAGAGTTGATAATGATGGTGCAACTTATTTGTGGCACTGCCGTTTAGGTCATATCGGTATAAAGCGCATGAAGAAACTCCATACTGATGGACTTTTGGAACCACTTGATTATGAATCACTTGGTACTTGCGAACCGTGCCTCATGGGCAAGATAACTAAAACACCGTTCTCCGGTACTATGGAGAGAGCAACAGATTTGTTGGAAATCATACATACAGATGTATGTGGTCCGATGAATATTGAGGCTCATGACGGATATCGTTATTTTCTCACCTTCACAGATGACTTAAGCAGATATGGGTATATCTACTTAATGAAACATAAGTCTGAAACATTTGAAAAGTTCAAAGAATTTCAGAGTGAAGTTGAAAATCATCGTAACAAGAAAATAAAGTTTCTACGATCTGATCGTGGAGGAGAATATTTGAGTTACGAGTTTGGTGTACATTTGAAACAATGCGGAATAGTTTCGCAACTCACGCCACCCGGAACACCACAGCGTAATGGTGTGTCCGAACGTCGTAATCGTACTTTACTAGATATGGTGCGATCTATTATGTCTTTTAGTAATTTACCGATATCGTTTTGGGGTTATGCTTTAGAGACGGCCGCATTCACGTTAAATAGGGCACCATCAAAATCCGTTGAGACGACGCCTTATGAACTATGGTTTGGCAAGAAACCAAAGTTGTCGTTTCTTAAAGTTTGGGGCTGCGATGCTTATGTGAAAAAGCTTCAACCTGATAAGCTCGAACCCAAATCGGAGAAATGTGTCTTCATAGGATACCCAAAGGAAACTATTGGATACACCTTCTATCACAGATCCGAAGGCAAGACAGTCATTGCTAAGAATGGATCCTTTCTAGAGAAGGAGTTTCTCTCGAAAGAAGTGAGTGGGAGGAAAGTAGAACTTGACGAGGTAATTGTACCTGCTCCCTTATTGGAAAGTAGTACATCACAGAAACCTGTTTCTGCGACACCTACACCAATTAGTGAGGAAGCTAATGATAATGATCATGAAACTCCAGAACAAGATACTACTGAACCTCGTAGATCAACCAGAGTAAGATCCGCGCCAGAGTGGTACGGTAATCCTGTTCTGGAAACCATGCTACTAGATCATGATGAACCTACGAACTATGAAGAAGCGATGATGAGCCCAGATTCCGTAAAATGGCTTGAAGCCATGAAATCTGAGATGGGATCCATGTATGAGAGCAAAGTATGGACTTTGGTTGACTTGCCCGTTGATCGGCAAACAATTGAGAATAAATGGATCTTCAAGAAGAAGACTGACGCTGACGGTAATATTACTGTCTACAAAGCTCGACTTGTCGCAAAAGGTTTTCGACAAGTTCAAGGGGTTGACTACGATGAGACCTTCTCACCCGTAGCGATGCTTAAGTCTGTCCGAATCATGTTAGCAATTGCCGCATTTTATGATTATGAAATTTGGCAGATGGATGTAAAAACTGCATTCCTGAATGGATTTCTAGAAGAAGAGTTGTATATGATGCAACCGGAAGGTTTTGTCGATCCAAAGGGAGCTAACAAAGTGTGCAAGCTCCAGCGATCCATTTATGGACTGGTGCAAGCCTCTCGGAGTTGGAATAAACGCTTTGATAGTGTGATCAAAGCATTTGGTTTTATACAGACTTTCGGAGAAGCCTGTATTTACAAAAGTGAGTGGGAGCTCTATAGCATTTCTGATATTATATGTGGATGACATATTACTGATTGGAAATGATATAGAATTTCTGGATAACATAAAGGGATACTTGAATAAGAGTTTTTCAATGAAAGACCTCGGTGAAGCTGCTTACATATTAGGCATAAAGATCTATAGAGATAGATCAAGACGCTTAATTGGACTTTCACAAAGCACATACCTTGACAAGATTTTGAAGAAGTTAAAAATGGATCAAGCAAAGAAAGGGTTCTTGCATGTGTTACAAGGTGTGAAGTTGAGTCAGACTCAATGCCCGACCACTGCAGAAGATAGAGAGAAAATGAAAGATGTTCCCTATGCTTCAGCCATAGGCTCTATCATGTATGCAATGCTGTGTACCAGACCTGATGTGTGCCTTGCTATAAGTCTAGCAGGGAGGTACCAAAGTAATCCAGGAGTGGATCACTGGACAGCGGTCAAGAACATCCTGAAGTACCTGAAAAGGACTAAGGATATGTTTCTCGTATATGGAGGTGACAAAGAGCTCATCATAAACGGTTACGTTGATGCAAGCTTTGACACTGATCTGGACGATTCTAAATCGCAAATCGTATATGCGTTTACATTAAACGGTGGAGCTGTCAGTTGGTGCAGTTCTAAACAAAGCGTCGTGGCGGGATCTACATGTGAAGCGGAATACATAGCTGCTTCGGAAGCAACAAATGAAGGAGTCTGGATGAAGGAGTTCATATCCAATCTAGGTGTCATACCTAGTGCATCGACTCCAATGAAAATCTTTTGTGACAATACTGGTGCAATTGCCTAGCGAAGGAATCCAGATTTCACAAAAGAACCAAGCACATCAAAAGACGCTTCAATTCCATCCGGGATCTAGTCCAGGTGGGAGACATAGAGATTTGCAAGATACATACGGAGCTAAATGTAGCAGACCCGTTGACTAAGCCTCTTCCACGAGCAAAACATGATCAGCACCAAAGCTCCATGGGTGTTAGAATCATTACTATGTAATCTAGATTATTGACTCTAGTGCAAGTGGGAGACTGAAGGAAATATGCCCTAGAGGCAATAATAAAGTTATTATTTATGTCCTTATAATCATGATAAATGTTTATTATTCATGCTAGAATTGTATTAACCGGAAACATAATACATGTGTGAATACATAGACAAACAAAGTGTCACTAGTATGCCTCTACTTGACTAGCTCGTTAATCAAAGATGGTTATGTTTCCTAACCATGAACAATGAGTTGTTATTTGATTAACGGGATCACATCATTAAGAGAATGATCTGATTGACATGACCCATTCCATTAGCTTAGCACCCGATCGTTTAGTATGTTGCTATTGTTTTCTTCATGACTTATACATGTTCCTATAACTATGAGATTATGCAACTCCCGTTTACCAGAGGAACACTTTGGGTACTACCAAATGTCACAACGTAACTGGGTGATTATAAAGGAGTACTACAGGTGTATCCAAAGGTACATGTTGGGTTGGCGTATTTCGAGATTAGGTTTTGTCACTCCGATTGTCGGAGAGGTATCTCTGGGCCCTCTCGGTAATGCACATCACTTAAGCCTTGCAAGCATTGCAACTAAATGAGTTAGTTGCGGGATGATGTATTACAGAACGAGTAAAGAGACTTGCCGGTAACGAGATTGAACTAGGTATTGGAATACCGATGATCGAATCTCGGGCAAGTAACATACCGATGACAAAGGGAACAACGTATGTTGTTATGCGGTCTGACCGATAAAGATCTTCGTAGAATATGTAGGAGCCAATATGGGCATCCAGGTCCCGCTATTGGTTATTGACCGGAGACGTGTCTCGGTCATGTCTACATTGTTCTCGAACCCGTAGGGTCCGCACGCTTAAGGTTACGATGACAGTTATATTATGAGTTTATGCATTTTGATGTACCGAAGGTTGTTCGGAGTCCCGGATGTGATCACGGACATAACGAGGAGTCTCGAAATGGTCGAGACATAAAGATTGATATATTGGAAGCCTATGTTTGGATATCGGAAGTGTTCCGGGTGAAATCGGGATTTTACCGGAGTACCGGGAGGTTACCGGAACCCCCCGGGAGCTATATGGGCCTTAGTGGGCCTTAGTGGGAAAGAGAAGGGGCTGCCCAAGATGGGCTGCGCGCCTCCCTCCCTCCCCTGGTCCTATTAGTACAAGGAGAGGTGGCCGGCCCCCCTCTCTCTTTTCCCCCTCCGCGAATCCTATTCCAACTAGGATTGGGGGGGGGGGGGAATCCTACTCCCAGAGGGAGTAGGACTCTCCTGGCGCGCCACCCTTGGCCGGCCAGCCTCCCCCCTCTAGTCCTTTATATACGGAGGCAGGGGCACCCCAGAAAGACACAAGTTGATCCACGTGATCTATTCCTTAGCAGTGTGCGGCGCCCCCAGCCACCATAGTCCTCGATAATACTATAGTGAAGGTTAGGCGAAGCCCTGCTGCTGTAGTGCATCAAGATTGTCACCACGCCGTCGTGCTGACGGAACTCTTCCCCGACACTTTGCTAGATCGGAGTACGGGGATCGTCATCGAGCTGAACGTGTGCTCGAACTCGAAGGTGCCGTAGTTTCGGTGCTTGATCGGTTGGATCGTGAAGACGTACGACTACATCAACCAAACGCTTCCGTTGTCGATCTACTAGGTATGTAGATCACACTCTCCCCTCGTTGCTATGCATCACATGATCTTGCATGTGCGTAGGAATTTTTTTGAAATTACTACGAAACCCAACAGAATCTTTCTTGTTCTTGTTACTAGACTTGACTTGAGGCATGTAAGTGGATAAGAGTAAACGCTTGGCAATGTAAGAAGAACTTTTCTTGCGGAGATCATCATTGATTGCTTTTAAGAACTCATGCTCTTGCTCAAGATTGAGCTTTTCAAAGCGTAATTTCTCATGAGCTCTTAAAAGTTCTCGATGATCTTCGAAGATAGTTTCATGAGCTAACTTAAGAGTGTTTAGTTCTTTAGTTAGAGCCTCAATCTTCTCCTTATCATTGTCATTCGTTTTATCTTGATTAGCATGATTAATTGACGTTTCATCATAGTATTCATCACTAGAGTTGTCAACAAGCAAATCATCACCTAACAAGTCATCTTCATCACTATTGAAATCAACATACTCGGGGTGTGTTACCTTAGGACCTTTGGCCATGAAGCATCTTCCAATTCCTTCATTTGGTGAGTCAAATATGTCGTAGGAGTTGGTTGACACAAGTGCTAGACCGGCAACACCTTCATCTTGAGTATCTTCGGAGTCGGAGTGATAACTTCTCTCGGAGTGGCTGTCGGAGTCGGAGCCGGATACCCATTCACCAACATGAGCTTGATGTCTTCGTTTTGTGTAGCTCCTTGATGATTTTTCCTTCCTTTCCGAATCCTTGCTTCTCCGTGAGTATCTTCGTTCATAACGATCATCTCTACTCCTTCTCTCTCTTGGTGGTGATTCTTTGCTTCTTCTTTTTGGAGAATCTTCACTTCTCTTGTAGGGAGCCGTACACTCATTGGAATAGTGTCCGGGTCTTCGACAACTGTAGCAGTTTCGCTCTCGACTAGAAGATCTTTTGTCATTGTAGGACCTTGACTTGCAGCTTCTATCTTTGCTTCTACTCTTGTAGAACTTGTTGAAGTTCTTCACCATTAAGCTCAATTCTTCATTGAAGTTTTGTTTCTCACTTGATGATGTAGGGGCTTCACATGAGGCTTTGTAGGCACCACTTGATTTGTTGTGAAGTTCCTCTTTATCCTTAAGTGACATCTCATGAGCAACAATTCTTCCAATCACCTCCGTTGGCTTGAGATCTTTGTAATTGGGCATCATTTGGATCAATGTGCACACGGTATCATATTTTCCATCCAAGGCTCTTAGAATCTTCTTGATGATGAATCTATCGGTCATCTCTTCACTTCCTAAGCCGGCAATCTCATTTGTGATGAGAGCAAGCCTAGAGTACATTTCAGCGACACCTTCACCATCCTTCATTTTGAACTTGTCAAGTTGACTTTGAAGCACATCCAACTTGGATTCCTTGACGGAGTCGGTACCTTCGTGCATATCAATCAAAGTGTCCCAAATTTCCTTTGCATTCTCAAGACGGCTGATTTTGTTGAATTCTTCGGGGCACAATCCGTTGAAGAGAATATCACAAGCTTGAGCATTGTATTGCAACATATTCAACTCATCTGCGGTAGCTTCACGGTTTGGTTCTTTCCCATCAAAGAAGTTACCTTGCAAACCAACACACACAATAGCCCAAACGGCGGGGTTATGTCCAAGAATATGCATTT
Organism: Triticum dicoccoides; assembly: GCF_002162155.2. Lineage (NCBI taxonomy): Eukaryota > Viridiplantae > Streptophyta > Magnoliopsida > Poales > Poaceae > Triticum > Triticum dicoccoides. The sequence goes on along the minus strand of NC_041382.1, from coordinate 104,824,376 downwards.
TCATTTTATGCTTCCAACTAGCAAAATTAGTACCATCAAAGTAAGGACCTCTACGGTGATAATTTCCCTCGCTAGACGCCATACTCTCCTAGGTTGTGAAACCAAGGCTATGACCACCAAAAGCTATGGAGATCAAAGCAAATGGAGACCAAAGCTCTGATACCACTTGTAGGATCGAAAGTATGTCTAGAGGGGGGGTGATTAGACTACTTGACCAAATAAAAACTTAACCTTTTCCCAATTTTAGTTATTGACAGATTTTAGCTATTGTAGGACAAGTCAAGCAATCATCACACAATTCAAGCAAGCATGCAAAGAGTATATTGGCAGTGGAAAGTAAAGCATGCAACTTGCAAGAATGTAAAGGGAAGGGTTTGGAGAATTCAAACGCAATTGGAGACACGGATGTTTTTCCCGTGGTTCGGATAGGTGGTGCTATCCTACATCCACGTTGATGGAGACTTCAACCCACGAAGGGTAACGGTCGCGCGAGTCCACGGAGGGCTCCACCCACGAAGGGTCCACGAAGTAGCAACCTTGTCTATCCCACCATGGCCATCGCCCACGAAGGACTTGCCTCACTAGCGGTAGATCTTCACGAAGTAGGCGATCTCCTTGCCCTTACAAACTCCTTGGTTCAACTCCACAATCTTGTCGGAGGCTCCCAAGTGACGCCTAGCCAATCTAGGAGACACCACTCTCCAAGAGGTAACAAATGGTGTGTTGATGATGAACTCCTTGCTCTTGTGCTTCAAATGATAGTCTCCCCAACACTCAACTCTCCCTCATAGGATTTGGATTTTGTGGAAAGAAGATTTGAGTGGAAAGCAACTTGGGGAAGGCTAGAGATCAAGATTCATATGGTAGGAATGGAATATCTTGGTCTCAACACATGAGTAGGTGGTTCTCTCTCAGAACATATGAGTTGGAATTGTGTATGTGTTCTGATGGCTCTCTCCATGAATGAAGAGGAGGTGGAGGGGTATATATAGCCTCCACACAAAATCCAACCGTTACACACAGTTTTCCAATCTCGGTGGGACCGAATCAACAAACTTGGTCGGACCGAAAAGGTAAACCTAGTGACTGTTAGAGATTTTCGGTGGGACTGACATGCAACTCGGTAGGACCGATATGGTTAGGGTTTGGGCATAACGTAATCTCGGTGAGACCGATTACACAAACTCGGTGAGACCGAGTTTGGTAATAAGCTAACCAGAGAGTTGGTCAGGCAAACTCGGTGGGACCGATTTGCTCTTTCGGTGAGACCGAAAAGTTACAAAAGGGAAATAGAGAGTTTACATTGCAATCTCGGTGGGACCGATTCGCTCTTTCGGTGAGACTGAAAAGTTACGAAAGGGAAACAGAGAGTTTGCAATCCCATCTCGGTGAGACCGAGATCCCTATCGGTAGAACCGAATTGCTAGGGTTTGGCAGTGGCTTATGACAAGTGAAACTCAGTGGCACCGGATAGAAAGAATCGGTAGGACCGAGTTTGGCTTAGGGTTTAGGTCATATATGGATATGGGAAAGTAGTTGAGGGTTTTGGAGCATATCACTAAGCACATGAAGCAAAAGGCTCATTAAGCAACACCTCATCCCTCCTTGATAGTATTGGCTTTTCCTAAAGACTCAATGTGATCTTGGATCACTAAAATATAAAATGAAGAGTCTTGAGCTTTTGAGCTTGAGCCAATCCTTTGTCCTTAGCATTTTGAGGGTTCCACTTTCACATCCATGCCATGCCAATCATTGAGCTTTCCTGAAATAGTCATCTTGGAATAGCATTAGCTCAATGAGCTATATGTTGTTATGAATTACCAAAAACACCTAGGGATAGTTGCACTTTCATTACTGGAACCCCCCGGGAGGTACATGGGCCTTAATGGGCCATAGTGGAAGAAGAGGAGAGGCGGCCAGGGCTGGGCCGCGCGCCCCTCCCCCCTAGTCCGAATAGGACAAGGAGAGAGGGGGCCGGCGCCCCCCTCCTCTCTCTCTCTGTTCCCACCTTGCGAATCCTATTCCAACTAGGATTGGGGAAGAAGTCCTACTCCCGGAGGGAGTAGGACTCCTCCTGGCGCGCCCTATGATGGCCGTCCGGCCTCCCCCTCTTGAACATTTATATACGAAGGCAGGGGCACCCCTAGAGAAACAAGTTGATCCATGTGATCATATTCTTAGCCGTGTGCGGTGCCCCCTTCCACCATAGTCCTCGATAATATTGTAGCGGTGCTTAGGCGAAGCCCTGCGACAGTAGTACATCAAGATCGTCACCACGCCGTCGTTCTGACGGAACTCTTCCCCGACACTTTGCTGGATCGGAGTCCGGGGATCGTCATCGAGCTGAACATGTGCTAGAACTCGGAGGTGCCGTAGTTTCGGTGCTTGATCGGTCGGGCCATGGAGACGTACGACTACATCAACCAAACGCTTCCGTTGTCGATCTACAAGGGTACGTAGATCACACTCTCCCCTCTCATTGCTATGCATCACCATGATCTTGCATGTGTGTAGGAAATTTTTTGAAATTACTACGTTCCCCATCAAGAAGCCATAAGGAAGCGCCAGAGACCTTCGTGCCCTCCAAGGCAAGGGCGGCGGCGCCCCATATCACATTTGTAATCGTGTAAACCCTAGACCTCCATGCATAAAGGGAGGTTGGGCAACCCTCTAGGGCATCTTATCTCAGATGAGAACTCTCGGTAGCAATCTCATACACCATTGTAACCCCTCGCACGAGGTATCCTCCACCATGAATAACAAAAGCAAGCAGGATGTAGGGTATTACTCTACGGAGGCCTGAACCTGGATAAACCCCCTGTGCGACCTCCAATCTGAGACTTCCACTACAAGGATTCCGGTCTATTGCAACAAAAATTATTGCTACAACTATCTTTTGTTGCAATAAAAAGCTATATTACCACAAAATTCCAATTTGTGGTAATAGGCTCTACATATTGCCACAATTTTGTTTCGTCGTGCTAAGTACTCATTTTGTTGCAATAGAAGCCATGTATTGCCACAAGATGCACCGGCGTTGTAATATGGTAGTGATATTGCGACAGTTCCGTCCCGTTGCGTGACTTGATCATCTTGTTGCAATAAAGGCTAGGTATTGCAACAAAGTACATCTTTGTGGTAATATTTAGACATATATTGCAACAATTCTGACATGTGGCGCTAGTCATAGATATTGTTGCAAAAAACATGGCTTCATATTGCAACAAAGCATGTATTGGTTGTAATAGGGTGACTTTTTGCCTCACCTTCGTTGTGTTGCAATAACTATTACATATCTTCTATATCTAAATAGGGGCACCCCACTAGGTGATTTTCCTGCCTTCTCATGAAGCCACGTCACTCTAATTGTTATAGGCGTTGATTCAGTAAAGCCGAGGAGTGTGGAGCCGTCCGATTAAAAGTTAAGCAAATTACGAAGAGATGCCACCGCTAAGTCAATATACCGGTTCGTTCTTTCCGGCCTTACCGCTCACCCACCATAGCGATCGATGCTAAGCCTCCAACTCAGTTTTTTTACTTGGGCTTTACACGTACACTTAATCAAACTGGACACTAAAAAGCCCAATAGGTAAGGTCCATCGTTTCCCTTCCATTGGCGATGGCATGACCCCACGCATTTATCATCTCCCTAATTAACAGATAGTAACTCCTTGGCGTTTGGCCTCTCAAATCGAACCGGCGCGATCGCTAATTAACTCCTCGGTCAATTGATTGCCCATCAATCTCTCCATCTCTATACAAGTATTCTACGACTAGCCGGCTGTCTGTGGAAGACGTTGCCTCCGCCGCACAGCCATCACCTGGGGCGTCGCCCTCATCTCCTACCCGATCGTGGTTGGCGACTCCCCGTTCCACAAGACTCCGACGGAGGTAGTAGCAGTGGTGTGTGGCGGCGTTCGGTAGGGCATGTTCAGGCGTCGACACTGGTGGCCACGATGTCGCACATGTGACGTCTAGATCATGCAGAAGGAGGCGGCGAAGATGCGCATAGGGGTGATCGAGTGGATCAGCGCCACCTCATCACAAGGTAATCGCCATCGTTTGTCGCGACTGAAAATCTTTGTCTAATTGATATTCTTGGTCTACAGTTCATCTCTATCTCCCTCTCTTCTATGAATCGGCAGATGCCTTCAGATCTTCGCTATCCGACGGCCATGACTCCGCATCCGACCTCGCCAGCCCTCGCGATCACCAGAATCGACGGCAAGGAGCTGTGATGACCCCCTGCCATTCTTCTTCAAATTTTGTGTGGTGTTGTAAATCATGATCATATACAATTTCAGAAGGCCAGAGATCCCGTAATTGTTTTTTCTAAAGAACATGTGTTCAAAATTTTCGCTTTGGACATGGAAAAAAGTGCATGGTCTAAACCATGTTCATCTTTTTTTTGCGAGTTAAACCATGTCTATCTTGATAGCAGGCTATCCAAAGTATTGCGTGTTTTAAACCATGTTGACATATTGCAGGTTATCCAATGGACATGGCAGTACAATAGGGGATCCGACACATGGCTCACACGAGTATCATAGTTTGCATTTGTTTGAGGGCATGTTCATCTTGATCTCTTCTGGATTGAACAAGAAAAGAAAAAAAAATACGTTGACATTCAACAGTCTACGGTTGTCAATTTATCTGATGTAAGATTATTTGTTTTAAGATTTTTACATTATTGATTCTCAAGTCACCGGGCCAGGTAATCGCAGGTTATGATGTTATTTTTCATTAACATTAATGTTTCAGTTCATGTGAATAATTTTTTCACTTTGGAGATATTTGGGAGAAGTATGCAAAATATGTTTTTTTATCATGATTGCACAATCTGCATCCAAAAACTATTGCATCAAATTTAATTTATATATCTTACAAAAAGTAGTACCATAGCGTATGTATTTAATAAAAATTACACTGAAACAACTAATAACTTCTGACTGGCCCTGTTGCCATCTTCTCATATGTAAACATTGTCTGTTTAGATAGTTTGGCATGCTAACGTACCATGACATTGTTCAAACATTTTGCTATATTACCCGTAAGAAAAACACAACAAGTTCCCGCAGCAACGCGCGGGGTATCACCTAGTTGCAACAAATTCAGCATCCATGGTAATACGTACAACATGATGCAACAATCCTCTAGTGTTGCCAAAAAGGAGCAGGATATTGCAACGATATTCTCTACAGTGCTCCTGATTTTTTCCTTTATTTATTATACTATTTCTCGGGATCTCATTAAAGGGGCGTACTAGTTTATAGAGGTATTAACACATTAGGTATCACAACTTGCACCTAAGTTGCATTTTAGTCACATATCTTGCAAACTGGACATCGGTGGCACCACAACTTGGAGGAACGCTAGCTTACGCGCGTTCGAAGCGTTCCACACTCGCGGAAGCCCTTCACTTTAGGGTTTATTGCACCACCAGGGTCTCCTCCACTCGCCCTACTGACCTCCTCCGGTAGCAGGGGCGGACCCAGGGCCCAGGCTGCTACAGTGCCTCTACAGTGCGCAATTTGCTGCAATCAATGAAGTAATTCATCACCACGCCCCAGGCCCAGGCCCCCCCGGCCTGGGTCTTGGATCCGCCACTGTCCGGTAGCAACGTCGTCCTCGACACCAAAAAGACGGCAAGCTCAGTGCCCTTCTCACAAAGGTGAGTCGTGAGCACTGAGCAACAAATCCTCACATTCTCTTCCTAATTTTTCTATATCTTGCTTGATGTGATTGTATGTATTTATGTGTGCTGTTAATAAAAAAAATGAGATTCCATATAAAATTATGTGTTAAACAGAGAAATTGATCAAGGCTGTGTACTAGCTGTTTTAAACACTCCCAGACTTCATTTAAACAGCTCTTCAGCCACCAATTGAGCAACATAACAGCTGTATCCCAGCCTAATATCCAGCAAGAATTCATCAGCAAATCAACACCATTACATCAAGATATATATAAGGACATATGACACAAGATTTTAGTAGGATATAAGAAATCATCTCACCGAGATATATAACTCATGTTTCAACATGACAACACACAAGTTTCCGCAACCATACTTGTAAAGATTATTCACACAAAAGACCATAAGGTGATGGCAAAGTAATGAAAATAGCGACAACACTAAAAGACCACAAGTTCATAGCAATAGTTTGTACATAGCATCACTGTCAAAATAGCAACATCACTAAAAGAACAACAACTACTCTTCTCTTCTCTTCATCACCAAACCATTAGTGGTGGGCACTAGCTTCTGTTCCCATTTGCCACAACATATGACACTATACATGGGTGCCTTGTTTGAACCTATTTCACATCAGATTAAACTTCAGGAGAGATACTACTTGTAGGTAACCATCAAAAAAGTTCAGGAACATCCATTTTCTTTTTCTGAACAATATAGAAACATCTTCTACATGGGCATTGTGCTGTTGAGTCTGGGTGAGCACCATCGAAAGCAAAATTCAAGAAATCCTTCATTCCCGTTTGCCACTAAACAAAATCTATTTCTCTGTCCATCCAGCTCTTATCCCGTGTCATTTTTGCCTCATCTCCGTAAAGCCAGTCCTGTTAAAAAAAATAACATCTGTATTAGTAGCTGCATTAGTCAATAGCATCACTAGCTGCATCACAAGACAAGACAATAGGGATACATACATAACAGTATTAGTGTCACATGGTAAAGCAAAATTTATCTATACATTGTAAAGCAAAATTTGGTTGATGGAACAAGAAATAGTATTACTGTCACATGGTAGTACATGTGACATGAAATTATCCCCTTCCTGCTTTTTCTCCAGCCGTGAGGACGACCTGGACGCCACGGCGATTCAACGTTGACTGACTTCGGCGCCGCTCCCCTAGCTACGGCGACCCGCAAGCCACGGCAGCGGCCCGACGCGACCGCGGTCTGGTACTAACCACATGCGATGGCAGTGTAGCGCTTGCCCCACGCAGCTATGACCTGACGCCATGGTGATGCCTCCAGGCGGTGGCGTCCTCCGCGACCCGGCGCTACACCCACACGCGAGTCGGCGAGTGAGACCCAGCGGCGCCGAAGGACCAGGGTCTGGCGCGTGGAAAGGAAAGAGGAGATCTCGCGCGGCGCAACCCACCGGAACCGAAGGAGCGAAGCAAACAGAAAAAAAAGTATCGAAGGAAAGGGGAAGGAGATCTCGCGCGGCGCAACCCACCAGAACGCGCGTCTGATACATCGCGCGACCCCGATAGCGTATATACTCCAGTACTAGCGATAGTTGGAAAAAGTCTAAAAGAAACCTTAAATTTGTAGATAAAAGCTAAATCAAACCTGGAACTTTTAATCCTTAAAATCAGCACATTGAACTCTTCGATCCCGGTCTATTTTAAACCTTGAGCGCATTACCAAACAGGGATCGCGGATGTGGCAGCTCAAACCCGGGATTTGCTTGCGACCCGACGCGACTGGGTCGATCCACAATGCGTGACGCATGGACCTGACAGGGATTCGGCTGTGACAGAAGGCCACTGGGCCTTTTCTCCGTTACGCGCGACTTACGAAAAGTCTAAAAAAGGGTACAGTGAGTCGAACTTAAGACCTGGCGGTGCAAAACTCGTATTGCTTGCCACTCCCACTGCTAGCTATTTATGTGATAGACAATAGCGACCTTATTTAATATATAACAACGCCGAGATTTGGAAACATCTCGGAAACTTTATGAAACATTTTCTTGAAAATTGTCAAAACAAAATTGAAATCCGAACATTTTCGCGAATTTTTAGAATTGCGATCTTTTTTACAAAACACAAACAAATTTGAAAACATGAACCATTTTTAAATCACTAAAAGTTTTTTTTGAAAAAACTGATTTTTTTTAACCTGAAAAAAAATTAAAGTGCGGAAAAATTTGAAACCTGAACAAATATTTTAGATTTGTTCCCATTTTTAACAAAATAAGAAGTGCTGACACTTTAATCTTTTGAGGTTTTAAAAATATGTTCCCATTTTTATATAAAAATGTGTACGTTTCAAAACATTGTTTAATTTTATTTGTTTTCTTGAAAATTGTCAAAAAAATGGAATGAACATTTTGTTCAAACACAAAGAAATTTTGAAAACGGGAACTGTTTTTTTAAACCTGAACATTTTTTAAAGTGTGAACACTTTTTGAAAAAAAAACATGCTGTGATATGTAATTAAATAGTTTCGTGTTTCTTTGTTTCATGTAATTGTTGTCGGTTAGGTTGGCTAGCGGGAGGGTTCTTGTAGCACCAGCACCCAAGTTCGATTCCCTTGATTCTCATTTTTTGGATTAAAATTTTTAAATCACCTCTTACGAAAAGGAAAAACACGCTTCGCCTGGTGGGCCGGCCCAGTCGCGACGGGCTGCAGCCCAGACCTGCCGGCAATCCCATTGAAAACATGTTGAGGTTCAAAATAGACCGGAATGAGTTCGGTGTGCTGATTTCAGGGATTAGAAGTTCAGAGTTTGATTTAGCTTTCGACTACAAGTTTAAGGTTTTTTTTAGACTTTTTCCAGCGATAGTTAGCAGAAACCGGCGTGATAGAATAGGACCAATGTACTACTAGCGATAGTTAGCAGAAACAACCCGTACATCAGAAAAACACGGGATGGAAAGCTTATGCGCGTACTACTAATATTGTGGGATTTAATAAAAAAAGGTTAAGCGCCTAAGATTTTGGAAAGGAGTATTACTTTTTTTAAAAGTGAGATAACGTATATTACTGAAATATGTCCACATAGAAAAAAATATCACTGAAATATGTGATCGACGTGGCCCTTCAAGTCGTTGACCAAACATTGATTATCTGCAACTTTTAAACCACAATCCAAATGGCCTCATTATTTTTACATTTTTTAAATTAAACTGATATTTATATAGTAATTTGGTTGCATATTTTTACCTACTTAAGTAGTGTAGGTAGCATATGTCGGCATGACGACCGCGGCCCGAGGTCAAGTACAACCCGGGGTCCAGCACCAGCCAATTTCCCCTCATCGTCCACGTGTCCCGAAGAGTCGCCTGGCTGTCTGATTCCTACCATCGAAGCTTCCCCGCTACTATCGAGGCTCAGGATAACTCGTCTCCCATGACTCTGTGGGCGACTTCGTCGAAAGCTTCCAAGCCCGTGCGCTCCATTCCCGAGCTCTTTGTCCATCCACCCCGGAGATGATGACGCCCAACAATCGACATGTATCAACGTCCTACACCACCCATACAAATACGCAATTTTTTGTAACCTTATTTTTAGCAACATATATTCTCATATTTCGCTAAAATATATATTTTGGCAGTTGACACACATACCTCCTCCCTCTCTCTAGCAACCGGCAGCGCCCCGGCCCCGTCTCCCCAAGCCCTCCCTCCCTGTCACCGTCGCTAGCGCCTGCCTCTAGGCCTGGCCCGGCCGACGCAGGTGGCCCTGGCCATTCCCCTCTAGGCGGTGTTCCGGCGCGGGATGGCACGCCTCCAAGAGGTGTCCCTAGGCGGCAGCATTCCGACGCGGTGGTGGTGTGTCCTGGCGGCGCGCAGGAGATCAGCTGGGCGGCGGTGTTGCCATTGGTGGCGAGGTGGCGCGGCGACGGGGTCTGGCGGCGCCCGCTCGGCCCAAATCTGGGCCCCTTGGGCATTTGTTTCTTCTTCTTTCTTTCTTTTTTCATTTGGGCTTGTTGTGTTGCTCGCTCTAGGATTTGCGATGTTATCAGTGTTGGTTACTTTGTAATACAAAGCGGGGGAAATTCTGTTTTAGTAAATAAATTGTTTCCAATTTATTTAATTATTGTGAACATTTCCTCCAAAAAGAATTACTTTTTCACCCCCTTCCTGCTAAACACCCTTCCTAACTGACTGAGCCGGAGTCAACATGGATTTTAGATTTATACATGCACAGTTATAAAGTTTGAAACTTGCATACTCCATATGATACTCCAACAAGGAGCAACAACAGAGACAATCACACGGATTGACTTATGCACAGCACCAAAACAAATTCTTCATTCGTACCAGCTACTACTAGCTTGCACTTACGTAAACCAGGTCCAAGTTCACAACTAATACGTCACATTTAACAAAAATATAAGGCAACACTTTAAATATGAGACGCAAAAGCAATGTCCCAGTGCATAGCTTTTACATCATGTTGCCACGATCCTAACAAGTAGTCATGCCATCACGACGACATCGAGAGGGTCAACAATCAGCCAGGTCATGTCATCACGACGGTAGAACAACATCACGATCTTCGAGCGCCCCGCCTCCCGCTCATCCCCTCCCCTACCGTTGGGGCGTGACTAGGTGAAGCGTGCCAGTGGCGGCGGCAACAGGGCTCGTTCGCCCCCTTGCGTGTGGATCCGATGTAGGACGGATTCGACAGGTAAAGGTGTCGCGATGCGGGGTTGTTTAATTTACACAGTTGAATCTTTATGCTTATCGTTTGAACAAAAACAACATGATTTTGTTGAACCTACTCTGGTGTGGACAAAACCCTCGACGAATTGTCCGGTAAAGTGAAAGATGCTGAGATCACCCCATCTCAAGATCGAGATGTGAGATCGAGACTGGCATAGATCGACCGTCTCATCAACCCATCCCAACAGTATTTATGTTTTGAGACAAGAGTATAACCTAATAGTTTTAAAGTGAGGGTCTCATGAGGTTCCTGTGACATGTAGTTCAGAACTGGACAAATGTTTGCTGCTTTGACTAGCAGTTGACCAAGGCACAAATTTTTGACATATCCCAACATAAGTGTAGATCTATGATGAAACAACACCTTCCTAATTGGCTACGGGTGGTTGGCGGACCGGGGTTTGCGGAGGAGGGGTTGAAGCACCTTGGTACCCAGTCTGTGCACACTGGTTGACGGTGAAGGCGTCCGCGGACGTCGTGTTCCTCCAACGCCTTCTGTCTTACTCCGGGTGAAAACTTGATCTTCGGATTGAACAGTGGCGATGTTCGTGGTCGTGCCCTTCCTGGAAGCATTATCTTGGAGTCCTTGGTCTGGCATATCCGTCACACATCTTCCAAAATGATCGCTCCTCGTGCTAGTGGTCTCCGTCGGCTCTAAACAGGTCCCTTTTTTGCACATCTTATAGGTGTTTGGTAGTCGTTGAGGTTGTGTGACGATGCCTTGCATTCGTGTATCTTGTCTTGGGGTGTGTGTGGCGTCCGTTTGTATCGGTTGCTTCAATGCATGTGATGATTGTTTTACACTATAAACAGGAAAACTCTTTTTCGTTTATTAATTGGCTTCCTCAAATAGCGACGACTATACAAATATCAACGATAAGAACGTTACAGGGGAGGGCGCCGGATCGCCCCTTCATAATTATTCGATTTGGTGTTTTTTCACCACGATATAACTTTTTACAAACAAATTTTAGTATTCCCATCATCTCGAAATATATTTACAATCTAGAAAATTCCCTCCAAAAATAATTACTTTTTTAAAAAAATTACTTTCCCACCACCTAATTTAGGTGTGATGTGTTGTTATCGCCAATATTTTTAACCTCCCGCTAAAAGGTCCCAAATTAGGGTCTTTGTTCCCACAAAAAAAATAGCCTATATTTAACCTTCCCGCTAGTTACCTTCCACGGCGTCTTCACGGGCGATTGGATCTGACCTCTCGTCCCCGGTTCCTCTGTGCTGCCGGCGTCAACACATCGCACCACAGTTGAGTCAGGTTATTCCTCCCGATCTCCTCCCTTCCTATAACCTCCAGTCCTCCTCGATCTCGACCTCCTCGCTATCCTCTGCGCCCGCCGACGTGGGCCGCGTCTCCGTATCCTTGGCCATGCCGGCGGCGGCAGCGATGCGGTCTGGCGTCGGCGCCGACGGAGCCGACGGAGTTCTCCTTGCCCATCAATCTTGTGTCTGGACCAAGCACGACACCACCTCGGTGTTGAACGCCGTGATAATGCTAATGCCCGCTCGGGCTCAAATCCCCCTCCCCCACGAGCTCCCCCCTCGACGCGCCGCCACCCACGCTCAGACCTCGCCGCCGCCCATGGCCTCCCCCGAAGAAAAGAGAAGAGAAGAGACGCAGGGAGATCGAACCAGCAGATCTAGTGGCGGCCAGATCCATCTGCCACGGTCGCCCAGGGCTCGCGCGCCTCCGACGACGCGGCCGTGCCCGTGTGTCAAGGGCCTGGTCGGAGATGCTTCTGCTCCGCCATGGCCATGGAGCTTCCTCCCAATCCAAGGTCTTGGACTGGACGGGGACGGCTGCTCTTCCAAGGTCTCGTCTCTTCTCTTCCGATCCATCCATCCCACACCCCATTCTATTTGCATATGTGTAGATACATATTCAGATCAAACTGAACCCCAAACCATGGGCACTACTTCAAGAAATATAGTCCAGTAGGACCACGGAGGTGTGTCCCGGTAGAGTGAAAAAAATATCCTCTGCCTTATGCCCTATGTGTTAGTTATTTACATACGTACGAGGGATCTCTGATTCATACCCTAGATTGCATAGATGCTGTTAGTATGATTCAGTCTCCAGCTTTTTTATGTCAACTAGGAACGTCTGCAGTCATTTGAAAAGCTAATCTTGATAACCATGTACTATCTCATCATACTCTTCCTTCAAAGGGATAAATAGTGCCTTTCACAGTATATTCTCCTGGATAGTTCTGTCCTGTTTCTAACATTTGAATATGGTAGATTGACCTCTGAATCAAATTAAGGTTTCTAGACCCTTTCGCAGAGTTACTCCATCATCCATCTGTATGTTTTTATATACGTTGCCATGTTGCTACAAGTTAGTAATTTAATGAAATCACCCCACTGTTCCATTAGTTACTGCCTAAGAGATTGTTGCTTTGTACCATCTGAACCTGACTAGAAATAGTTATTTTTGAAGTTGGCCCTTTGTTGGAGTTTGATAGCATATTACATTAAGACAATTTATTTGACTCATGGAGAGAATATGATCCTGTTATTCACCTGAATATCATTCGTACCAGCTGATTTTAGGACAATGTATTCAATCATCATGGCTGGTTTCCTTTCCCCTTAGCAATTGCTTAAACAAAACAACTGAACAAGACTGACTTTATTTGATGCATTATATACATATATACATACTTCTAAAACCAAGCATGTTGAGACTTTTTAAATATACACAAGAAAATGCATTGTGGGCATTGCGGCGTCTAGCTTAGAAAGTGTCATGGCGGCAACTTTTGCTGAACATAAACCAACAATTTAGTAGTCAAGGAACCATCCTTTTTCCTTATGCATGGATGCATGGAAGAAAAAGATCATCTTTTGCTGTACTGCACTATTTGGGTGCACACTCAGTACAATATCTTTAGCTTCTTCAATATGTTCAGGAATTAATCTTTCTCCAATATCTTCAGCTTCTCAATTTTGTAGAATTTTAACAAAAGAATGCTTGGATAAATCTCTACCATTAAGAGAATAGTGACCTTGGAACATAACTGGTTGTACCAAGAAAGTTTAAGAGGGATATGTATGATCATTTCTAATTAGCTCTACTTCAGATTTTACTTTACCATGGTCTGTAAGCATAGGAGCCTGGCAGTTTTCAAACAGACAGATAAATAGTTCATACTCTTAAATTTTTTTGTTAAACTGATTTGATTTTATGCCTGCTTTACATATTGCGTTTCTTCTTAAATTGACTTAAAATTTTATGTCTGCTTTACTTACACAAGGGCACAATGATGAATTTTAAGGACGATGCTCCTGGTACACAACATCCTTACTTCATAATCACCTATCTAAATGGTGCACAACATCAATGCTTTGTTAATGCTAAGTCTCATGATTGTTTTTGTGTGCAGAAAATAAAGACTCTGTTCTCTTAACAAGGATGAAGTATAACAGCATACAAAAACCAACGTGGACAACCCACATCTGGTAAATTGTTTAGCATTTGCTATAATGAATAGAATTTTGGTGTGGGTTCAATTGCTTTACACATTTACACTTGTATAATTGTTCTGTATGCACGAGCAGGATGTCATGAGCATGGGCGTGATGCCTGAAGGAAATATGCTCTAGAGGTAATAATAAAGTTATTATTTATTTCTTTATATCATGATAAAGGTTTATTATTTATGCTAGAATTGTATTAACCGGAAACATGATACATGTGTGAATACATAGACAAACAGAGTGTCACTAGTATGCCTTTACTTGACTAGCTCGTTAATCAAAGATGATTATGTTTTCTAACCATGGACAAAGAGTTGTCATTTGATTAACGGGATCACATCATTAGTTGAATGATCTGATTGACATGACCCATTCCATTAGCTTAGCACCCGATTGTTTAGTATGTTGCTATTTCTTTCTTCATGACTTATACATGTTCCTATGACTATGAGATTATGTAACTCCCGTGTGCCGGAGGAACACTTTGTGTGCTACCAAACGTCACAACGTAACTGGGTGATTATAAAGGTGCTCTACAGGTGTCTCCAAAGGTACATGTTGGATTGACGTATTTTGAGATTAGGATTTGTCACTCCGATCGTCGGAGAGGTATCTCCGGGCCCTTTCGGTAATTCACATCACTTAAGCCTTGCAAGCATTGCAACTAATGAGTTAGTTGCGGGATGATGTATTACGGAACGAGTAAAGAGACTTGCCGGTAACGAGATTGAACTAGGTATTGGATACCGACGATCGAATCTCGGGCAAGTAACATACCGATGACAAAGGGAACAACGTATGTTGTTATGCGGTCTGACCGATAAAGATCTTCGTACAATATGTAGGAGCCAATATGGGCATCCAGGTCCCGCTATTGGTTATTGACCGGGGATATGTCTCGGTCATGTCTACATTGTTCTCGAACCCGTAGGGTCCGCACGCTTAAGGTTTCGATGATAGTTATATTATGAGTTTGTATGTTTTGATGTACCGAAGGTTATTCGGAGTCCCGGATATGATCACGGACATGACGAGGAGTCTCGAAATGGTCGAGACATAAAAATTGATATATTGGAAGCCTATGTTTGGATATCGGAAGTGTTCCGGGTGAAATCGGGATTTTACCGGAGTATCGGGAGGTTACCGGAACCCCCCGGGAGCTATATGGGCCTTAGTGGGCCTTAGTGGAAAAGAGAAGAGGTGGCCTGAGATGGGCCGCGCGCCCCTCCCCTCCCTTGGTCCGAATAGGACAAGGAGAGGGGGCCGGCCCCCCTTTCTCCTTTCCCCCCTCCACGAATCCTATTCCAACTAGGATGGGGGGAATCCTACTCCTGGAAGGAGTAGGACTCCTCCTGGCGCGCCTCTCCTAGGCCGGCTGCACCCCCCCCTTGAGCCTTTATATACAGAGGCAGGGGCATCCCAGAGGAACACAAGTTGATCCACGTGATCATATTCTTAGTCGTGTGCGGCGCCCCCTGCCACCATAGTCCTCGATAATATTGTAGCGGTGCTTAGGCGAAGCCCTGCGACAGTAGTATATCAAGATCGTTACCACGCCGTCGTGCTGACGGAACTCTTCCCCGACACTTTGCTGGATCGAAGTCCGGGGATCGTCATCGAGCTGAACGTGTGCTAGAACTCGGAGGTGCCGTAGTTTCGGTGCTTGATCGATCGGGCCGTGGAGACGTACGACTACATCAACCAAACGCTTTCGTTGTCGATCTACAAGGGTACGTAGATCACACTCTCCCCTCTCGTTGCTATGCATCACCATGATCTTGCGTGTGCGTAGGAAATTTTTTGAAATTACTATGTTACCCAACAGTGGCATCCGAGCCTAGGTTTTATGTGTTGATATTATATGCACGAGTAGAACACAAGTGAGTTGTGGGCGATATAAGTCATACTACTTACCAGCATG
Organism: Triticum dicoccoides; assembly: GCF_002162155.2. Lineage (NCBI taxonomy): Eukaryota > Viridiplantae > Streptophyta > Magnoliopsida > Poales > Poaceae > Triticum > Triticum dicoccoides. Next base: position 104,808,535 of record NC_041382.1, on the reverse strand, counting down.
TTATACTTTGGTTCGGCGGTATTGTTGGACGAAGCGGCCCGGACCGACATTACGCGTACGCTTACGCGAGACCGGTTCTCCCGACGTGCTTTGCATATAGGTGGTTTGCGGGTGACAGTTTCTCCAACTTTAGTTGAACCAAGTGTGGCTACGCCCGGTTCTTGCGAAGGTTAAAACAACACCAACTTGACAAACTATCGTTGTGGTTTTGATGCGTAGGTAAGATTGGTTCTTGCTTAAGCCCGTAGCAGCCACGTAAAACTTGCAACAACAAAGTAGAGGACGTCTAACTTGTTTTTGCAGGGCATGTTGTGATGTGATATGGTTAAGACATGATGCTAAATTTTATTGTATGAGATGATCATGTTTTGTAACCGAGTTATCGGCAACTGGCAGGAGCCATATGGTTGTCGCTTTATTGTATGCAATGCAATCGCGCTGTAATGCTTTACTTTATCACTAAGCGGTAGCGATAGTCGTGGAAGCATAAGATTGGCGAGACGACAACGATGCTACGATGGAGATCAAGGTGTCGCGCCGGTGACGATGGTGATCATGACAGTGCTTCAGAGATGGAGATCACAGGCACAAGATGATGATGGCCATATCATATCACTTATATTGATTGCATGTGATGTTTATCTTTTATGCATCTTATCTTGCTTTGATTGACGGTAGCATTATAAGATGATCTCTCACTAAATTATCAAGATAAAAGTGTTCTCCCTGAGTATGCACCGTTGCCAAAGTTCGTCGTGCCCAGACACCACGTGATGATCGGGTGTTATAAGCTCTACGTCCATCTACAACGGGTGCAAGCCAGTTTTGCACACGCAGAATACTCAGGTTAAACTTGACGAGCCTAGCATATGCAGATATGGCCTCGGAACACTGAGATCGAAAGATCGAGCGTGAATCATATAGTAGATATGATCAACATAGTGATGTTCACCATTGAAAACTACTCCATTTCACGTGATGATCGGTTATGGTTTAGTTGATTTGGATCATGTGATCACTTAGAGGATTAGAGGGATGTCTATCTAAGTGGGAGTTCTTTAAGTAATTTGATTAATTGAACTTAAATTTATCATGAACTTAGTACCTGATAGTATCTTGCTTATGTATGTTTGATTGTAGATAGATGGCCCGTGCTGTTGTTCCGTTGAATTTTAATGCGTTCCTTGAGAAAGCAAAGTTGAAAGATGATGGTAGCAATTACACGGACTGGGTCCGTAACTTGAAGATTATCCTCATTGCTGCACAGAAGAATTACGTCCTGAAAGCACCGCTGGGTGCCAGGCCTGCTGCTGGAGCAACACCAGATGTTATGAACGTCTGGCAGAGCAAAGCTGATGACTACTCGATAGTTTAGTGTGCCATGCTTTACGGCTTAGAATCGGGACTTCAACGACGTTTTGAACGTCATGGAGCATATGAGATGTTCCAGGAGTTGAAGTTAATATTTCAAGCAAATGCCCAGATTGAGAGATATGAAGTCTCCAATAAATTCTATAGCTGCAAGATGGAGGAGAACAGTTCTGTCAGTGAGTATATACTCAAAATGTCTGGGTATAATAATCACTTGATTCAAATGGGAGTTAATCTTCCAGATGATTGCGTCATTGACAGAATTCTCCAATCACTGCCACCAAGCTACAAGAGCTTCGTGATGAACTATAATATGCAAGGGATGAATAAGACTATTCCCGAGCTCTTCGCAATGCTGAAAGCTGCGGAGGTAGAAATCAAAAAGGAGCATCAAGTGTTGATGGTCAACAAGATCACTAGTTTCAAGAAAAAGGGCAAAGGGAAGAAGAAGGGAACTTCAAGAAGAACAACAAGCAAGTTGCTGCTCAAGAGAAGAAACCCAAGTCTGGACCTAAGCCTGAAACTGAGTGCTTCTACTGCAAGCAGACTGGTCACTGGAAGCGGAACTGCCCCAAGTATTTGGCGGATAAGAAGGATGGCAAGGTGAACAAAGGATATGTGATATACATGTTATTGATGTGTACCTTACTAATGCTCGCAGTAGCACCTGTGTATTTGATACTGGTTCTGTTGCTAATATTTGCAACTCGAAACAGGGACTACGGATTAAGCGAAGATTGGCTAAGGACGAGGTGACGATGCGCGTGGGAAATGGTTCCAAAGTCGATGTGATCGCGGTCGGCACGCTACCTTTACATCTACCTTCGGGATTAGTATTAGACCTAAATAATTGTTATTTGGTGCCAGCGTTGAGCATGAACATTATATCTGGATCTTGTTTAATGCGAGACGGTTATTCATTTAAATCAGATAATAATGGTTGTTCTATTTATATGAGTAATATCTTTTATGGTCATGCACCCTTGAAGAGTGGTCTATTCTTATTGAATCTCGATAGTAGTGATACACATATTCATAATGTTGAAGCCAAAAGATGCAGAGTTGATAATGATGGTGCAACTTATTTGTGGCACTGCCGTTTAGGTCATATCGGCGTAAAGCGCATGAAGAAACTCCATACTGATGGACTTTTGGAGCCACTTGATTATGAATCACTTGGTACTTGCAAACCGTGCCTCATGGGCAAGATGACTAAAACACCGTTTTCCGGTACTATGGAGAGAGCAACAGATTTGTTGGAAATCATACATACAGATGTATGTGGTCCGATGAATATTGAGGCTCGTGGCGGATATCGTTATTTTCTCACCTTCACAGATGACTTAAGCAAATATGGGTATATCTACTTAATGAAACATAAGTCTGAAACATTTGAAAAGTTCAAAGAATTTTAAAGTGAAGTTGAAAATCATCGTAACAAGAAAATAAAGTTTCTACGATCTGATCATGGAGGAGAATATTTGAGTTACGAGTTTGGTGTACATTTGAAGCAATGCAGAATAGTTTCGCAACTCACGCCACCCGGAACACCACAGCGTAATGGTGTGTCCGAACGTCGTAATCGTACTTTAATAGATATGGTGCGATCTATGATGTCTCTTACTGATTTACTGCTATCGTTTTGGGGTTATGCTTTAGAGACGGCCGCATTCACGTTAAATAGGGCACCATCGAAATCCGTTGAGACGACGCCTTATGAACTATGGTTTGGCAAGAAACCAAAGTTGTCGTTTCTGAAAGTTTGGGGCTGCGATGCTTATGTGAAAAAGCTTCAACCTGATAAGCTCGAACCCAAATCGGAGAAATGTGTCTTCATAGGATATCCAAAGGAAACTATTGGATACACCTTCTATCACAGATCCGAAGGCAAGACTTTTGTTGCTAAATTCGGAAACTTTCTGGAGAAGGAGTTTCTCTCGAAAGATGTGAGTGGAAGGAAAGTAGAACTTGATGAGGTAACTGTACCTGCTCCCTTATTGGAAAGTAGTACATCACAGAAAACTCTTTCTGCGACACCTACACCAATTAGTGAGGAAGCTAATGATAATGATCATGAAACTTCAGGACAAGATACTACCGAACCTCGTAGATCAACCAGAGTGAGATCCGCGCCAGAGTGGTATGGTAATCCTGTTCTGGAAATCATGCTGCTAGATCATGATGAACCTACAAACTATGAAGAAGCGATGGTGAGCCCAGATTCCGCAAAATGGCTTGAAGCCATGAAATCTGAGATGGGATCCATGTATGAGAACAAAGTATGGACTTTGATTGACTTGACCGATGATCGGCAAGCAATTGAGAATAAATGGATCTTCAAGAAGAAGACTGATGCTGACGATAATATTACTGTCTACAAAGCTCGACTTGTCGCAAAAGGTTTTCAACAAGTTCAAGGGGTTGACTACGATGAGACCTTCTCACCCGTAGCGATGCTTAAGTCTGTCCGAATCATGTTAGCAACTGCCGCATTTTATGATTATGAAATTTGGTAGATGGATGTCAAAACTGCATTCCTGAATGGATTTCTGGAAGAAGAGTTGTATATGATGCAACCAGAAGGTTTTGTCGATCCAAAGGGAGCTAACAAAGTGTGCAAGCTCCAGCGATCCATTTATGGACTGGTGCAAGCCTCTCGGAGTTGGAATAAACGCTTTGATAGTGTGATCAAAGCATTTGATTTTATACAGACTTTCGGAGAAGCCTGTATTTACAAGAAAGTGAGTGGGAGCTCTGTAGCATTTCTGATATTATATGTGGATGACATATTACTGATTGGAAATGATATAGAATTTCTGAATAGCATAAAGGGATACTTGAATAAGAGTTTTTCAATGAAAGACCTCGGTGAAGCTGCTTACATATTAGGCATAAAGATCTATAGAGATAGATCAAGACGCTTAATTGGACTTTCACAAAGCACATACCTTGACAAGATTTTGAAGAAGTTCAAAATGGATCAAGCAAAGAAAGGGTTCTTGCCTGTGTTACAAGGTGTGAAGTTGAGTCAGACTCAATGCCCGACCACTGCAGAAGATAGAGAGAAAATGAAAGATGTTCCCGATGCTTCAGCCATAGGCTCTATCATGTATGCAATGCTGTGTACTAGACCTGATGTGTGCCTTGCTATAAGTCTAGCAGGGAGGTACCAAAGTAATCCAGGAGTGGATCACTGGACAGCGGTCAAGAACATCCTGAAATACCTGAAAAGGACTAAGGATATGTTTCTCGTATATGGAGGTGACAAAGAGCTCATTGTAAACGGTTACGTTGATGCAAGCTTTGACACTGATCCGGACGATTCTAAATCGCAAACCGGATACGTGTTTACATTAAACGGTGGAGCTGTCAGTTGGTGCAGTTCTAAACAAAGCGTCGTGGCGGGATCTACATGTGAAGCGGAGTACATAGCTGCTTCGGAAGCAGCAAACGAAGGAGTCTAGATGAAGGAGTTTATATCCGATCTAGGTGTCATACCTAGTGCATCGGGTCCAATAAAAATCTTTTGTGACAATACTGGTGCAATTGCCTTGGCAAAGGAATCCAGATTTCACAAGAGAACCAAACACATCAAGAGACGCTTCAATTCCATCCGGGATCTAGTCCAGGTGGGAGACATAGAGATTTGCAAGATACATACGGAGCTGAATGTAGCAGACCCGTTGACTAAGCCTCTTCCACGAGCAAAACATGATCAACACCAAAGCTCCATGGGTGTTAGAATCATTACTGTGTAATCTAGATTATTGACTCTAGTGCAAGTGGGAGACTGAAGGAAATATGCCCTAGAGGCAATAATAAAGGTATTATTTATTTCCTTATATCATGATAAAGGTTTATTATTCATGCTAGAATTGTATTAACTGGAAACATAATACATGTGTGAATACATAGACAAGCAGAGTGTCACTAGTATGCCTCTACTTGACTAGCTCGTTAATCAAAGATGATTATGTTTTCTAACCATGGACAAAGAGTTGTCATTTGATTAACGGGATCACATCATTAGTTGAATGATCTGATTGACATGACCCATTCCATTAGCTTAGCACCCGATTGTTTAGTATGTTGCTATTGCTTTCTTCATGACTTATACATGTTCCTATGACTATGAGATTATGTAACTCGCGTGTGCCGGAGGAACACTTTGTGTGCTACCAAACGTCACAACGTAACTGGGTGATTATAAAGGTGCTCTACAGGTGTCTCCAAAGGTACATGTTGGGTTGACGTATTTCGAGATTAGGATTTGTCATTCCGATCGTCGGAGAGGTATCTCTGGGCCCTCTCGGTAATGCACATCACTTAAGCCTTGCAAGCATTGCAACTAATGAGTTAGTTGCAGGATGATGTATTACAGAACGAGTAAAGAGACTTGCCGGTAACGAGATTGAACTAGGTATTGGATACCGACGATCGAATCTCGGGCAAGTAACATACCGATGACAAAGGGAACAACGTATGTTGTTATGCGGTCTGACCGATAAAGATCTTCGTAGAATATGTAGGAGCCAATATGGGCATCCAGGTCCCGCTATTGGTTATTGACCGGGGACATGTCTCGGTCTTGTCTACATTGTTCTCGAACCCGTAGGGTCCGCACGCTTAAGGTTTCGATGACAGTTATATTATGAGTTTATACGTTTTGATGTACCGAAGGTTGTTCGGAGTCCCGGATGTGATCACGGACATGACGAGGAGTCTCGAAATGGTCGAGACATAAAGATTGATATATTGGAAGCCTATGTTTGGATATCGGAAGTGTTCCGGGTGAAATCGGGATTTTACCGGAGTACCGGGAGGTTACCGGAACCCCCCGGGAGCTATATGGGCCTTAGTGGGCCTTAGTGGAAAAGAGAAGAGGTGGCGTGAGATGGGCCGCGCGCCCCTCCCCTCCCATGGTCCGAATAGGACAAGGAGAGGGGGCCGGCCCCCCTTTCTCCTTTCCCCCCTCCGCGAATCCTATTCCAACTAGGATTGGGAGGGGGGGATCCTACTCCCGGAGGGAGTAGGACTCCTCCTGGCGCGCTTCTCCTAGGCCGGTCGCACCCCCCCCCCCTTGAGCCTTCATATACAGAGGCAGGGGCACCCCGGAGGAACACAAGTTGATCTACGTGATCATATTCTTAGCCGTGTGCGGCGCCCCCTGCCACCATAGTCCTCGATAATATTGTAGCGGTGCTTAGGCGAAGCCCTGCGACAGTAGTACATCAAGATCGTCACCATGCCGTCGTGCTGACGGAACTCTTCCCCGACACTTTGCTGGATCGGAGTCCGGGGATCGTCATCGAGCTGAACGTGTGCTAGAACTCGGAGGTGCCGTAGTTTCGGTGCTTGATCGGTCGGGCCGTGGAGACGTACGACTACATCAACCAAACGCTTCTGTTGTCGATCTACAAGGGTACGTAGATCACACTCTCCCCTCTCGTTGCTATGCATCACCATGATCTTGAGTGTGCGTAGGAACTTTTTTGAAATTACTACGTTACCCAACAATGCCTTCGCTGTTGACTCCATTGCAATGTCCCATGCAATATCTCTTGCCCCTGATATGTGGGTCATGAGGGTCGTTTTTTAAATGGACTCGCAACTCCTGGTGGAAGCACTGAATATCAATAAGGTGGACTCGTCGGCCTATGCTGCTGTTATTGAGGATACCAAGTACCAACTCAAATTATGGTTTTCTTATTATGAAATAAATGTATGTCGTCGCTTGGCAAACTCTGGTGCTCATGAGCTTACTAGTCTTGGCAGGATGTACGGACCTAACAACTATGAGGAATGGGATGCCGATGTACCGGCCCTTGTGGCTGCCTGTGCTTTGGGTGATTCAGCCCAGCACCGTTAAGTTATAAAGCAATGTTTTTTCTCAAAGGAGAAGCTTTTAGTAGATGTACTTGTGCTTATGCTTTACACATTTACACTTGTATAATTATTATGATCCTTGAATTACATGCTTGATGACATGGTATTAGTCCAGTTAGTTTGGTGATAGTTGTTTTTAACAATGGGGCTGGAATAATTGTATGTTGTATGTTATGTTCAACTCATTAACTAGAATTTTTTTTATTTCTTGATTGCAGGATCCAAAGAACTAGCTGCACTGGACTCCAGATCACGGACAGTTTAGTCTTCGCAGTTAATTAGGATGGCTAAATTACATTTGAGTTTCATTTGATTGATATTTGCTATGAGAATTATGAATTTACATATTATACGTATGGTTTTGAATATTGCAATTGAAAGGCTGTATTTTTTTACGGTTGCAATAGGCTGTTACCAGAACACACTTTCAGTTGCCACATGCTAGCACCACTACAAATATAGGGTTGCATCATATCTCAGTCGCTATGCCTACCTGTTTTGTTGCACAAGGATGCTGCAACAGAGCACTTTATATTATCGCAATAGTTTGGCACCACTATTTTTTGCACGATGCAATAACTGTTTGGCGCCACCAAAGTAAGTTTTGTTGAAATAGAGTATTGCCATGAAAAGTTTAAATTGTCGCAATAGTTTCTTGCTACAAAGATTTTACCTGTTGTGATACCTATTTATCACCACCAAAACAAGTATGTTGCAGTTTTCTGTTATGACGACTAGAATATTTGTTGCCATAAGTTAATGCCACAAGTGCAGTGGGTCGTGGCAACATGTCTAATGCCAGGAAAACAAGGATTTTTGCCATAGTTTATTGCCACAAGTGTGGTGGGTCGTGGCAACATGCCAAATGCCACAAAAACAAGGATTCTGGTCATAGTTTATTGCCACAATTGACCATTGCCACGGAAGAGTAGTGTGCCACGAAATGACCGTCGTTGCCATAGGTTGTTGCCACAAGTGTCTATCGCTATGAGATATCGGTTGCCACGATTCGTTACATGTTGCATTAAAGCTATCTCCAAAAACCAAATTGTGGCATTAGGTGAGTGTTGCCATGGGAAAACATGTGGCAACTTCCCGCATGGATGTTGCAATAGCATGCTTTATTGCCACAATTGCTTTTTCGTGGCAATAACCTATTACCATGTGTCCAGTCGCAACGGCTGCCAACGAATGTCGTTTCGTGGCAATAGATACTTATTGCCACGAAACATCATGTATTGCAACAAACAATTTTGTTGCAATAGACCCGGACCCTTGTAGTGTTCCAACTGCGCTTGGACCCTTGCCGAGGAATCTGACGGTATTTTGCTTCGTCCATTGGTGCACGGGCGGCGCTCGTTGGAGACCAGTCTCGAATCGGATTTGTTTCATCCTCCCGCAACCTCTCCCAGAGAACGAGCCTAGTCTTCGTCTCCCTCACCTTCGTGATCGATGACATGGGCCGAGTCAACGTCAACCCACCGGCCCACCCTTACACTCAAGCATCTTCAGCAGCACCTCGCAGTGGCTGCCACCGATCAGGAGGGCCTATGCCACTACCATGGTCGGTGGTGTCTACGTGCCACCTCGGCCATGCATACCCAAAGGAGCCCACGCGCACCGACCAATTAACTCGTTGCGATGGTATGCGGCAATGGTCCCCCCACCCACACTCCAAAAGACTATCTATAAATACAATACACGGTGAACACTTCTTTGCAATCCTTCCCACGCCACATATGCATTGGTATTTGGTGTCCACCTTGTGAGAACATTGTTTTTTCTTATAAAAAGTATAAAACTAGCAAATAATTAGGTTTTAGGGGAAATATCTAGTTAGATGGAGTAAAATGGATCCCTTAAATGGACTTAAAAAACCAGGAATGATAGCTCTAACGACCAAGCAAGTCTCATTAATTGAAGTCATCGTGTTCAATGCTTCATTGGGTGTGTCCTAGGAATTTGATTTGGTATTTTTGATCGACCTCGAGTTGGATGACTTAGGGGGTGTTTGTTTCCAGGGACTTTTTTGTGTAGGGACTAGAAAAAGTCCCTCTTAGAGACTTTTTTATCAAACGGAAGAGACTTTTTAGGGACTAAACTAGGCATTTGGGACTAAATGAAGAAGACTCTCAAGGAGAGTCTTTTTGGGACTTTTTGGGACTTTTCCAACAATGTCCCTCCATGCACCCATTGGCCCGCCACCCCCATGATGTTGTTTAATTGTTATTTTTCTATATACTAGGGGCAACATGGTCATTTAATAACCTCTAGGAAGGGACTAGGGACTTTTTAGTCTCTTGAAACAAACAGAGAGGAACTTTTTAGGGACTAGGGACTTTTTAGTTGGGACTAGAGAACCAAACACCACCTTACACAGGGATACACTACAAAAAACCTGTTAATCCATGACGGATTTCTGGTGACGTTCCAAAGAACCGTCACAGAAATCGTCACATATCAGCAACATGAAGGCGGCCCCCAAATCGGTAGCCCCATTATGACGGACGAAGACGGATTGTCATTGAAACCGTCATGGATCGATCAGATCGGCCTAGTTTTTTTCCTTATACAACATCTAGACAGTCCCCCTAACAAAACATGTAGACAGTCACAGATGTATCATGTGTGCCCTTGTTAGGCCCACATGTGGGTCCGATGTAATCTGTGTTATATAAAGAAACCCTAAATACATAAATATATATAATTAAAAAGATAATAGCCACCTATAATCGTACCAACTTTATTAAGAGAAAAATAGGGGCGCCCCTATTCCTCGCATTACGCGAGACGAGGGGGGATTCTCGTGTCGAGTGCTACGAATCGGGCAAGCCCACTATAGCGAACTTTTCGAAGAAAAAAACAGCGGGAGTTCGATCCTAGGATTGACTAGTTGCTTCCCAGTGCTGCTAGATGTTGTTTCTATGTTTTTTCTTTTTACTCGGTTTTCCCATGCTTTTTACAAAATTATATCGGTTAAGAATCACAGAAAAATGTTGAAATAAGTATTAAAAACGTTAAGCGAGTGGTGAAAGAATATTGAATAAGTATTCAAACATGATGAACCAATATTTAAAAATATTGAGCAAATATTTGAAAATGTTAAATAAATATTTAAAATGTTGAATAAGTATTCAAAATTGTTGAACAAGTATTTTCAAAATGTAGAATAAGTATTAGAAATGTTGAACAAGTATTTGACAAATGTTGAATAAGTATTAAACAAATTGAAAAAGTATTTGAAAATGTTGAACAAGTATATCAAAATGTTAAATAAGTATTAAAATGTTTAACAAGTAGTTGAATAAAAATGAAGAAATGTTGAACAAGTATTTAAACAACATATAACATGTATTTAAAAAACTGTTGAATAAGTATTATAATGTTGAACAAGTATTTAAAAAACTGTTGAGTGAGTACTCACACAATGTTGAACGTATATACAAAAAATATTGATCACTTATTAAAAGAAAGTTTTCGACATATACAAAAATATAGAGTGAAAACAAAACAAACATAAGAAAAAAGAAAATAAAAACAAAAAATGAAGAAGAAAAATGTTGAACAAGTATTTGAAAAATGTTGAACAAGTATTTGAAAAGATGTTAAAAAATATTCGAAAAATTGATCATGTGGATAAAAATGTTGAACAAGCATTTGGAAAGTGTTGAACAAGCATTTGATAAATGTAGAACATGTATATGAAAATATGTAGAACAAAGTATTTGAAAAAATGTTGAACAACTATTTTTCAAAAATATTGATCATGTATTTGAAATTTTTTGAACAATTATTAGAAAAATGTTGACCATGGATATTAGAATGTAGAATGAAAACAAAAAGAAACAAAAGAAAAACCAAAAAAAGGAAAAACCGAAAAAGAAGAAAAAGGCAAAAACGGAAAATGATAAACCTGAAGAAAAAAAATGGAAAATCCCAGAGATAAAAATAAAAGAAAGAAAAGAAGACGAAAAAATAAAAATAAGGAGAAGAAAAATGAAAAAAAAACAAAAGTAGAAAACTGGTACATATTCTTTCAATTTGGACACGCGTTTCCTGTGGCCAGTCGCGCTACCCATGATCGGGGCGACCAGGGATCGAACCCTGGTGCTCCCCTTTTTAACACTCTATATTGATCAAATTGATGTATCGCTCGCCTTCAGTAGCAATCGGGCCAGCCTAGTTGCGTAGCATACTTTTTTTTATTCAAGCAATTTGTGTTATGCGGTTTCCTTTTTGTTTTATTTTACGGAGTTGGTGTTTTATAGTGTATTTTAAATCTTTGTTTTATTTTCATTATTTTGAACATTTTAGAGGTAAACATTTACTTTTTCCAAAATTTATGTTGATTAAAAAAACAATATGTCAGAAATTTTTAAGTATGTTCATTATGGACCACAAGCATGCGTATCTCTTAAATTGTTCTACACAATAAATCCGGGAATACATGTTGAAATTTTATAAAAAAAATACATTGAACATTTTTGGAATACACGTTGCCAAATTTTTAAATTCAAGCGAACAATTTTCAAAAATATGTTGACAAGTTTTAAATACACGTGAATCATTTCCCACAAACATTGAAGCAAATCAAGTGCACAAACACTTTCTTTACGTCTCATTGATTATTTTACTTTCTTTCAAGTGAGAAAAAATTGTAATTAAAATTAAATTAAATGTGAAGAAGTAACAAAAAAGAACAAAGAAAAACATGAAACTTGACATTGTGTCTTTGTATGATGTGGTAAAAAATTGAGAAGATTTCGCAAAAGTTGTGACATACACTGCTTGGAAAATTGAAACATCTTTGACAAAGAACCATTATTTTCAGAGGGAACAAGTTGGGTTTGAAGGAAAGTGTCAGCTGCTTCATCGTTTGACCTTGAAAAAAAACATACACTCAAAATGCTCCATCACATGTTCCATGTCGAAATATGGTGTTTTCGGGCTTTGTTTACTACAATGAAGCCATTAAGTGCACCTCTAGGCTTGACTACAAAAAAATTGACATGCATTGTTTAGAAACCAAACCATCTATAAGGAAGAATCCTAATTTTGAAATTGAATGTCTCAGGTTTGAAGGCATACCAAGTCAGAAAATATGTGAAACTTGACATAGTGTACTGATATGACATCAATAGCCTGTGATAAAAGTTGGAAAAGTTTTCACAAGATGCGCATTCTTTAAAACAAACAATTTTCAATGAAGGATCATACTTTTGAAAGAGACATGTGATGTTTGAAGGAAAAGTTACAATGGCTTCATCATTTGACCGAGTTATCCCTAATGAATATTTGAGTTTCCATTTAGTTTTTCAATCTAAGCTAAAAATTAAACATATGCAGCTTTTTTCGTTTTAAAACTTTTTTGAGATGCCATGCACATAAATTCTTTTTTTGCGGGAAAAACAATTAATCTATTCATCTTCCATCATGGCAGTACAACAAGCACCAAAAAGATTATTACATTCAGATCTCTAGACCAGCCAGTGGCGACTACAAACACTGAAGCGAGTCGAAAGTGCGCCGCCGTCATCGCACGTCACTCGTCGGAGGAGGACAAAACTTTTTGTCGCAGACAATTTGCGAAGTTGTCGTGTTAAGGTCCCATATGAATAGCGCACCAGAACAATAATCGTCATGGATAAAAAGACACGTAGATTGAAATGATCCAACCTAAAAACACGCGAACGTAGACGAACGGAGATCAGAACTGAACTGAACCACCAAAGACAATCATCGATTGAATCCTAAGAGATCTGCAAGAAACACACACCTTCACACGCCCTCCGACGAAGCTAGAAGCATCACCAGGACGGGGCTAAGCGGGGAGAACTTTATTCAATCTTCAAGAAGTTGGCACCGTCTCGTCTTCCTGAGTAGGACACAAACCCTAACAAAACTCAAAGAAACATCTACAAACAGAACCCTTCTACCGGCAAGGGTCATGATCCACCGTGTCCCCATGGCTCTAAGGCTGCAGGAAACGAGGCAGATCAGCAGCGCCGTCGGCGGGAGGCAGGAACCCTAGTCTCTTGTTCGCTTTGGGGAAGGATGAAGGGGTAGACGTGCACACATGAATTCCTTTTAATAATAAAATATTAAATCATTTCATAATTGTTGATTCTCCTACTAAACAACGTATATATCACAAAGAAAAAATGCATTAAGGTAATAAATGATAAAATTTTGCAACTTTGTACTTCAATGGAGTGATTTATCGGCTATGGAAAATAGAAGGAAAAAATCAAATTCTGGGCAGCTAATTCGGTAATCGATGGTGGGAAGTCAACAAAGAAAAGGTTCCAGAAGAGGGGTCGATCCCGCATGAGGCAAACCCTGACCTCTGATTGGCTGAATCTACCAACCCACGGATCGCGCTTCTGGACCGTTCGTTCCTCCGAAATCCAACGGCTGGCTATCCTCCTCTCCTCCTCTTCTATCTCCCCCACCCGCAGCCGCCGGCATCTCCTTCCTCCCATCTCCCTCGATGTCTCTGTCTTCCTTCCTTCCGGCTCTTTCTCCTGTCCGGTTTATTCCTCTATATCCCGACCAGGCCAAGCACTGCCGCCGCGACATCCAGGACGCCCCCACACTGTCCGATGATGCGCGCTGGGACGCCCGGAGGGCTGCGCCGACCCATCACCGGGGAGCTGCGCCATGGTCGGCGCTGCCAACGGACCACAAACCTGCGACGACCAACACCTCCCGAGCGTCAGCGGACGGGGCTACGGTGCCAGCGGGGTCGCTTCCCATTGATCCACTGCAGGATACTGGCCGCGTATGGCGCCGTGATGATGGCCTCGGCCCTATGGCGGCGACGCCCCTGAAGGCCGACCTGGCGCCGTTGCCGTTTTTCTGACCTGTGTGCGAGGTGCTGTAGGGCGCGAGCGGATCCATTCCTGGGCCTGTCGAGCGGAGGGAACAGGGGCGAGCTCGGAGACTTGGATGTGCCTGCACGACGGGCATGCTCGAGGACTGCAAGGCAATGGGTACACAGCAACGCATCCAATGGACGCGAGTTACTCTAATTAGCAGAAAACGAACTCTCCACCGTGGAGGGACTTTTCTTTTGTTTCTGTTGCTGTAATGTAATTTGTGTTCGTGTATACATGTATGCTTTTTTAGTGGAATATGTGTATTCTATTTATTTCATTATAAAAAAACCTTCTGAGCTAAAATGTTAAGAACAAAAATTACTGGGCAATTAGTCTCTATTAAATTTAGTAGGTTATAAAATCCTAATTGGGCCGATAACAACATGAACCATAATGAAATTAGCGGGCCTTCGACCAACTTGAAATTTAATGGGCTGAAATTTCAAATGAGCTGATTACTACATGGGTTGTCCATCTTGGGCCGAGCTACAATTTAGTGGGCCAAAAGTCTAATTGGGCTTCTTATTTCATGGGCCACCACGTTAGATACATGTCAGATGATGATGTGGCAGTCAAGTTAACACCGTTATGACAACGTCAGTTAAATGCCATCAATGACGGCCAAGAACCGTCATGGAATGCACATGGTCCAATTATGACGCGATATACATGACGGATTTCTAATTCGTCAAGAACACCCCTTCATGACGGACTTACGCTGGTTCATGACAGATTGAGACTGTCATGGATCAACATAATTCTTGTAGTGATAGCTAAATGGATTATGTGGTTTCCAGTTCCCAAGAAACTAGAAGAATGCCTCGGGCGTTGCTCCGGGAGTTTGTATGAAATAAAAATTAGGCTGAACTAATCAACCTAGCTAGTGTCTTTACAATTTCTCTTATAGCAAGATAATATGTTTATCAATATTTTAAAATAAAAAAATGTAGATCTCTATGTATAAGTGCAGAATTGGACGAAAACAATACAAATATGTATGCGTCCGTCACTTTCTTTCATAGTGCTAGCACCCGAGTATGAGCTACATGCATGCATCGGCTTTTTATTGATTAAAACACTCCTTAGGCATCATTTACTACATGCTCTGCATGCATGCGTTGGTGGATCTTAATGGATAGATCTAATCGCTATTGTAGTCTGATTGAGTATATCCAACGGCTAAATCAATTTAGATGATGTGGCTCAAGGAGAAGCAAAGAGAATTCCTAGTAATGGGGGCTAGCTATTTAGATATAGTAGATACTAGAATTTTAAAAGAGGGAGTGTATTTCAGAAGAAACAATATGTTGGAAAACATGCATATGCCTCTTAGGTTTGGGAAATTCTGAAGATACACAAATGGAGCAAACTTGGTATTGCAAAATCGGGCCATCTTGAATTATATGGTATACCATTGAGTACCGCATGAACTTGCGTGGAAGATTGTCTAATTATGCCAAAACAAAACGTATAGATTTTTCCAAGATATTTGAGTCAACAAAAGTATTTATAGGAATTGCAGTATATTTAAAGCGCTATGAATCTTTGCAAAAGACAGCGTTCTGAAGCGATCCTACAGATTGCAACCATAGGAATGAAACTAATCACATAAAAATGATTATGAAAATTGTGAACCTGGAAAGGTAATATATAAACGTGTGAACAAGTCATAAAGCTTAATGAATAAATACATAGCAATAGACCCTGTAGCTCAGTTGGTTAGAGCGTTGGTCTTATGAGCCGAAGGTCGTGGGTTCGAGCCCCGCTAGGAGCACCTATTTGTGTTTTATTGAACGTTGATAAAACGTGTATAAGTATTTTTTTGAGATAATAAGTATATTTTTTGTATCTCAACTCTCTTGAAAATATAGAAATCGCCCCTCAACTTCGAAACCGGTAAAGGGTTAGTCCCTCAACTTCTCAAACTGGATAACTTTAATCCATCATACTACTTCGGATGGTTTCGTTGATGATGTGGCATGATTTTGACCCTGGTATTCATAGTTGACTGTCACCTCTTCTTCGTTCTATTTTCTCACGCTATAGGCATTTCATCGAATAGTTGATGTGCACAATCTGGCTCGTGGGCTCCTGCCACTTATGCTTGCCGGCTACTTGTTGCTATGGCCAACTTAGATCGGGAGATTGGAGAGATATATAGAGGCGGGAGGAGCTCGTGGTGGCCGGTGGCTGCACGACCCTCGTCGTAGCTTGAGCCTTGAGCAGGAGGGGGCCCGACACCAGCTCTTTTCCTCCTCCATGCCAATGCCAGACTTGGGTCCATGGCATGTATAAGTATTTTTTTTGAGATAATAAGTATATTTTTTGTATCTCAACTCTCTTGAAAATATAGAAATCGCCCCTCAACTTCGAAACCGGTAAAGGGTTAGTCCCTCAACTTCTCAAACTGGATAACTTTAGTCCATCATACTACTTCGCATGGTTTCGTTGATGATGTGGCATGATTTTGACCCTGGCATTCAGAGTTGACTGTCACCTCTTCTTCGTTCTATTTTCTCACGCTATAGGCATTTCATCGAATAGTTGATGTGCACAATCTGGCTCGTGGGCTCCTGCCACTTATGCTTGCCGGCTAGTTGTTGCTATGGCTAACTTAGATCGGGAGATTGGAGAGACATATAGAGGCGGGAGGAGCTCGTGGTGGCCGGTGGCTGCACGACCCTCGTCGTAGCTTGAGCCTTGAGCAGGAGGGGGCCCGACACCGGCTCTTTTCCTCCTCCATGCCAATGCCAGACTTGGGTCCATGGCGTATTCTTGGCGTCTTTTTTGAACGTTGATAAAACGTGTATAAGTATTTTTTTTGAGATAATAAGTATATTTTTTGTATCTCAACTCTCTTGAAAATATAGAAATCGGCCCTCAACATCGAAACCGGTAAAGGGTTAGTCCCTCAACTTCTCAAACTGGATAACTTTAGTCCATCATACTACTTCGGATGGTTTCGTTGATGATGTGGCATGATTTTGACCCTGGTATTCAGAGTTGATTGTCACCTCTTCTTCGTTCTATTTTCTCACGCTATAGGCATTTCATCGAATAGTTGATGTGCACAATCTGGCTCGTGGGCTCCTGCTACTTACGCTTGCCGGCTACTTGTCGCTATGGCCAACTTAGATCGGAAGATTGGAGAGATAATAAGTATATTTTTTGTATCTCAACTCTCTTGAAAATATAGAAATCGCCCCTCAACTCCGAAACTGGTAAAGGATTAGTCCCTCAACTTCTCAAACTGGATAACTTTAGTCCATCATACTACTTCGGATGGTTTCGTTGATGATGTGGCATGATTTTGACCCTGGTATTCCGAGTTGACTGTCACCTCTTCTTCGTTCTATTTTCTCACGCTATAGGCATTTCATCGAATAGTAGATGTGCACAATCTGGCTCGTGGGCTCCTGCCACTTATGCTTGCCGGCTACTTGTTGCTATGGCCAACTTAGATCGGGAGATTGGAGAGACATATAGAGGCGGGAGGAGCTCGTGGTGGCCGGTGGCTGCACGACCCTTGTCGTAGCTTGAGCCTTGAGCAGGAGGGGGCCCGACACCGGCTCTTTTCCTCCTCCATGCCAATGCCAGACTTGGGTCCATGGCGTATTCTTGGTGTCTTTTTTGAACGTTGATAAAACGTGTATAAGTATTTTTTTT
>NC_041382.1:104789195-104790724 GCF_002162155.2 Triticum dicoccoides | reverse complement strand
AGGCATTTCATCGAATAGTTGATGTGCACAATCTGGCTCGTGGGCTCCTGCTACTTACGCTTGCCGGCTACTTGTCGCTATGGCCAACTTAGATCGGAAGATTGGAGAGATAATAAGTATATTTTTTGTATCTCAACTCTCTTGAAAATATAGAAATCGCCCCTCAACTTCGAAACTGGTAAAGGATTAGTCCCTCAACTTCTCAAACTGGATAACTTTAGTCCATCATACTACTTCGGATGGTTTCGTTGATGATGTGGCATGATTTTGACCCTGGTATTCCGAGTTGACTGTCACCTCTTCTTCGTTCTATTTTCTCACGCTATAGGCATTTCATCGAATAGTAGATGTGCACAATCTGGCTCGTGGGCTCCTGCCACTTATGCTTGCCGGCTACTTGTTGCTATGGCCAACTTAGATCGGGAGATTGGAGAGACATATAGAGGCGGGAGGAGCTCGTGGTGGCCGGTGGCTGCACGACCCTTGTCGTAGCTTGAGCCTTGAGCAGGAGGGGGCCCGACACCGGCTCTTTTCCTCCTCCATGCCAATGCCAGACTTGGGTCCATGGCGTATTCTTGGTGTCTTTTTTGAACGTTGATAAAACGTGTATAAGTATTTTTTTTTGAGATAATAAGTATATTTTTTGTATCTCAACTCTCTTAAAAATATAGAAATCGCCCCTCAACTTCGAAACCGTTAAAGGGTTAGTCCCTCAACTTCTCAAACTGGATAACTTTAGTCCATCATACTACTTGAGATGGTTTCGTTGATGATGTGGCATGATTTTGACCCTGGTATTCAGAGTTGACTGTCACCTCTTCTTCGTTCTATTTTCTCACGCTATAGGCATTTCATCGAATAGTTGATGTGCACAATCTGGCTCGTGGGCTCCTGCCACTTATGCTTGCCGGCTACTTGTTGCTATGGCCAACTTAGATCGGGAGATTGGAGAGACATATAGAGGCGGGAGGAGCTCGTGGTGGCCGGTGGCTGCACGACCCTCGTCGTAGCTTGAGCCTTGAGCAGGAGGGGGCTCGACACCGGCTCTTTTCCTCCTCCATGCCAATGCCAGACTTGGGTCCATGGCGTATTCTTGGCGTCTTTTTTGAACGTTGATAAAACGTGTATAAGTATTTTTTTTGAGATAATAAGTATATTTTTTGTATCTCAACTCTCTTGAAAATATAGAAATCGCCCCTCAACTTCGAAACCGGTAAAGGGTTAGTCCCTCAACTTCTCAAACTGGATAACTTTAGTCCATCATACTACTTCGGATGGTTTCGTTGATGATGTGGCATGATTTTGACCCTGGTATTCAGAGTTGACTGTCACCTCTTCTTCGTTCTATTTTCTCACGCTATAGGCATTTATCGAATAGTTGATGTGCACAATCTGGCTCGTGGGTTCCTGCCACTTACGCTTGCCGGCTACTTGTCGCTATGGCCAACTTAGATCGGAAGATTGGAGAGATAATAAGTATATTTTTTGTATCTCAACTCTCTTGAAAATATAGAAATCGCCCCTCACTT
>NC_041382.1:104787394-104788573 GCF_002162155.2 Triticum dicoccoides | reverse complement strand
GTACGTGGTGTTGACGGATGTGGCTCCAGTCAACATGACGGGACTAGAGCCCGGACGCGGGCAGCTCTCCCATCACGGTACCTACCGACAGGCAGGCCCGAGCCCATGGGGGTGCAGCCTGTGCGCCCGCATAGGGCCCACAGATTTCAGGGGCCCCAGAAAAAATTTCGACGCAGGAAAGCTAGTAGGCTCAGCCAATTTAGTTGCAACACTCATTCATAGACGGGCATTTGCCCTCTAAGCCGATGCGCGCTTGAAGCACAGAAGCAGGCCCTCTATCGTCTCCTGTGGAGCGCATCTTGCGCCTCCAGCGATTCTAGACAAAGCGAGGAGCGACTCGTCTCTTCTTTTCTTCCTCCGGCGGCCATCGGCGTAGATTAGATCGCGATTCTTCTGTCCGACGAGGGATCTAGACGAGGGAGAACCAATGAACTAGTAAGTCAGGAATTGCCAGCAAGGGATAGAGACGAGGGATTTATCTTATCTTTTGTCTGCTGACAGGTAATGTTCAAGCCATCTCCAATTTCTCAAACGTGCCGCCCGTCGTTCGTCGATAACCGGCGATCCTGTGAGGCTTTGACTATTAATTTCAATTTCGCCTGCTATTTAGTTTTGCTAAAATCTTGTAGCTAATTTTATTCTAATCATCTATTAGGGGTCTGGTATTGCCATATCCAAGTCGTGTCTTCACTTAGAAAACATGATTCTGGTTGCCAAAAGCATAAGAAGAAACAAAAAAACGAGGGTTGAACATAGAAAGCTTGTATTAGAGAAGATTGATTATAGGATATCATTGAAGATTTATTACAAAAAACACAAAAAGATTTATTACAAAGAACCAATAACAAATACGATTCTTGATATATTCAATTGACATGTAAGATATTGTGATCTTTATATTATTATAGCTCTATTTATGTAGTTTTTTAAAGCCAGATAGAGCCTATTTTCGCACGGGACATTCGATTTCGCCGGCTCGGCCCTGCCGACAGGCGAGGTACGCGGCGCGCCCCGTTGTTCCAGGTATCTCAAACCGACCCGTAGGACGACGGCGGCCGCCCCGGTCCGTGCAGGCTCCAATCGTGAATGTATTTGTTTTTTTTTTGAGCATAAGTACAGACACAAGCGCTCGATATCATTGAAGATTTTATTACAAAAACACAAAAAGATTTATTACAA
>NC_041382.1:104735900-104786394 GCF_002162155.2 Triticum dicoccoides | reverse complement strand
GTACAGTAATAGTTGTTCTGCAGAGGAGCCGAACCCCCGCGGTATACGCTACACGGAGAGAGATGCATACGTACACAAGCAACGCATGCTAGCTAATCGATTTACCCTGGAGGAATCAACCAACCTGGTAGTAGCTACTCCTACCTTCGACTGATAAGAGGAAGTAGGAAAAAAAGACGGGGATGCAAAATAAATTGGACCGTGGTGTTCAGCTCAATGCCAATGAGACCTGGTGCCAGCCAAGGACCTCATCGGCCTCGTCAAAGCTCGATGCGGCGAGTACGGTGACCAAGCCACGTGATCAACGAAACCATAAGTGATACGAGAGATTAAAGTTATCCGGTTTAAAAAATTAAAGGACTAAGATTTACTGGTTTTGAAGTTAAGGAACCATTTCTTGAGGGGCCAAAAATATACTTATCCTATTTTTTTTCCTCCTTTGGTGTCACATTCAGCGAGCTAAGGTCACGAACTCCGTCAGGGGCATCCCCAATAGACTCCTGGTCTCCATTAGTGGCCACTGCACTTCCAGCTCAGAGGCACCACACGGAATGAACTGAATCTTTGCATAATCTCCTTGCAAATCATGAATCAGCGGGAACTATGGCGACGCCACAGGGTGCTCATCTTGGAGGTCCCCCTGATCACTGCCGCGCAGCACATCCCCTCTGGATAGTGGATACGGCCGCAAGTGCCGATAGTTCGGCAAGTGCTGATAGCTTCGGTTTCCTGGCGTTGATTTGCCGGTTGACGGACACAAACGCTCTGCCCAGCCAATCCCTTGCCATGGCCCCAACCGTGCTTGCCCAGCCTGATCGGGGAAATGCGAGACCAGTGCTTTGCCTGAATCCGTGTCACTGCCAGTGCGCATGCATTTCAGTTCGTCGTCGTACCTGAGTAAAAAATTAGCTAATCCCGCAACAGATTCTCTACCATTCCCATGGACTTCTTCCAGCGTGTCCACTACAAGCGATGGTCATCAAGGATATTCTGACGGATTATGCCACCACCATTGGACTTAAAATCAATTTCCACAAATCGACTCTCATTCCATTACCAAAAAGGCTTTCGTCCCGCTTTATATATAAAGCACCAACCAACATCCGGGCTGATACAAACGACAACACGCCACACCAACACACACCCAAGGCCAGATACATAGGTGCCAAGGACCTACAACAACAACACACCGGACGACTCGAAGTAGACTAAACAATGACTGTAAGCAACACTACGGAGCCGCCGGAGCCCTTCATGGTGAAGATACCACGAAGAGGTGAAGCTGAGAGTCGATGAACCGTGAGCTCCAAGACAGTGCCTTCAGGAAGGATACAACACCGAAGCGCCGCCACCGTCCGATCCAAAGATCTAGATTTTCATCTGGAGCACGACGAAGGGAAAGGAGCAACCACAACGGAGACTTCAGGAAGATGACGACGACCATGGGCGTCGCCTCCGTCGGCCCGACCAATGCCAGGCAGGATTTTCACCCCGGCAATCATACTCCGGCTTCGTCCAAGGTGCCGCTGAAGGAAATATGCCCTAGAGGCAATAATAAAGTTATTATTTATTTTCTTATATCATGATAAATGTTTATTATTCATGCTAGAATTGTATTAACCGGAAACATAGTACATGTGTGAATACATAGACAAACAGCGTGTCACTAGTTTGCCTCTACTTGACTAGCTCGTTGAATCAATGATGGTTATATTTTCTAACCGTAGACAAGAGTTGTCATTTGATTAACAGGATCACATCATTAGAGAATGATGTGATTGACTTGACCCATTCCGTTAGCTTAGCACTTGATCTTTTTAGTTTACTACTATTGCTTTCTTCATGACTTATACATGTTCCTATGACTATGAGATTATGCAACTACCGATTACCAGAGGAACACTTTGCGTGCTACCAAACGTCATAACGTAATTGAGTGATTATAAAGGTGCTCTACAGGTGTCTCCGATGGTACTTGTTAAATCAAGATTAGGATTTGTAACTCCGATTTTCGGAGAGGTATCTCTAGGCCCTCTCGGTAATGCACATCACTATAAGCCTTGCAAGCAATGCAACTAGTGAGTTAGTTGCGGGATAGTGCATTACGGAACAAGTAAAGAAACTTGACGGTAATGAGATTGAACTAGGTATTGAGATACCGACTATCGAATCTCGGGCAAGTAACATACCGATGACAAAGGGAACAACATATGTTGTTATGCGGTTTGACCGATAAAGATCTTCGTAGAATATGTAGGAGCCAATATGAACATGCAGGTTTCGCTATTGGTTATTGACCGGATACGTGTCTCGTTCATGTCTACCTAGTTCTCGAACCAGTAGGGTCCGCACGCTTAACGTTCGGTGACGATCGGTATTATGAGTTTATGTGATTTGATGTACCTAAGGTAGTTCGGAGTCCCGGATGAGATCGGGGACATGATGAGGAGTCTCGAAATGGTCGAGACGTAAAGATCGATATATTATACGACTATATTCGGACATTGGAAAGGTTCCGAGTGATTCGGGTATTTTTCGGAGTACCGGGGAGTTACGGGAATACGGGAAAGAAATATTGGGCCTCATGGGCCAAGTGGTGGAAGAGAGGAGGCAGGGCGCGTGGACCCCCTAGCCCAAACCGAATTGGACTAGGGGGTCGGCCCCCCTTTCCTCCTTTCCTCCCTCTCCTTCCTTCTCCCCTTCCCCCTTCCTTTCCTCCTCCTAGTAGGAGTAGGAAAGGGGAGTCCTACTCCTACTAGGAGGAGGACTCCTCCTGGCGCGCCCTAGGAGGGCCGGCCGGCCTCCCCCCTTGCTCCTTTATATACGGGGACAGGGGGGCACCCTAGAACACACAAGTTGATCATTGATCCCTTAGTCGTGTGCGGTGCCCCCCCACCATAATCCACCTTGATCATATCGTAGCGGTGCTTAGGCGAAGCCCTGCGTCGGTAGCAACATCATCACCGTCATCACGCCGTCGTGCTGACGGAACTCTCCCGTGAAGCTCTGCCGGATCAGAGTTCGTGGTACGTCATCGAGCTGAACGTGTGCTGAACTCGGAGGTGCCGTGTGTTCGGTACTTGGATCGGTCGGATCGTGAAGACGTTCGACTACATCAACCGCGTTCTCATAACACTTCCGCTTATGGTCTACAAGGGTACATGGACGATACTCTTCCCTCTCGTTGCTATGCATCACCATGATCTTGCGTGTGCGTAGGAAATTTTTGAAATTACTACGTTCCCCAACAGTGGCATCCGAGCCAGGTTTGTGCGTAGATGTTATATGCATGAGTAGAACACAAGCGAGTTGTGGGCGATACAAGTCATACTGCTTACCAGCATGTCATACTTTGGTTCGGCGATATTGTTGGATGAAGCGGCGCGGACCGACATTACGCGTACGCTTACGCGAGACTGGTTCTATCGACGTGCTTTGCACACAGGTGGCTGGCGGGTGTCAGTTTTTCCAACTTTAGTTGAATCGAGTGTGGCTACGCCCGGTCCTTGTGAAGGTTAAAACAACACTAACTTGATGAACTATCATTGTGGTTTTGATGCGTAGATAAGAACGATTCTTGCTCAGCCCGTAGCAACCACGTAAAACTTGCAACAACAAAGTAGAGGACGTCTAACTTATTTTTGCAGGGCATGTTGTGATGTGATATGGTCAAGACGTGATGAGATATAAATTGTTGTATGAGATGATCATGTTTTGTTAAAGTTATCAGCAATTGGCAGAAGCCTAATGGTTGTCTCTTTATTGCATAAGATGCAAGTGCCATGTAAATTGCTTTACTTTATCGCTATGCAATAGCAATAGTTGCAAAAGTAATAGTTGGCAAGACGATCATGTGATGACACATTGATAGAGATCAAGATGATGGAGATCATGGTGTCATGCCGGTGACGATAGAGATCATGACGGTACTTTGAAGAGATCAAAGGCACAAGATGATGATGGTCATATCATGTCACATATTTTTGATTGCATGTGATGTTTATCTTTTATACATCTTATTTTGCTTAGTTCGGCGGTAGCTTTATAAGATGATCTCTCACTAAATTTCAAGGTAAAAGTTTTCTCCCTGAGTATGCACCATTGCCAAAGTTCGTCGTGTCGAGACACCACGTGATGATTGTGTGTGATAAGCTCAACGTTCATCTACAACGGGTGTAAGACAGTTTTGCACACGCAGAAATACTCGGGTTAAACTTGACGAGCCTAGCATATGCAGATATGGCCTCAGAACACTGGAGACCGAAAGGTCGAGCGTGAATCATATAGTAGATATGATCAACATAGTGATGTTCACCATTGAAAACTACTCCATCTCACGCGATGATCGGACATGGTTTAGTTGATTTGGATCACGTGATCAATTAGATGACTAGAGGGATGTCTAAGTGGGAGTTCTTAAGTAATATGATTAATTGAACTTTAATTTATCATGAACTTAGTCATGATAGTATTTGCATAACTATGTTGTAGATCAATAGCTCGCAATGTAGCTCCCCGTTTATTTTGATATGTTCCTAGAGAAAAACTAAGTTGAAAGATGTTAGTAGCAATGATGCGGATTGGATCCGTGATCTGAGGATTATCCTCATTGCTGCACAGAAGAATTATGTCCTTGATGCACCACTAGGTGACAGACCGGTTGCAGGAGCAGATGCAGACGTTATGAACGTTTGGCGAGCTCGATATTATGACTACTTGATAGTTTAGTGCACTGATAACCCGCAAGTATAGGGGATCACAACAGTTTTCGAGGGTAAAGTATTCAACCCAAATTTATTGATTTGACACAAGGGGAGCCAAAGAATACTCTCAAGTATTAGCAGCTGAGTTGTCAATTCAACCACACCTGGAAACTTAATATCTGCAGCAAAGTATTTAGTAGCAAAGTAATATGATAGTAGTGATAATGGTAACAAAAGGTAACGGTAGTAAAAGCAATATTTTTGGTATTTTGTAGTGATGATAGCAATAGCAACGGGAAAGTAAATAAGCGAAGAACAATATGTGGAAAGCTCGTAGGCAATGGATCGGTGATGGAGAATTATGCCAGATGCGGTTCATCATGTAACAGTCATAACCTAGGGTGACACAGAACTAGATCCAGTTCATCAATGTAATGTAGGCATGTATTCCGAATATAGTCATACATGCTTATGGAAAAGAACTTGCATGACATCTTTTGTCCTAGCCTCCCATGGCAGCGGGGTCCTTACGGAAACTAAGGGATATTAAGGCCTCCTTTTAATAGAGAATCGGAACAAAGCATTAACACATAGTGAATACATGAACTCCTGAAACTACGGTCATCACCGGTAAGTATCCCGATTATTGTCACTTCGGGGTTAACGGATCATAACACATAATAGGTGACTATAGACTCGCAAGATAGGATCAAGAATACTCATATATTGATGAAAACATAATAGGTTCAGATCTGAAATCATGGCACTTGGGCCCTAGTGACAAGCATTAAGCATAGCAAAGTCATAGCAACATCAATCTCAGAACATAGTGGACACTAGGGATCAAACCCTAACAAAACTAACTCGATTACATGATAGATCCCATCCAACCCATCACCATGCAGCAAGCCTACGATGGAATTACTCACGCACGGCGGTGAGCATCATGAAATTGGTGATGGAGGATGGTTGATGATGACGATGGCGACGGATTCCCCTCTCCGGAGCCCCGCACGGACTCCGGATCAGCCCTCCCGAGAGGTTTTAGGGCTTGGCGGCGGCTCCGTATCATAAAACACGATGATTTCTTCTCCTTGATTTTTTTCTCCCGAAACTCAATATATGGAGTTTGAGTTGGAGTCAGAGAGGCAACAGGGGGCCTACGAGGTAGGGGGGCGCGCCCTAGGCGGGCAGGCGCGCCCCCCACCCTCGTGGAGAGGTGGTGGGCCCCCTGGACTTCATCTTTTGTAGGTATTTTTCATATTTTTTTAAAAGTTGCTCCGTGAAGTTTCAGGTCATTCCGAGAACGTTTGCTCCTGCACATAAATAACACCATGGTAATTCTGGTGAAAACAACATCAGTCCGGGTTAGTTTCATTTCAATCATGCAAGTTAGAGTCCAAAACAAGGGCAAAAGTGTTTGGAAAAATAGATACGTTGGAGACGTATCAACCCCCCCAAGCTTAAACCTTTGCTTGTCCTCAAGCAATTCAGTTGACAAACTGAAAGTGATAAAGAAAAACATTTACAAACTCTGTTTGCTCTTGTTGCTGTAAATATGTAAAGCCAGCATTCAAGTTTTCAGCAAAGATTATAACTAACCACATTCACAATAACGCATAGGTCTCAAGTTTACTCATATCAATAGCATAATCAACTAGCAAGCCATAATAATAAATCTCGGGTGACAACACTTTCTCAAAACAATCTTAATATGATATAACAAGGTGGTATTTCTGAGACCGCAAAACATAAATGCAGAGCACCTTTAAAGACCAAGGACTGACTAGACATTCTAATTCATGGTAAAAGAAATCCAGTCAAGTCATACTCAATGTAAGTTAACAATAATGAATGCAAATGACAACGGTGCTCTCCAACTGGTGCTTTTTAATTAGAGGATGATGACTCAACATAAAAGTAAATAGATAGGCCCTTCACAGAGGGAAGCAGGGATTTGTAGAGGTGCCAGAGCTCGGTTTTGAAATAGAGGTGAATAACATTTTGAGCGGTATACTTTTATTGTCAACATAACAACCAAGAGATGGCGATATATTCCATGCTACACACATTATAGGCGGTTCCCAAACAGAATGGTAAAGTTTATACTCCCCCTTCCACCAACAAGCATCAATCCATGGCTTGCTCGAAACAACGAGTGCCTCCAACTAACAAGAGTCCCAGGGGGAGTTTTGTTTGCAATTATTTTGATTTAGTTTGCATAAAGCATGGGACTGGGCATCCCGGTGACCAGCCATTTATCTCGTGAGTGAGGAGCGGAGTCCACTCCTCTTGAGAATAACCCGCCTAACATGGAAGATACGGACAACCCTAGTTGATACATGAGCTATTCAAGCATACAAAATAGGATATTTATTTGAAGGTTTAGAGTTTGGCACATACAAATTTACTTGGAATGGCAGGTAGATACCGTATATAGGTAGGTATAGTGGACTCATGTGGAATAACTTTGGGGTTTAAGGGATTGGATGCACAAGCAGTATTCCCGCTTAGTACAGGTGAAGGCTAGCAAAAGACTGGGAAGCGACCAGCTAGAGAGCGACAATAGTCATGAACATGCATTAAAATTAATCAACACCGAATGCAAGCATGAGTAGGATATAATCCACCATGAACATAAATATCATGAAGGCTATGTTGATTTTGTTTCAACTACATGTGTGAACATGCGCCAAGTCAAGTCACTTAAATCATTCAGAGGAGGATACCACCCTATCATACCACATCATAACCATTTTAATAGCATGTTGGCACGCAAGGTAAACCATTATAACCCATAACTAATCAAGCATGGCACAAGAAACTATGATCTCTAATTGTCATTGCAAACATGTTTATTCATAATAGGCTGAATCAGGAATGATGAACTAATCATATTTACAAAAACAAAAGAGGTCAAGTTCATACCAGCCTTTCTCATCTCAGTCAGTCCATCATATATCGTCATAATTGCCTTTCACTTGCATGACCGAACAATGTGAATAATAATAGTTCACGTGCATTTGACTAAGATGGAATCTGCAGGCATTCAATAAACAGGAGAAGACAAGGCAATATGGGCTCTTTTTCAGATAAACAATAATGCATATAAGAGCCACTTCAACAATTTAATTATGGTCTTCTCCTATCGACCCCCAAAGAAAAGAAAATATATGTGCTTAAGTGTCATCCCTGGATCGGTATGCTGACACACACAGTACTCGAGGATTTATAACAGAGGTAAATCACATGTATAAAGTAACGTAAATACCATTACCTCAATCCAAATAGCGGAAGTAACAAGATTGTGGATTCCCATCAATACCAACGGCAAAGTTGAGTGTAGAAATCATAACCCTAACGTATCACTTACTCGTCGTAAGATAATCCTGCAACATGAGACGTTGCAGCCACAAAGGGTCAGTACATTGAATGTACTGGCAAATTCACACTGTAGAGCAATGATGAATAATGGCTATCACTACATGCATATATGGCTGGTGGAAAAGCTCTACGGTTATAAGGTTTTTGCGAAAAGCCAATTTTTCCCTACTGCAAAGGAATAACTTTTATTTAACTATCATGGTGGTTGTTAAACATTGATAATGGTTGACAGCATTCTCAATCCCAATTAATCATCATCATTAAAAACCCAACAATATTCATTTAAAGTAACGTGATGAGATTCACATGATAATCCAAGTACTAGATACTCAAGATGTCCATAACCGGAGACACGGCTAATCATGATTAGTTTATACACTTTGTAGAGGTTTGCGCACTTTTTCCCACAAGACTCGATCGCCTCCGTTTGGTTTCTCGCACTACATGGTGTTTGAGAAGACGGATGACCGAGACATAGTCTTTCAGAAGCGCTAGCACCTTACGATGGATAGACCGTTACACCTACTTTCCCCTACATCTGCTAGTCTACCCTATAAGAGTTTGCACGACTTAATCAACTATGCTAGAGCCCATAATAGCTTGTGGCTGCACACGGAAGTTTCTAGTGTGAATAATCTCATGATCCCTTTGAGCCTGGGTGGCGGTCCATAAAAAAACAGGCAATCCTGGTCTACCCAGGTGCCTAGACAGGCAATCCTGGAATACCCAGGTGCCTCAATCCACCTAGATGTGTCTTAAAGTTGCCACCTTAAGTAAACCATTAATTAGCAATCTCACATCTGTCTTGAAATACTCTCAAACCCAATCCACGTCTACGAGCATAGCATGGCAATGTAAGCATAACGTAATAGTAACTCCCAAGGGTTTGATAATAAACAGGTAATAGGTACTACCTCAACTACTTCCCATCCCATAATTTAATTAGATCCTAATCATGCAATGTTGGAGGTTTGATCTAATGCAATAAAAACTGGGTATGAAAGAGGTATGGTCAAAGTGTGAACTTGCCTGCAATGTTGATGAAGATGATTCACACTCAAAACTCTTGATAGATCTACTCGTCACACTCCGGTTAATCTATCGTAAGCAAGCAATATTAACCACACATAAGCAATCACTCAAAAGATTAGAAAGATCGAAGAAGTCGATTCGGAAAACATCAAAACCAAGCAAATAGCTCTTGCAACATAAAACAATTTCTAAGAGTACCAAAATTATGTGAATTTGGCCTTATCAGAAGGTTTAGGTCAAGAGCTTTGATTTGCAAAAAGAATCAATTGAAACGGAGTTACGAAACTGAAGTTATGATCAAACAAAGTTTGAATTCAAATCTGATCTAATTCAAATTTTAAAATTTTCAAAAACATGTTTGGGTTGGATTACTGGATAGAGGAGATCGTAACGAAGAAGTGAGCGTTGGTTTCGTTGGATTTGGACAAACGAGTAAAAAGATGTGAGGGTTTGAAGATTAGGGACTAAACTATAAATAAAACATCTACAAAGAAGTCCCTGTCTAAAACTAACAGAAAAAGAAAAGGCTAAAAGCGAACGTTCGTTTTCTAAACCTAACCAGCGAACGTTCTCTAAATAGATCCATCTAAAAGAAAACCGGTTTTATATAAAAAACGATCTAGGTTTTTTTAGAACCGAACTAAACCAAGAATAAACCAGGGTGGTTACCGGTTCGGCCGGCTGCAGATCGGATCGGGCGACGGCGGACGACGACAGCGGTGACGTCCGGCAGCGGCGGCGGCGGCGGTCGGCGATGGCGCAGCAGCAGAGGCGGCAGCGTCAGCGGCGCGGCGGCGGGCGCAAGCGGCAGCGGCACGGTTCGGGCGGCTGCGCCGGCCGCAAGTGTGGCGGCGGCGGCGCAAGGTGTGGGCGGCGGGCTGCGGATCCGGTGGCGGCGGACTAGGGTCCAGGGGCCCCGGGGTGAGGTATATATAGTGGGGGGCGATGGACTTCGGGAGGCGTGCCCGGATCAGAGTCCGGCGGCGGTGGCGACGTACAGGAGCTGGTCTCCTGCCGGAGGTCGGTGGCGGCGCGACGCGGGCTGGGCCGCGACCTGGCTGGCTAGCTGGGCCGGCCCAGTCGGGGAGGGAAACGTTTTTTTAACATTTTAACAGACAAAGAAAAATAAACAAAACAAAATAAATAAATTTTTTATATAGGCATATAATATACCAAAATTTGTAGAAAAAGATTTTCTACAACATGGACATTTTTATAATGCCAAATAAAATCCACACAAATTCAGATAATTTAAAGAGTGCTACTGGTCTAATAAAATCCAACAAAAATCATTTTAAAAATACCAAAATGATTTCAAATTTATTTATCTCCAATTTTCTGATGTAGGGAATCATGTTACCCTATTTTCCATATATTTTATTTTTGGAGAAAAATAATTTGAATAAAACTCAAATAACTCCAAATTGAAAATAAATTCAAAAAGGACTTTAAATTTTGATTCTTTTAAACTCCCAACTCATATTTCATTTAATTTGAAGAAGTCATTTTATCTTCTCTCATGAAAATCATTGAGTTGCTTGAAGTTTCAGAACTCGAAATATTTTCAAATGAAATTCAAATATTTTCAACACCCCTTGTCATTTAAATAAAGGGAAGAAATCATGTCATCTTCTCTCGAGGGTTTCGTGGTGAAAAGAATTTGAATTCATGGAGATCACGAATGCAAAATGAAAGTTTGGGAAAGTCCTTTTATTCCCTCTCATTTAACTTTCAGAAAGTTTCGAATTTCACTCAATTTCACACAATCAATCAAACAATCAATCAAATCTATCTATTTATTATAACATTCCAAAATTTAGAATTTTGGGATGTTACAAGAAGAACATGAAATCTTTTTGGGTTTTCTTTTTAATTACTACTACAAGCATGGAAATTAAACTGATTAAAAGCTACAACTAATTTTTTAGTTTTCTTAAAGTTTATTAAACACACAAGAAGAAAACATAAAAAGGGAATTAAACTAGCATGGATGATACAATGAAAAAGTATGAGCACCGACATCTAGCAATGAGTGTGTGAACATAAATGTAATGTCGGTGAGAAATACGTACTCCCCCAAGCTTAGGCTTTTGGCCTAAATTGGTCTATGGCCACAACTGGCCTGGCGGATATCCATAATAGCAGTTGGGGTCGTACTGCGATGCAGCGGCTATCGCCTGCTGAGCTGCAGCATGGCGACGAGCAGCCTCCTCTCTCCTCTCGTACTCATCTGCCTCCTCTCTGGTAATAGTATATCTTCCTCTTGCCAGATAATCAAAGAAGGCAGGAGCAGGGAGAGTAATACGGACAACACATCGTCTGTCAAAGATTAGTCGATACTGGAGAGGTGATTCATTCCTCTCGACAAACTGGTGGTGAACCATAGCATTAAAATCTAGATAAGCAGGAGGTAATTCAATATCATCTTCGCGTATGGCTATACCAAGAAAATTAGCTATGCGGGTTGCATAAATTCCCCCAAAGAAATCTCCATTAAATCTATTAAGATGCAACCTACATGCAACAATGGCTCCCAAATTATAAGATTTGTCTCCTAACACAGCACTCCTAAGAATACTGAGGTCAGGGACACACATGTGACATGCTTCATCTTTACCATTTATGCATCTACATATGAAGAGAGCAAAATAATGTATAGCAGGAAAGTGTATGCTAGTGATTCGTGCATCGGAAACCTTCCTTGTTTCCCCTACAGTGATAGTGTCAATAAATCCCTCCACATCATCGCGATGTGGTTCTTCTGTCTTGCCCTCAAAAGGGACTAAACAAACCCGACAAAAATCATAAAGTGACATCTCCTTATGCTTATCATATAAATGAAACTCCACCGTAGGTGGTGAGCTCCTAGAATGGAAATGAAAGTTTTGCACAAAGGTATTTGTGAGTAAGAGATACTGATCGCATTGGTCATGGAGGAAAGCAGTGAGGCCTGCATTTTTAGCCAATTCATGAAAATCTTCATAAATCCCGGCTGCTCTCAAGAAATCATTGGAAGGCCATTCACACGCCCGAATCTCCGCGGTGCGAGGCAGATCATACTTAGGCTTTGGTGCCTTTTCCTTCGAGCTTTGGCTCGATGAGCCCCTCAAAAGTCTCCACATCATTTTCTGAAAAATTCTGAAAATTTTAGTAACTTCAAAATAAAAGTAAACCAAACTCAATAATATTTATAGCGACTACACCTACAAGTGCGTAGGGCCTATATCATGCATCAAAACTACTTTTGACCATATAAATTTGACATGCAAGCTCAAGAACAGGGTCACCTAAGCAGCAAAATTTTGCAATGAATAAAGCACTAGAACAAAAACTAATTGGACCAAGGGAGGAGTCACATACCAAGGAACAATCTCCCCAAGCAGTTTTGTGAGAGGTGCTTTGAGCAAGGAGATCGAAAATGGCAGCAAAGTGAGCTTAGACTTGGGTTTGAGCTGGTTATTCGTGTTTGTGGGAGGAAGAAGGAGTGTGTGGGTGCAGGAATAAGTGGAGGAGGGCCTCCGTGGGCCCACGAGGCAGGGGGCGCGCCCAGGGGGGTAGGGCACGCCCTCCACCCTCGTGGGCAGGTGGTTGACCCCCCTACTGTGTTCTCAGTGCAAAATATTCTCAAATATTCTAGAAAAAATCATATTTAAATTTCAGGGCATTTGGAGAACTTTTATTTTCGGGGTATTTTTATATTACACGGATAATCAGATAACAGACAGAAAAATATTTGTTTTTATTTTATTTAATATAAATAACAGAAAGTAAAAGTGGGGTATAGAAGGTTGTGCCTTCTAGTTTCAGCCATCTCATGATCATCAAAAGGAATCCACTAACAAGGTTGATCAAGTCTTGTTAACAAACTCATTCCGAATAACATGGAATCGGAGAAATTTCGAATAACACTATGTTACCTCAATGGGGATATGCACATCCCCAGTAATAAGAATATCATGTTTCTTCTTGACAGCAGGAAGAGGAAATTCAAAACCCCCAAATATAATCGATGGCATTTTTCAAATAGAATTGATACTGTGAACTTGAGGTTGTTTCCTCGGAAAGTGTACCGTATGCTCATTACCATTAACATG
This sequence comes from Triticum dicoccoides, assembly GCF_002162155.2. NCBI lineage: Eukaryota > Viridiplantae > Streptophyta > Magnoliopsida > Poales > Poaceae > Triticum > Triticum dicoccoides. The sequence goes on along the minus strand of NC_041382.1, from coordinate 104,773,181 downwards.
AAAAGTGATATTGCCTTTAGTGCAATCAATAACAGCCCCTGCAGTATTCAAAAAGGGTCTTCCAAGAATAATAGACATACTATCGTCCTCGAGAATATCAAGAATAACAAAGTCCGTTAAAATAGTAACATTTGCAACTACAACAGGCACATCCTCACAAATACCGACAGGTATAGCAGTTGATTTATCAGCCATTTGCAAAGATATTTCAGTATGTGTCAACTTATTCAAATCAAGTCTACGATATAAAGAGAGAGGCATGACACTAACACCAGCTCCAAGATCACATAAAGCAGTTTTAACATAGTTTCTTTTAATAGAGCATGGTATAGTGGGCACTCCTGGATCTCCAAGTTTCTTTGATATTCCACCCTTAAAAGTATAATTAGCAAGCATGGTGGAAATTTCAGCTTCCGGTATCTTTCTTTTATTGGTAATAATATCTTTCATGTACTTAGCATAAGGATTGGTTTTGAGTATATCAGTTAATCGCATACGCAAAAAGATAGTTCTAATCATTTCAGCAAAGCGCTCAAAATCCTCATCATCCCTTTTCTTGGATGGTTTGGGAGGAAAGGGCATGTGTTTCTGAACCCATGGTTCTCTTTATTTACCATGTTTCCTAGCAACAAAGTCTTTCTTATCATAACGTTGATTCTTTGATTGTGGGCTATCAAGATCAACATCAGGTTCAATTTCTATGTCATTATCATTACTAGGTTGAGCATCATTATGAACATTATCATTAGCATTACCACTAGTTTCAGGTTCATTACCAGATTGAGTTTCAGCATCGGAAATAGAAATATCATTTGGATTCTCAGGTGTTTCAGTAATAGGATCACTAGAAGCATGCAAAGTCCTATCATTTTTCTTTTTATTCCTTTTAGAAGGACTAGGTGCATCTATATTATTTCTCTGAGAATCTTGCTCAATTCTCTTAGGGTGGCCTTCAGGATACAAAGGTTCCTGAGTCATTTTACCACCTCTAGTCATAACTCTAACATCATTATCATTATCTTTACTATTCAATTCATTGAGAAAATCATTTTGAGCTTTAAGTACTTGTTCTACTTGAGTGGTAGCCATAGAAGCATGTTTACTAATAAGTTTAAGTTCACCTTTGACATTAGCCATATAATCACCCAAGTGTTCAAGCATATTTGAATTGTATTTCAATTGTCTACCAAAATAAGCATTAAAGTCTTCTTGCTTAGCAATTTACAAACTCATCTAAGCATGGGCTAGCAAACTTAGTAAATGGGATTTTAGCTTTATCATATCTATAGAGAGAATTTACCTTTACTACCTGTGTCGGGTTATCAAGACCATAAGTTTCTTCAATAGAGGATGATCAGGAAAAGCATTAAGTAATTGGAGAAGCCTCCCCCAAGCTTGTGGGAGACTCTCTTCTTCAATTTGCACAAAATTGTATATATCCCTTAAAGCAGCTTGTTTCTTATGAGCAGGGAAATATTTAGCAGAGAAGTAATAAATCATATCCTGGGGACTACGCACACAACCAGGATCAAGAGAATTAAACCATATCTTAGCATCACCCTTTAATGAGAATGGAAATATTTTAAGGATATAAAAATAGTGAGTTCTCTCATCTTTAGTAAACAGGGTAGCTATATCATTCAATTTAGTAAGATGTGCCACAACAGTTTCAGATTCATAACCATGAAAAGGATCAGATTCAACCAAAGTAATTATATCAGGATCAACAGAGAATTCATAATCCTTATCAGTAACAAAGATAGGTGAAGTAGCAAAAGCAGGGCCAGGTTTCATTCTAGCATTTAGAGATTGCTTACTCCATTTAGCTAATAACCTTGTGAGTTCATTTCTATTTTTGCAAGATAAAATAGCTAAAGAAGCTTCTTGATCAAAGACATAACCCTTAGGAATAACAAGTGATTCTTCATCATCACTTTCATCAGTATCATCAGATTCAATATTTTCAGTTTCTCTAGCTCTAGCAAGTTGTTCATCAAGAAAATCACTAAGTGGCATAGTAATATCAAGCATAGAGGTAGTTTCATCATAAGTGTCATGCATAGCAGAAGTGGCATCATCAATAACATGCGACATATCAGAACGAATAGTAGAAGCAGGTGTAGGTGTCGCAAGCTTACTCAAAACAGGAGGTGAATCAAGTAAAGAGCTAGATGGCAGTTCCTTACCTCCCCTAGTAGTTGAGGGATAAATCTTAGTTCTTGGATCTTTCAAGTTCTTCATAATGATAAGCAGATATATATCCCAAGTGACTCAAAGAATAGAGCTATGCTCCCCGGCAACGGCGCCAGAAAATAGTCTTGATAACCCGCAAGTATAGGGGATCGCAACAGTTTTTGAGGGTAAAGTATTTAACCCAAATTTATTGATTCGACACAAGGGGAGCCAAAGAATACTCTCAAGTATTAGCAGCTGAATTGTCAATTCAACCACACCTGGAAACTTAATATCTACAGCAAAGTATTTAGTAGCAAAGTAATATGATAGTAGTGATAACGGTAACAAAAGGTAACGGTAGTAAAAGCAATGTTTTTGGTATTTTGTAGTGATGATAGCAATAGCAACGGGAAAGTAAATAAGCGAAGAACAATATGTGGAAATCTCGTAGGCAATGGATCCGTGATGGAGAATTATGCCGGATGCGGTTCATCATGTAACAGTCATAACCTAGGGTGACACAGAACTAGCTCCAGTTTGTTAATGTAATGTAGGCATGTATTCCGAATATAGTCATACGTGCTTATGGAAAAGAACTTGCATGACATCTTTTGTCCTACCCTCCCGTGGTAGCGGGGTCCTTACAGAAACTAAGGGATATTAAGGCCTCCTTTTAATAGAGAACCGGAATAAAGCATTAACACATAGTGAATACATGAACTCCTCAAACTACGGTCATCACCGGTAAGTATCCCGATTATTGTCACTTCCGGGTTAACGGATCATAACACATAATAGGTGACTATAGACTTGCAAGATAGGATCAAGAACACTCATATATTGATGAAAACATAATAGGTTCAGATCTGAAATCATGGCACTCGGGCCCTAGTGACAAGCATTAAGCATAGCAAAGTCATAGCAACATCAATCTCAGAACATAGTGGACACTAGGGATCAAACCCTAACAAAACTAACTCGATGACATGATAGATCTCATCCAACCCATCACCGTCTAGCAAGCCTACGATGGAATTACTCACGCACGGCGGTGAGCATCATGAAATTGGTGATGGAGGATGGTTGGTGATGACGATGGCGACGGATTCCCCTCTCCGGAGCCCCGCACGGACTCCAGATCAGCCCTCCCGAGAGGTTTTAGGGCTTGGCGGTGGCTCCGTATCGTAAAACGTGATGATTTCTTCTCCTTGATTTTTTTCTCCCCGAAACTCAATATATGGAGTTGGAGTCGGAGAGGCAACAGGGGCCCCACGAGGTAGGGGGCGCGCCCTAGGGGGGCAAGCGCGCCCCCACCCTCGTGGAGAGGTGGTGGGCCCCCTGGCCTTCATCTTTTGCAGGTATTTTTCATATTTTTTGAAAAGTTGCTCTGTGAAGTTTCAGGTCATTCCGAGAACGTTTGCTCCTGCACATAAATAACACCATGGTAATTCTGCTGAAAATAATGTATGTCCAGGTTAGTTTCATTCAAATCATGCAAGTTAGAGTCCAAAACAAGGGCAAAAGTGTTTGGAAAAGTAGATACGTTGGAGACGTATCATGCACCATGCTTTACGGCTTAGATCCGGGACTTAAAAAATGTTTTGAACGCCACAGAGCATATAAGATGTTCCAAGAGTTGAAATTAGTATTTCATACTCATGCCCGTGTCGAGAGGTAGGAGACCTCTGACAGTACTTTGCCTACAAAGGTGGAGGAGAATAGCTCAACCAGTGAGCATGTGCTCAGATTGTCTGGGTACTTCAATTGCTTGAATCAAGTGGGAGTTAATCTTCCAGATAAGATAGTAATTGACAAAATTCTCTAGTCACTATCACCAAGTTACTAGAACTTAGTGATGAACTATAATATGCAAGGGATAACAGAAACGGTTCCCAAGCTCTTCGTGATGCAGAAATCGACGAAGGTAGAAATCAAGAAAAGCATCAAGTGTTGATGGTTGACAAGACCACTAGTTTCAAGAAAAGGGCAAAGGGAATAAGGGAAACTTCAAGAAGAACGACAAGCAAGTTGCTGCTCAATTGAAGAAGCCCAAGTCTAGACCTAAGCCTGAGACTAAGTGCGTCCACTTCAAAGGGACTGGTCACTGGAAGCAGAACCGCCCCAAGTATTTGGCGGATAAGAAGGATGGAAAAGTGAACAAAGGTATATTTGATATACATGTTATTGATGTGTACTTTACTAGTGTTTATAACAACCCCTCAGTATTTGATACTAGTTTGGTTGCTGAGATTAGTAACTCGAAACGGGAGTTGCATAATGAACAGAGACTAGTTAAGGGTGAAGTGACGATGTGTGTTGGAAGTGGTTCCAAGATTGATATGATCATCATCGCACACTCCCTATACTTTCGGGATTAGTGTTGAACCTAAATAAATGTTATTTGGTGTTTGCGTTAAGCATGAATATGATTTGATCATGTTTATTGCAATACGTTATTCATTTAAAGTCAGAGAATAATTGTTGTTCTGTCTGCATGAATAAAACCTTCAATGGTCATACACCCAAGGTGAATGGTTTATTGAATCTCGATCTTAGTGATACACATATTAAAAATATTGAAGCCAAAAGATGCAAAGTTAATAATGATATTGCAACTTATTGCGGCACTGCCATTTAGGTCATATTGGTGTAAAGCGCATGAAGAAAATCCATGCTGATGGGCTTTTGGAATCACTTGATTATGAATCGGTTGATGCTTGCGAACCATGCCTCATGGGCAAGATGACTAAGACTCCGTTCTCCGGAACAATGGAACAAGCAACAGACTTGTTGGAAATACTACATACTGATGTATGCAGTCCGATGAGTGTTGAGGCTCGCGGCAGGTATCGTTATTTTCTGACCTTCACAGATGATTTGAGTAAGATATCGGTATATCTTCTTGATGAAACATAAATCTGAAACATTTGAAAAGTTCAAATAATTTCAGAGTGAAGTGGAAAATCATCGTAACAAGAAAATAAAGTTTCTACGATCTGATCATGGAGGAGAATATTTGAGTTATGAGTTTGGTCTTCATTTGAAACAATGCGGAATAGTTTCGCAACTCACGCCACCTGGAACAGCACAGCGTAATGGTCTGTCCGAACGTCATAACCGTACTTTATTAGATATGGTGCGATCTATGATGTCTCTTACTGATTTATCACTATCATGTTGGGGTTATGCATTAGAGACAGCTGCATTCACATTAAATAGGGCACCATCTAAATCCGTTGAGACAACACCATATGAACCGTGGTTTGGCTAGAAACCAAAGTTGCCGTTTCTTAAAGTTTGGGGCTGCGATGCTTATGTGAAAAAGTTTCAACCTGATAAGCTCGAACCCAAATCGGAGAAATGTGTCTTCATAGAATACCCAAAGGATACAGTTGGGTACACCTTCTATCACAGATCCGAAGGCAAGCCATTTATTGCTAAGAATGTATCCTTTCTAGAGAAGGAGTTTCTCTTGAAAGAAGTGAGTGGGAGGAAAGTAGAACTTGATGAGGTAACTGTACCTGCTCCCTTATTGGAAAGTAGTTCATCACAGAAATATGTTCCTGTGACTCCTACACCAATTAGTGAGGAAGCTAATGACGATGATCATGTAACTTCAAATCAAGTTACTACGGAACCTCGTAGGTCAACCAGAGTGAGATCCGCACCAGAGTGGTATAGTAATCCTGTTCTGGATGTCATGTTACTTGACCATGACAAACCTACGAACTATGAGGAAGCGATGATGAGCCCAGATTCTGCGAAATGGCTTGAGGCCATGAAATCTGAGATGGGATCCATGTATGAGAACAAAGTATGGACTTTGATTTACTTGCCTGATGATCGGTGAGTCATTAAAGAATAAATGGACCTTCAAGAGGAAGACGGACACTGATAGTAGTTTACTATCTACAAAGCTTGAATTGTCGCAAAAAGTTTTCGACAAGTTCAAGATGTTGACTACAATGAGATTTTCTCACTCGTAGCGATGCTTAAGTTTGTCCGAATCATGTTAGCAATTGCCACATTTTATGAAATCTAGCAAATGGATGTCAAAACTGCATTCCTTAATGGATTTATTAAAGAATAGTTGTATATGATGCAACAAGAAGGTTTTGTCAATCCTAAAGGTGCTAACAAAGTGTGCAAGCTCCAGCGATCCATCTATGGACTGGTGCAAGCATCTCAGAGTTGGAATATACACTTTGATGAGTTGATCAAAGCATATGGTTTCATACAGACTTGCGGTGAAGCCTGTATTTACAAGAAAGTGAGTGGAAGCACTACAATATTTTTGATAAGTATATGTGAATGACATATCATTGATCGGAAATAATGTAGTATTTTCTGGAAAGCATAAAGGAGTGTTTGAAAAGAGTTTTTCAAAGAAAGACCTGATGTCTACTACACAACCTTCTTCTTGTAGACGTTGTTGGGCCTCCAAGTGCAGAGGTTTGTAGGGCGGTAGCAAATTTCCCTCAAATGGATGACCTAAGGTTTATCAATCCGTGGGAGGCATAGGATGAAGATGGTCTCTCTCAAGCAACCCTGCAACCAAATGACAAAGAGCCTCTTGTGTCCCCAACACACCCAATACAATGGTAAATTGTATAGGTGCACTAGTTCGGCGAAGAGATGGTGATACAAGTGCAATATGGATAGTAGATAATGGTTTTTGTAATATGAAAATATGAAAACAGCAAGGTAACTAATGATAAAAGTGAGCGTAAACGGTATTGCAATGCTAGGAAACAAGGCCTAGGGTTCATACTTTCACTAGTGCAGGTTCCCTCAACAATAATAACATAATTGGATCATATAACTATCCCTCAACATGCAACAAAGAGTCACTCCAAAGTCACTAATAGCGGAGAACAGACGAAGAGATTATGGTAGGGTACGAAACCACCTCAAAGTTATCCTTTCAGATCGATCTATTCAAGAGTCCGTAGTAAAATAACATGAAGCTATTCTTTCCATTCAATCTATCATAGAGTTCGTACTATAATAACACCTTAAGATACAAATCAACCAAAACCCTAATGTCACCTAGAAACTCCAATGTCACCTTGTAGGAACGAAAGTATGTCTAGAGGGGGGGGTGATTAGACTACTTGACCAAATAAAAACTTAACCTTTTCCCAATTTTAGTTCTTGGCAGATTTTAGCTATTGTAGGACAAGTCAAGCAATCATCACACAATTCAAGCAAGCATGCAAAGAGTATATTGGCAGCAGAAAGTAAAGCATGCAACTTGCAAGAATGTAAAGGGAAGGGTTTGGAGAATTCAAACGCAATTGGAGACACGGATGTTTTTCCCGTGGTTCGGATAGGTGGTGCTATCCTACATCCACGTTGATGGAGACTTCAACCCACAAAGGTAACGGTTGCGCGAGTCCACGGAGGGCTCCACCCACAAATGGTAACGGTTGCGTGAGTCCACGAAGGGCTCCACCCACGAAGGGTCCACGAAGAAGCAACCACCCACAAAGGGTCCACGAAGAAGCAACCTTGTCTATCCCACCATGGCCATCGCCCACGAAGGACTTGCCTCACTAGCGGTAGATCTTCACGAAGTAGGCGATCTCCTTGCCCTTACAAACTCCTTGGTTCAACTCCACAATCTTGTCAGAGGCTCCCAAGTGACACCTAGCCAATCTAGGAGACACCACTCTCCAAGAAGTAACAAATGGTGTGTAGGTAATGAACTCCTTGCTCTTGTGCTTCAAATGATAGTCTCCCCAACACTCAACTCTCTCTCATAGGATTTGGATTTTGTGGAAAGAAGATTTGAGTGGAAAGCAACTTGGGGAAGGCTAGAGATCAAGATTAATATGGTAGGAATGGAATATCTTGGTCTCAACACATGAGTAGGTGGTTCTCTCTTAGAACATATGAGTTGGAATTGTGTATGTGTTCTGATAGCTCTCTCCATGAATGAAGAGGAGGTGGAGGGGTATATATAGCCTCCACACAAAATCCAACCGTTACACACAGTTTTCCAATCTCGGTGGGACCGAATTAACAAACTCGGTCGGACCGAAAAGGTAAACCTAGTGACTGTTAGAGATTTTCGGTGGGACTGACATGCAACTCGGTAGGACCGATATGGTTAGGGTTTGGGCATAACGTAATCTCGGTGAGACCGATTACACAAACTCGGTGAGACCGAATTTGGTAATTAGCTAACCAGAGAGTTGGTCAGGCAAACTCGGTGGGACCAATTTGCTCTTTCGGTGAGACCGAAAAGTTACAAAAAGGAAACACTGAATTTACATTGCAATCTCGGTGGGACCGATTCGCTCTTTCGGTGAGACCGAAAAGTTACGAAAGGGAAACAGAGAGATTACAATCCCATCTTGGTGAGACCGAGATCCCTATCGGTAGAACCGAATTGCTAGGGTTTGGCAGTGGCTTATGACAAGTGAAACTCGATGGCGCCGGATAGAAAGAATCGGTAGGATCGAGTTTGTCTTAGGGTTTAGGTCATATGTGGATATGGGAAAGTAGTTGAGGGTTTTGGAGCATATCACTAAGCACATGAAGCAAGAGGCTCATTAAGCAACACCTCATCCCTCCTTGATAGTATTGGCTTTTCCTAAAGACTCAATGTGATCTTGGATCACTAAAATATAAAATGAAGAGTCTTGAGCTTTTGAGCTTGAGCCAATCCTTTGTCCTTAGCATTTTGAGGGTTCCACTTTCACCATCCATGCCATGCCAATCATTGAGCTTTCCTGAAATAATCATCTTGGAATAACATTAGCTCAATGAGCTATATGTTGTTATGAATTACCAAAACCACCTAGGGATAGTTGCACTTTCAATCTTCCCCTTTTTGGTAATTGATGACAACATATAGATCAAAGCTTCGACAAATGATAACAAGCATGAAATATATCGTCGCTTTGAGAAGTATGTGACAAGTAAGAGCTGCCCCTAAATTTGTGCATATTTAAAATTTGCTTTGGACTGCAAATGCACAAGGAGTTAGAGTCATGGGTTACTCTTCCATGTCACATACATCTTGGTGGAGCGCTTAAAATGATAAGAATGAAATACATGCACTCATCACCAAGAATAGTGAATGATCATATAAGATAGATAAGATAATAGCATTCACCAAGCATTAAGTGTAGCTTATGATCAAACACATGATCATCAATGTCTCATGAGCAATGACATAGTATCTCAAGCAAAAGCAAACAAAGTTCGAAAAACCACCAAATAAAGCAAGAGAAAAAAAAAGCAACACTCTCTCTCGCGAAGCCTATGATCTATACATTTTTCTCCCCCTTTGGCAACAAGTTACCAAAAAGTTCCTAGAAAATGCATAGTGCTAAGTCAACACTCAGGCTTGATCTTCTGGTGGTGGTGGAGTCCGGAGCACTCCAAGGACGAAGCCTTCTGTAGACGTGGTCGGAGTCAAGGCTGAAGTAGATGCTGGAGCTGGTGGAACCGAAGCTGTAGCTGGTGCAGAAGTGGTGGCTCTGGGGTCAGCAACTGGCACTGCAGACGACCTCGGACCTCGTGGCACTCTGGCAAAGGCATCCGTTCCTTCCTTTCCTCTCCTGCAAGTCATCCTGGAGCTGCTCCACTACAGTCTGAATCTCTGTCACCTTGACATCCAAGTCATAGAACTTTTGTTCCATGATTCTCTCTAGGCTTGCCTGGTTCTGAGTTAGGGTGGCTAGTCCTTTCTCAATCCGCAGGGTGGATGCAATTAGGTAACCAAGCTGCTCTTGTTTGGTTTTCAAGAAATACTCAGATGCCTCCTCTTGAGTTGGCATCTTGGCAGCTTTCTCCTCCCTTGCCTTCTCCTTCTTTGCTTGTGCTTGTGCAGACGATAGCTCATTCTCAGTCATAACAACTTGATTATCTTCAAAATCTGGACGGATGGGCAGGTGTTCCTTGTCCAACAAGTATATGCCCGTGCCCATCTTGGAGTTGATTAATTCCTGAATTTGTGGGGCATATCCACAGCTCCTCTTCTGATCAGCTGCTGTCCTCTTAATGGTCTCTACCATGAGGCTCATCACCTTGAACTTCTGTGGCACATCAAAGATATGTAGCAAGTTGATCGCGTGGCCTCTGATCATCTTGTGATCACCTGACTTGGGCAACAAGGTGTGCCTCAATATCCAATTGATGGTTGGCAGCCCTGACAGAAGATAATGCACAGACCCAAAGTTGAAAGTATCAAGTGCCTCGTTTGGAATTTCCTTGTACATATTGGACATTGAGTTATGATCCATCTTTTTCTTGGCATAGACATCCAAGTCATCTTCATTTTCCTCTGGGGCATTGATCAGCTGAGCCCATTCAGCAACTGTAGATTGGTACCTCGTACCTTCAGACATCCAAGTTATCCTACCATCTGGATAGAAGTGTGCCGTGGAGTAGAATTGCATGATAAGCTCCTCATTCCACTTTGTGAGCTTCTGCCCAACAAAGTCTGCTACTCCACAAGCATTGAAGCTGTCATACACTCCAGGGTAGTACTCTTCGTTTTCCTTGATGTATTCCCAGTCGACCCATCTCATATCACATACAATTGGCTTCTTGTCCAACAACACTGTCTCATAGAAGTCATGCTGTTCCTTAGTGTGGAACCTGTAGTCAACATCAGTCCTTCTCCTTGAAGCATACGGATCTGCTTCTCTCCACTTCCTCAACCCTGAGTCTCTCCTGAGCTTCATATCCTCAGCCACAGGATGAGCATCGTTGTGGTCTGGGATCTTGGGCTTGAGTTTTCTGAGTACTTGCTCTTCATCATCTTCTTCTGCAGCTTCAGGCACTGGGGCCTTGTTCTTCTCAGCAGCAGGTATGCTCCTTGTATTTCTCTTTGGTGCAGACTTGGGCTTGGAGGCAGCTTTGGGTGCTTCTTTGGGCTTAGATGTGGCAGCCCCTGATCTTATAGCATCACCCATAAGCTTAGGTGCCTTAGGTGCTGGTGCAGCAACCTCTTCTTCTTCCTCTTCTTCCATGATGGAAGCCTTTCCAAGCACTCTGGCTACGGTCTTCTTGACCCTTTCCTTCCTCTTCTTGCCTTCAGCAGCAACTGGCTCTTTGGGTGCAGGCTTTTTAGGAATCTGAGTTGAAGCTCTGGCCTTTGGCATAGGCTGCCTACCTGCTGGCCTTTTGACTTTCAACCCTGGCTTTGTGCCTTGAGCTGACTCAACTCTCTTTGAAGTTGCTTCCTCTTCTCCCACATAATCTTCATCCTCAGAATCTGAAGTTCTCTTCTTCCTATGTCTGGTGGCAGCTTTTGGCAAATTGCTTGGGGTACTTCTGCTGCCATCATCTGAAGAACTTGAGGGACTAGTGCCCTCACTCATGTGCACTTGCTGTTCTGACACATTCTGGCTGTCACTCTGATCTGACATGATGAACAAGCTGTCTGCTGACCCTGTGAATAGTTTATAGATGAGGTAGAATAGATGAGCATCACAAAATGCAGAGATTTTTGCAAAAGAATGATCCAAAAACTTAGTTTTAGTTTCCCACTGAAATCATCTCGGATCTACCGATTTTTAAACTCGGTGGTACCGAAGCAGTTTTGGCACCTAAACTAGTGAACTCGATCAGACCGAGTCACAGTTCGGTGGCACCGAGGCTGCTAGGGTTTCACTGAATTCCAAAATCGGTCACACCGATAAGTAATTCTCGGTCAGACCGAGTCTCACTTGTGCAATGGCATAAGCCAAATCGATGGGACCGAGTTTTTCAACTCGATGGGTCCGAGATGGTTTCGGCGGAAACCTAACCCTAAAATTTTCGAATCAAACCTAATCTACGAGCGCATTGACTGGATAGGAGTGTTTCAATCGTGGCAAGAATCATTAAGAACACAATGTGCTAGGAATCGGACGGGGAATAGCACTGCGATCGAGTCCATACCCTAGTTCGGCGGAGACTCGCTACGGCGGCAACGACGGGGTAGAATTCCGTTAACGGCGATGGAGACCATCGACTGGAGGCGGCTGGCGGCGAGGAGACGATCCGTAGACCATGTTGGCAGAGCAGGCTATCGCGCGGGCGAAGGGTTTCAGAGAAATTTCCAAATTTTTGCCCGTGACTATATATAGCCCGACCCTGTCGGTGTGACCGAGTGGAACAACTCGGTGGCACCGAGATTCATAACTGCAAGCAGTTACTGAAACTCGGTGTGACCGAAAGGTTCAAATCGGTTGCACCGAGATCGAAAACCTAGATCAACTTAATGATCTCGGTAGGACCGAAAGTGGGGTATTGGTCAGACCGAGAATCATAAAGAGGTTTTGGAAGTTTAAGTCTATGACGAATCGGGGACTCCGAGCGCTCCTCACACAGAGTGGTTCGAATCTGACTTGATCAAATTTTGTGATGTAGCATGAATAGAGTTTGAGACGAGAAAAGCATAGATAGCTAGAGGAGGTTCTTAGGCATTCTTGTCCATCCACTTGGCAAAAGGAAATAAAACCAAACAATCAAAACAACAAGTGGATGTCCTCGAATGAGTAAAATATGCAACCAGCATGCTCACACAATAAGATTGCAAATGAAATATGTGACAAGGCATGCACAACCAATTCTAGCATATATCAAGCAATTTGCGATGACAAGGTCATCTATATATGAGTATATTGACTTAGGAGTCAAGTGAGAACACTTGATCATAGGTCATACTCATCGTTTAAGCTCAAGTGGGGTTACCACTTTTACATAAGGCATTGTTGTGTTCACATCTTTAGAGTTGCTTTAGCTCAAGTCTTAGAGTAAAGCTCCCCCTAGATGTGATATCCCCCCTTAGAGGGATGAACTAACCTCGGGTTTTGTCGATGATGACTTCATGTAGATGTTGAAGATGTGGATGCTCAATGTTGATGTAGATCACTTGGAGCTATCCATTTGAGTGAATTGCACTTTCAATACCTACATGGGTTAGTCCCACAAGGAACAAACAAGGATATCCATAGACATAGAGTGATGCACACACAAGATGATGTCCATGAAAACTTTTAGGTTACCTTGTCCCTTGTCTTACCAACAAGAGGGTTTGTGACTCCTTGAACTAGTGCAAGATGTGGAAGTTGATTGCACTTGTTCTTGCCAAAATGATAAGAGTGAAGTATGTTGGCGGAGTCACCCTCAAGAACTCTCTAGTTCTTATTCTTTTGGATCCACACCATCTTGATGGGAATCCTTGGAGTTGTAGTCGTACTTGATGAAGTGGAACTTGAAGTAGTCTTGGGAATCCACTTGACTAAGGTCTTAGGAGCTTCTTCAAATGCATCAATTTCCTCTTGAAGCTTGTCCTTGACTTTTTGCTTGTAGTCTTGTGGTGGAAGATCATCTTGAGCTTGTGTCCCCTTGAAAGAAGTATCATACTTCTCTTGTTGAGGAACAAACTTTGTCTTGGGGTATTGATCTTCTTCCCACTCAACTCCATTGGCATTGAACTTTTGTTCAAAACCAACACCTTGATTCTTCCGGTGCATTCCTTGCTTGCGCACAATTTCCTCAAATTGCTTACTCCCGGAAAGGCTTTTGTACACTCCTTTCTCTATAATTCCCTTCAATAAGCTATTTTCTTGCTCAAGTGTAACTTGGCTAAGAGAATCATTAGTGGAATCAAGAGAACTACTAGAAGCAACAATATTGGATTTAGCATGATCATTGTTACTGCTAGAGGAAGAATCTTTCTTGTTCTTGTTACTAGACTTGACTTGAGGCATGTAAGTGGATAAGAGTAAATGCTTGGCAATGTAAGAAGAACTTTTCTTGCGAAGATCATCATTGATTGCTTTTAAGAAATCATGCTCTTGCTCAAGATTGAGTTTTTCAAAGCGTAATTTCTCATGAGCTCTTAAAAGTTCTCGATGATCTTCGAAGATAGTTTCATGAGCTAACTTAAGAGTGTTTAGTTCTTTAGTTAGAGCCTCAATCTTCTCCTTATCATTGTCATTCATTTTATCTTGATTAGCATGATTAATTGACGTTTCATCATAGTATTCATCACTAGAGTTGTCAACAAGCAAATCATCACCTAACAAGTCATCTTCATCACTATTGAAATCAACATACTCGGGCTGTGTTACCTTAGGACCTTTGGCCATGAAGCATCTTCCAATTCCTTCATTTGGTGAGTCAAATATGTCGTAGGAGTTGGTTGACACAAGTGCTAGACCGGCAACACCTTCATCTTGAGTATCTTCGGAGTCGGAGTGATAACTTCTCTCAGAGTGGCTGTCAGAGTCAAAGCCGGATACCCATTCACCAACATGAGCTTGATGTCTTCGTTTTGTGTAGCTCCTTGATGATTTTTCCTTCCTTTTTGAATCCTTGCTTCTCCGTGAGTATCTTTGTTCATAATGATCATCTCTACTCCTTCTCTCTCTTGGTGGTGATTCTTTGCTTCTTCTTTTTGGAGAATCTTCTCTTCTCTTGTAGGGAGCCGTACACTCATTGGAGTAGTGTCCGGGTCTTCCACAACTGTAGCAGTTTCACTCTCGACTAGAAGATCTTTTATCATTGTAGGACCTTGACTTGAAGCTTCTATCTTTGCTTCTACTCTTGTAGAACTTGTTGAAGTTCTTCACCATTAAGCTCAATTCTTTCCCATCAAAGAAGTTACCTTGCAAACCAAAACACACAATAGCCCAAACGGCGGGGTTATGTCCAAGAATATGCATTTTCATTTTATGCTTCCAACTAGCAAAATTAGTACCATCAAAGTAAGGACCTCTACGGTGATAATTTCCCTCGCTAGACGCCATACTCTCCTAGGTTGTGAAACCAAGGCTATGACCACCAAAAGCTATGGAGATCAAAGCAAATGGAGACCAAAGCTCTGATACCACTTGTAGGATCGAAAGTATGTCTAGAGGGGGGGTGATTAGACTACTTGACCAAATAAAAACTTAACCTTTTCCCAAGTTTAGTTATTGACAGATTTTAGCTATTGTAGGACAAGTCAAGCAATCATCACACAATTCAAGAAAGCATGCAAAGAGTATATTGGCAGCGGAAAGTAAAGCATGCAACTTGCAAGAATGTAAAGGGAAGGGTTTGGAGAATTCAAACGCAATTGGAGACACGGATGTTTTTCCCGTGGTTCGGATAGGTGGTGCTATCCTACATCCACGTTGATGGAGACTTCAACCCACAAAGGGTAACGGTTGCGCGAGTCCACGGAGGGCTCCATCCACAAAGGGTAACGGTTGCGCGAGTCCACGAAGGGCTCCACCCATGAAGGGTCCACGAAGAAGCAACCACCCACAAAGGGTCCACGAAGAAGCAACCTTGTCTATCCCACCATGGCCATCGCCCACGAAGGACTTGCCTCACTAGCGGTAGATCTTCATGAAGTAGGCGATCTCCTTGCCCTTACAAACTCCTTGGTTCAACTCCACAATCTTGTAGGAGGCTCCCAAGTGACACCTACCAATCTAGGAGACACCACTCTCCAATAAGTAACAAATGGTGTGTAGGTAATGAACTCCTTGCTCTTGTGCTTCAAATGATAGTCTCCCCAACACTCAACTCTCTCTCATAGGATTTGGATTTTGTGGAAAGAAGATTTGAGTGGAAAGCAACTTGGGGAAGGCTAGAGATCAAGATTCATATGGTAGGAATGGAATATCTTGGTCTCAACACATGAGTAGGTGGTTCTCTCTCAGAACATATGAGTTGGAATTGTGTATGTGTTCTGATAGCTCTCTCCATGAATGAAGAGGAGGTGGAGGGGTATATATAGCCTCCACACAAAATCCAACCATTACACACAGTTTTCCAATCTCGGTGGGACCGAATCAACAAACTCGGTCGGACCAAAAAGGTAAACCTAGTGACCGTTAGAGATTTTTGGTGGGACTGACATGCAACTCGGTAGGACCGATATGGTTAGGGTTTGGGCATAACGTAATCTCGGTGAGACCGATTACACAAACTCGGTGAGACCGAATTTGGTAATTAGCTAATCAGAGAGTTGGTCAGGCAAACTCGGTGGGACCGATTTGCTCTTTCGGTGAGACCGAAAAGTTACAAAAAGGAAACACTGAATTTACATTGCAATCTCGGTGGGACCGATTTGCTCTTTCGGTGAGACCGAAAAGTTACGAAAGGGAAACAGAGAGATTACAATCCCATCTCGGTGAGACCGAGATCCCTATCAGTAGAACCGAATTGCTAGGGTTTGGCAGTGGCTTATGACAAGTGAAACTCGGTGGCGCCGGATAGAAAGAATCGGTAGGACCGAGTTTGGCTTAGGGTTTAGGTCATATGTGGATATGGGAAAGTAGTTGAGGGTTTTGGAGCATATCACTAAGCACATGAAGCAAGAGGCTCATTAAGCAACACCTCATCCCTCCTTGATAGTATTGGCTTTTCCTAAAGACTCAATGTGATCTTGGATCACTAAAATATAAAATGAAGAGTCTTGAGCTTTTGAGCTTGAGCCAATCCTTTGTCCTTAGCATTTTGAGGGTTCCACTTTCACCATCCATGCCATGACAATCATTGAGCTTTCCTGAAATAATCATCTTGGAATAGCATTAGCTCAATGAGCTATATGTTGTTATGAATTACCAAAACCACCTAGGGATAGTTGCACTTTCACACCTCAAGTATCCGTGGGTATGATTATACGATATGCATCACACAATCTCAGATTCATCTATTCAACCAACACATAGAACTTCGAAGAGTGCCCCAAAGTTTCTACCGGAGACTCAAGACAAAAACGTGTGCCAACCCCTATGCATAAGTTCACAAGGTCACGGAACTCGCAAGTTGATCACCAAAACATACATCAAGCGGATCACATGATATCCCATTGTCCCCACAGATAAGCACGTGCAAGACATGCATAGAGTGTTCTCAAATACTTAAAGACTCAATCCGATAAGATAACTTCAAAGGGAAAACTCAATCCTTAAGGACATTGAACTACTCGCTCCTCGTCATGGAGAGCGCCGGGATGATGAAGATGGCCACCGGAGAGGGATTCCCCCCTCCTGCAGGGTGCCGGAACGGGTTTAGATTGGTTTTCGGTGGCTACGGAGGCTTCTGGCGGCGGAACTCCCGATCTATTGTGTTCTCTGATGTTTTTAGGGTATATGGATATATATAGGAGAAAGAAGTCGGTCAGGGGAGCCACGAGGGGCCCACGAGGGTGGGGGGCGCGCCCAGGGGGCAGGCGCGCCACCCTGGCTCATGGCCACCTTGAAACTTCCGTGACATATACTCCAAGTCTCTTGGATTGCTTCCGTTCCAAAAATAACTCTCCCGAAGGTTTCATTCCGTTTGGACTCCATTTGATATTCCTTTTCTTCGAGACACTAAAAGGCAAGAAAACAGGAATTTGGGCTGGGCCTCCGGTTAATAGGTTAGTCCCAAAAATAATATAAAAGTGTATAATAAAGCTCATAAACATCCAAAACAGATAATATAATAGCATGGAACAATAAAAAATTATAGATACGTTGGAGACGTATCAAGACCTCGATGAAGCTGCTTACACATTGAGCATCAAGATCTATAGAGATAGATCAAGAGGCTTGATAAGTTTTTTCAATGAGTACATACCCTGACAAGATTTTGAAGTAGTTCAAAATGGAACAGTCAAAGAAGGATTTCTTGCCTGTGTTGCAAGGTGTGAAGTTGAGTAAAGACTCAAAACCCGACCACAGCAGAAAATAGAAAGAGAATGAAAAGTCATTCCCTATGCCTCAGTCATAGGTTCTATAAAGTATGCTATGCTGTTTACCAGTCCTATTGTATACCTTAGCATGATTCTAGCAAGGGAGTAAAATAGTGATCTAGTAGTAGATCACTGGACATCGGTCAAAATTATCCATAGAGGACTAAGGAAATATTTCTCGGTTATGGAGGTGATAAAAAGAGTTCGTCGTAAAGAGTTACGTCGATGCAAGCTTTTTATATCGATCTAGATGACTCTAAGTCTCAATCTGGATACATATTGAAAGTGGGAGCAATTATCTAGAATAGCTACGTGCAGAGCATTGTAGACATAGAAATTTGTGGAATACATACGGATCTGAATGTTGCAGACCCGTAGACTGAACTTCTCTCACAAGCAAAACATGATCACTCTTTGGGTGTTAATCACATAGCGACGTGAACTAGATTATTGACTCTAGTAAACCCTCTGGGTATTAGTCACATGGAGATGTGAACTAACCACATAAAGATGTGAACTGGATTATTGACTCTAGTGCAAGTGGGAGACTGAAGGAAATATGCCCTAGAGGCAATAATAAAGTTATTATTTATTTCCTTTCTGGTGGAGAGATGTGATAAAGCCCATGCCAACATACAGAGGAATCACAAAGGTACAAGTGACAAATAGTGCAAATGTTCTGTTTTTGGAAAGATGATTGGAGGGAAAACATCTTAGCCGAAGCCTACCCACGAGCGTTATCATACACAAGTAATGAAGACATCTCGGTTAGAGATTTCTTGGCCATGATGTCATTTGGGGAAGCGTTTCATCTACCACTCTCCCCACAAGCCCATGCAGAAGTCAGACAACTACAAATCGAAACCATTGATGTTATTCTCACCAATGAGCACTCACACAAGGATATATAGGCATACATTTGGGGAACCGAGGAATTCTCTACTCACAAGTACTACACCTTCTGCTTTCGAGACATACAAGCTCATCAAGCCTTTAAGTGGATCTGGAAATCTATTAACAATGAAGATTAAAGTCTTTGGGTGGCTCCTCCTTTCGGATCGCCTTAACACAAGGAATATGCTCAAACGATGACACTACAATATTGGAGAGAACCATGACTGCATTCTTTGTGGGAAACAAACAGAAGAGACATTGGAACATTTATTCTTGGAATGCAACTTCAGTGCCCAATGCTGGACTAGTTTGGGTCTCGAGTGGCCACATGGGGGATCTAGACTCCAAAATATATCCCTCGCCAAAGCAGCCTGGGGCCACTTTTTATGGAAATATTCTTATTGGCAGCTTGGAGCATTTGGAGAGAGAGCAACAACAAACACTTTCGAGGAATCATTCCTTCTAGGTCGTATTGGCTACACATACTCAAAACAAACTTTTCCCTCCTTACCTATAGGGTCAAGGAAAAACATAAGAATCTCATTCCTCTTCTGCTATCCTCCCTCCATTAGATACTTTCTCTTGTCCTTTGATACATCTCCAACGTATCTATAATTTTTGATTGTTCCATGCTATTATATTATCTGTTTTGGATGTTTATGGGCTTTATTAAACACTTTTATATTATTTTTGGGATTAACCTATTAACCTAGAGCCCAGTGCCAGTGCCAGTGCCAGTTTCTGTTTTTTCCTTGTTTTAGAGTATCACAGAAAAGGAAAATCAAATGGAGTCCAATGGACCTGAAACTTCATGGAACTTATTTTTGGAACGGTAGCAATCCAGAAGACTTGGGGTGCACATAAGGGAAGCAACGAGGAAGGCACGAGGTAGGGGGGCGCGCCCACCCCCCTGGGCGCGCCCTCCACCCCTCATGGGCCCCTCGTGGCTCCCTTGATGTACTTATTCCTCCTATATATATATCCATATACCCTAAAAACATCCAGGGACACAATAGATCGGGAGTTCCGCCGCCAGAAGCCTCCGTAGCCACCGAAAACCAATCTAGACCCGTTCCGACACCCTGCCGGAGGGGGAACCCCTCACCGGTGGCCATTTTCATCATCCCGGCGCTCTTCATGACGAGGAGGGAGTAGTTCTCCCTCAGGTCTGAGGGTATGTACCAGTAGCTATGTGCTTGATCTCTCTCTCTCTCTCTCTCGTGTTCTTGAGGTGATACAATCTTGATGTATCGCGAGCTTTGCTATTATAGTTGGATCTTATGATGTTTCTCCCCCTCTACTCTCTTGTAATGGATTGAGTTTTCCCTTTGAAGCTATCTTATCGGATTGAGTCTTTAAGGATTTGAGAACACTTGATGTATGTCTTGCCGTGCGTATCTGTGGTGACAATGGGATATCACGTGATTCACTTGATGTATGTTTTGGTGATCAACTTGCGGGTTTTGCCCATGAACCTATGCATAGGGGTTGGCACACGTTTTCGTCGTGATTCTTCGGTAGAAACTTTGGGGCACTCTTTGAGGTCTTATGTGTTGGTTGAATAGATTAATCTGAGATTTTGTGATGCATATCGTATAATCATACCCATGGATACTTGAGGTGACATTGGAGTATCTAGGTGACATTAGGGTTTTGGTTGATTTGTGTCTTAAGGTGTTATTCTAGTACGAACTCTAGGCCTGTTTGTGACACTTATAGGAATAGCCCAACGGATTGATTGGAAAGAATAACTTTGAGGTGGTTTCGTACCCTACCATAATCTCTTCGTTTGTTCTCCGCTATTAGTGACTTTGGAGTGACTCTTTGTTGCATGTTGAGGGATAGTTATGTGATCCAATTATGCTATTATTGTTGAGAGAACTTGCACTAGTGAAAGTATGTACCCTAGGCCTTGTTTCAACGCATTGCAATACCGTTTACGCTCACTTTTATCATTAGTTACCTTGCTGTTTTTATAATTTCAGATTACGAAAACCTATATCTACTATCCATATTGCACTTGTATCACCATCTCTTCACCGAACTAGTGCACCTATACAATTTACCATTGTATTGGGTGTGTTGGGGACACAAGAGACTCTTCGTTATTTGGTTGCAGGGTTGCTTGAGAGAGACCATCTTCATCCTACGCCTCCTACGGATTGATAAACCTTAGGTCATTCGCTTAAGGGAAATTTGCTAATGTCCTACAAACCTCTGCACTTGGGGGCCCAACAACGTCTACAAGAAGAAGGTTGTGTAGTAGATATCATCCTTCCCCCAAAGGGAGGTGGACTGCAAGTAATCTATGTAAATATACTCTCATATTTTATTAACTATTTCACAATAGGAGGTTCTCCTACTGTTTATGGTAAAAAAACCCATTCCCATGGACGCAGTTGTCCCTGATGTACCACGATCACCACAGCAGCCAGAGCACTCTGACTCTCTCCTATTCTGAACGGGTGTCTAATAATACTTGTAGCCAGTCCTCACCTGATCTTCTAAATCTTTTCTCGCTCGGCAACATCCAATAGTCTCTCATAGTGTGGCCCTACTTTTGGTGAAGGAAACAACAACGTGATATTCATCTTCTGCCTCCCTACCACAAATGCAGCAGATACCATCATGAGCCAATGTTCTTTTGTGTTTGCTCATTTTTGTGGCATTTCCCTACAAATGTTGCAGATATTCATCTTCTGAACTCTTTTGTTTTCTACTACATTTCCCGGGAGTGACATCATGAACTGGTCTATGAGTAGATGCATGTTTCGATCTACAAGACATATGTTGTGCGGGTATTGCATAAAAGATTTTTTTGTATTAGATTAGATCTATTAATTAATGAAATTTATGCAAATAGTAGATAAGATCTATTGTTAGTAGATGCAATCTATTACTTGAACTTTCTTCTTGCTTCCCTTGAATTTGCATCTTTTTTGATCTTGACAAAATAGTGGATTTTTTTTACAAAGTTTTGGCTATCTGTGTTCCTTCTACGTTGCTCATATATATGCTAGTTATAGATCAATGATGTGCCTCAATTCTTTGGGTTCTACCTTAGTTGAGAAAGATGAAATTTTGCAAACTAGAGGGCTTGTAGATGTGATCTACACGGGGGTCACGCGTATGGCGAAGTTTAGTATAGGGTTCGAGATTTCTCATTAAGTCTTGTTTTTTAGAGAACCCACATGTTAACTAGAAATTTTATTTATATACTTGATGATGAACGTAGGGGCTACGGTTTGTTTCAAAACCCTAGCAGTCACGTAAAATGTAAACCGATTAGAGGCATCTAACTTGGATCACGATGCATGTAATGTGATATAATTTTCATAATATTAATGAGATTATGCATGAGATGTTTATATGTTGTAATTCTTTGACATGACTTGCGTGTCATGCTATGGAACCTTGCCCGAATGTCATGTTTTGCGATGTATGCCCGGCCTTTGCCTGTGTGGCATGTCTAGATGCCGCCTTTTGACATGTCTTCCTAGACTTTAGACATCGCGTCTTTCCAGACGGTATGTTTTGGGTTGTCTTCTTGGGAATTCAACATTATGGCTGCTCAGGTGTCGTGTTTTGGATTGTCTACCCGGACTTTGGATGATGCGGCCGTCGTGCCCATGCACGATGTCTCCATTTGTGGGGCTTCTCTAGCTGGACAAAAAAGGACAGGGGCAGCGATCATCGTTGTCTGTCGTTAGTAAATATGGAAGGCAAATACAGATGCAGTACAAACATAATTACTTTCAGACAGTTCACAACCAACATCGTTCAAATGGTTCAACAACCTTCTAGGTTGCATTTTGTTTTTGCTGCTTTGTGGATCATTCATGAAATATGGTGTTCATAAGTCGCTTTACTTCTTGGCTCATCATTCATAAAATATGTCATTCATAAGTTGCTTTGCTTCTTGGCTCTAGTTGGGCTTTGCGTCAATGGCGCAATAGGCCATCTAGTAAGAATATTGCACATATAGTAAACATGAAGAAGAAAAGCCAAAATTAATAAGAGTGAGCCTACATTCATGGAAGATTATATTGGCCCTATAACTATTTAACTTAGCCTTGAACTTCTCGACGATTAAACTTTAAGCATCAACTCTTTTCCTACCCAGAAGAATAAGAGGGCGACCAAGATGCAGTGTATTGAGATTCATATCCAGAACATGAAAAATGTTATTAAATTAGTTCTTAAGGTGCCCATAAGCGTGTTTGTTAAATAAAACAACAAATTTATTCTGATTTGGAGTTTGACCTGAAATAATACCTAACCGATTAATAATTTGGGGTATCATATTAGCATCGTTGTAATAAGCTTTTCCACAAACAACCAGAGAGTGGATAGGGGGACAAGAGGGACCTACTTAAATGCCACTCAAATGATTGACATTTAGTGTCTCCATCATAGAAAGTGATAGTTCATTGATAGTAAGAATAATGGACATCCTTGTCGGATACCTCGAGAACCTCTAAAGCCCCCAAATGATTGGTCAACAAATGTTAACGACAACGTAAGTGAATAATGCATTCATATATCAAATGTACAAAAATGACCATGCACCCCTTTACGTAGCAAAGCTCTCCTGATGAAATTCCATTAATTTCTCTCAAAATCTTTGGCAGGACCTATTTTAAGCATGAAGGCTTTATGTTTCCATAAAGTAAGTTGGAAAGAGTGAGATATTTATTGATCAACAATGATAATAGATATATTTAAGCCAAATAAATGCATTAATATATTAGCAATTCTCTCACACTGCATAAAATCTTGTTGGGTTTCATGAATGTACACCGGGCGGTGATCTTTGAGCCTATTAGCCAAAGTTTCAGTAATAATTTTTTAATCAACATTGCATAAACTAATGAGTTTGAAATCCTAAGGGGTTCTGGTATTAAAAAGAATCATAATAAAAGCAATATAGGTTTTGTTAAGTTGAGGGTGGATCTTACATCTATTGTAGAAGTCTTGGGGCAACTTTTTTTACATAATCACCAATCCATTTCTAAGCCGAGAGATCGAAAGTCACATTGAGACCATCAATACCCGGAGATGCATTCTTGTTCGTCCCCTTGAGAGCCTTCAAAATCCCATCTCTGTTGGGAATGGAAGGACACTCAACCATTCCATGTAGATCGTCATTATGGAGAGGAAGAGCTCTTAAATCCACGTGAATGGTGGTAAACAAATTAGAAAATAATTAATACAACAAGAAGCTATTTCATGAGGATTTGGAAGCATGCTCTTATTATTGTAATAAATAACACTAATCCTATTTTTCATCCTACTCTTGTAAACTGGAACACTCAGTGAAACTCTGCGCTTTCATTCATGTTTTGATGAAAAGCACCATCAGAAGGTCTATGTCTAAAACATAGCGATAGTTAAAATATATAAGTTGTATTTATAAGAAATAACATCAATGAAATGCATATGTGACTCTAAATTTAAACATGTTTGATTGTTATGATGTGACCCAGATCGGCATAGCTAGAGTTTGTGGGAGGTACTTAATATATACATATATATGTTATTCGCGGGTTTTTGAGAAATGTACGAAGCCTCTACGAGCTATCACTTGCTCAATCTGGCCCATCCACTAGACATCTGACGACGCAAGTGCAATGTTTCTATGTTTGCACCTAGGAGCCAATTGCATCATAGATCTTCCGGAGCCATATAAATATGTGATGCATCACCCAAAATACAAAAATACAAAGTTAAATTCTTATTTTTTTACTCACATCGTAGCTTCTAAATTGTAAGAAGCAATGATTAGAAATGAGCATAACATATACAAGTTTTTCTTACATATGTTTGTGGTACTACCAATTACTAACGATGCAGTGAACTAATAAACAAATCTAAGCAAGTTGAATTCTTTCCAGTCCGTTCACATCTCACTTTGATCCAAGAGTTGATACTTCCTCCAAGCCAAAGGCACCAGACATAGAAAAGGGAACACATATAACGCCGAAAAGGTTATATTTGTTCCCTTTTCGCTGGGATATTTGGTGGGATAGATGTCTTAGATTGAATTTGCTCTAGACTAAAACTAGGGTTTTGATATCTTCATCTTGATCATCGAAGTATAAGATGTTCCCTTAGGTCTTGGCACATTGGCACTTATACCCGGTCTTAGGTCACTTCAACCACTTCTAATCATGGTATCTTGTTTGTGGATGGCTTGACATCCTTCCTATCGGGACTCAGTATACTCCCCCCAGATTAGTTTTGGGGCATGAACATTGCATAAACTAATGGAACATAATCACTTCTATACATTGCATAAAAGTTTTAGTAATAATTTTGTAATCAACATTGCATAAACTAATGGGTATGAAATTTGAGGGGGGTTTGCATTAGAAAAAAATCAAAAATAAAAGCAATATAAGTTTTGTTAAGCTGGGGGTGGAGCTTACCTCTATTGTAGAAGTGTTGGGCAACTCTTTTACATCATCACCATTCCATGTCAAGACCGATAGATAGAAATCTACATTCATACCATCAGTACCTAGAGATGCATTCTTTTTTATCAAGTTGAGAGCCTTGAAAATCCCATCTCTATTGGGAATGGAAGGACACTCAACCATTCCATTTAGATTTTCATTAAGGAGATGAAGAGCTCTCAAATCTGGCAATCTTTAGAGTGAGATGTCGGTGGCCACGACCCCACCCATAGATATGCAGGCGACAACGTCAGCCCTACGTGTCCTGGTATGGCGGCTGTCCACTCGGGTGCACAGATGATGGCGTTGGCCCGTGCTGCTATGTGATTGTTGTGACGAGACCGATGATTGAATTCAGGGCTATGAACAAGTTTGTTTGTTGCCTGATTCTGCTTCCACGAACAAAGACAACAGAGCATGAGAGCGACACGGGGCTATTGGATCTTCTCGATTTGGGATTTGGCGGTCCCGGTGACCTTTCTCCTTTGTTTGTGCTATTGGTGGCGACCAACTCTTGTCATGGCTTGACTGCCTGCTTGTCCGAGCATATTTTTCACTTGCATGACACCTCATGTCAAGACCGTGCTATGCATGTAACATGATGGCTTCGATTTAGTGGTGCTTTTTCGAGCACTAGCATTGAGCTCCGGGGTGAAAACTCGATGTCTGACCCTTGTTAGTTATATCTGGCAATGAAGATGTTTCTTAGATCATCTCCAATAGATGCGCGGTTGCGTGGTGAGCTAAGTTTTTTGCAGCGCTGGAATAGCATTTTCACGCGTTGTGTTGGTGTTTTGCTTTACCAGAAGCGTTATATAATTCGCGCTGCAGGTAGCGCTCTAGCAGGCGTGCTAAATTACAGCGCGGGCTCCCAGCACAAACAAGATTTCCTACTCAACATAGCACCAAAAAGATCAAACACACACAAAATAAATCAACAAAAAATAGTTTAATTATTATTACAACTCAAACAAATATTCTATCTTCAATACCGAAAATATTTCATGAACAATGTCACGCATTAATTTCATGACCACCCTTCCTTGATTAGATCTTTTTAAAGGTCATCATGCATTTCGGCACGTCGAATGCATGATAGGAGGCAACAAAGCGGGCCACCCTCGCAATCGTCCTCCGCCCTTGCACGGGATGTCCCATCAACTCTTAATGAGAATAGTCTAAATCTTGCCCACGCTCATTCTCGATGATCATGTTATGCATGATCACACAAGCGTTCATGATGTACCAAAGGATCTTTTGATCCCAAAATTTAGCCGGTCCTCTCACAATAGCAAATTGACATGCAAAATCCCAAAAGCTCTCTCCACATCTTTCCTAGACACCACCTGAGCATTGTGGAAATCAAGATTTTTCTTACCTTGTGGTGCCGTCAATGGCTTCACAAATGTTTGCCACCTTCGGTAGATGCCATCCGCAAGATAGTAGCCATAGTTGTATGTATGGCCATTTGCTACAAAGTCCATCAGTGGAGTTTCACCATTTGCAATCCTATTCATGAGTGGTGACCGCTGAAGAACATTGATGTCATTGCAAGATCTAGGCATTCCAAAAAGCATGCCAAATCCAAGTCTCATGATCGGACACCATTCCAAGGATTATAGTGGAACCCTTTTTCTGGCCGTGGAATTGTCCATGCCATGCCTTAGGACAGTTCTTCCAACTCCAATGCATGCAATCTATTGAGCCAAGCGTACCTATGAACCCACAAGCTTTGTTCATTTCCAAAAGCCTTGCGGTGTCTTCAGCATTGGGAGCTCTCAAATATTCCGCACCAAACACTTGCATAATTCCAACTGTGAAGCGCTTGACACACATGATGACTTGACTTTCACCCATGGCCAAGTGGTCATCAACTAGATCCGCTGAAATACCATATGCCAACATACACAAAGCGGCGGTCACCTTTTGAAAGGTGTTATGCCCGAGTTCTCTGGCGGCATTCCTCCTTTGCTGAAAAAATCGATCATGGCTCGCCAGTTTCTTCGCAATGTGTTTGAACAACTCGATGCTCATCCTGAAACGACGCCAAAGTAGGACTTGGGGTATGTGGGATTGTCCACAAAATAGTTCCTCATCAATCTATTGTGAGCATCGATCTTTTCCCTCCATAATTTCTGGCGACCGAAAATTGAACCACCGTGCTTCGGCTTTTTATTGACGTGCATAGCTAGGATCATTGCGACGTCCTCTGATACGTCTCCAACGTATGTATAATTTTTATTGTTCCATGCTATTATGTATTCTGTTTTGGATGTTTAATGGGCTTATTTATACACTTTTATATTATTTTTGGGACTAACCTATTAACCGGAGGCCCAACCCAAATTGCTGTTTTTTTGCCTATTTCAGTGTTTCGCAGAAAAAGAATATCAAACGGAGTCCAAATGGAATGAAACCTTCGGGAGCTTGATTTTTGGAACAAACTTGATCCAAAAAACTTGGAGTGGACGTCAAGCAACCAACGAGGAAGCCACGAGGTAGGGGGCGTGCCTACCCCCCTGGGCGCGCCCTCTACCCTCGTGGCTCCACCGACCTACTTCTTCCTCCTATATATACCTACGTACCCTGAAAACATCAGAGGGCACCACGAAAATCTAATTCCACCGCCGCAACCTTCTGTACCTGTGAGATCCCATCTTGGGGCCTTTTCCGGCGCTCCGCTGGAGGGGGCATTGATCACGGAGGGCTTCTACATCAACACCATAGCCTCTCCGATGATGTGTGAGTAGTTTACCTCAGACCTTTGAGTCCATAGTTATTAGCTAGATGGCTTCTCCTCTCTCTTTGGATCTCAATACAAAGTTCTCCTCGATTCTCTTGGAGATCTATTCGATGTAATATTCTTTTGCGGTGTGTTTGTTGAGATCCGATGAATTGTGGGTTTATGATCAAGATTATCTATGGACAATATTTGAATCTTCTCTGAATTCTTTTATGTATGATTGGTTATCTTTGCAAGTCTCTTCGAATTATCAGTTTGGTTTGGCCTACTAGATTGATCTTTCTTGCAATGGGAGAAGTGCTTAGCTTTGGGTTCAATCTTGCGGCGCTCGATCCCAGTGACAGTAGGAGAAACGACACGTATTGTATTGTTGCCATCGAGGATAAAAATATGGGGTTTATATCATATTGCATGAGTTTATCCCTCTACATCATGTCATCTTGCTTAAAGTGTTACTCCATTCTTATGAACTTAATACTCTAGATGCATACTAGATAGCGGTCGATTTGTGGAGTAATAGTAGTAGATGCAGGCAGGAGTCGGTCTACTTGTCACAGACGTGATGCCTATATACATATCATACCTAGATATTCTCATAACTATGCTCAATTCTATCAATTGCTCGACAGTAATTCGTTCACCCACCGTAATACTTATACTATCTTGAGAGAAGCCACTAGTGAAACCTATGCCCCCCGGGTCTATTATCCATCATACAAGTTTCCAATCTATTTTATTTTGCAATCTTTACTTTCAATTTATATCATAAAAATACCAAAAATATTTATTTTATTATTATCATCTTTATCAGATCTCACTCTTGCAAGTGGCCATGAAGGGATTGACAACCCCTTTATCGCGTTGGTTGCGAGGTTCTTATTTGTTTGTGTAGGTACAAGGTGACTTGCGCGTGGTCTTCTACTGGATTGATACCTTGGTTCTCAAAAACTGAGGGAAATACTTATGCTGCTTTGCTGCATCATCCTTTCCTCTTCAAGGAAAAACCAACGCATACTCAAGAGGTAGCATCCTCCTCTCTTGAAGATCAAATTCTTCATCGGAAGAATCGTAGGACGAACTCATCTACAAACTTGAATTTAAACTAATTTAAAACTACAAACAACATGCACCAAATTCATCTACAAATGTAAAATTAGAAGCAATATATACTCCCTATGTTCCAAATTGTCGTAGATATGGATGTATCTAGATGTATTTTAGGTCTAGATACATCCATTTTTGCGACGAGTAATTTAGAATGGAGGGAATACCTTGCAAGTGTTTTGTCAAACACCTTGTGGGCGCCGAGCTGCAAACGGTCGCCTGGTGCTGTTCGTTCGAGGAACGGTGCGCTTGATTGGCGGCGGCAAGGAGAGAAGCAGCGGTGGCCACCGGGAGAAGTAGGGGAAGCGGCGACGCGCTGGGGATAGGCGAGGGAAGCGCCGACAGGTCACGGGCGCGAATGGGGGAAGGTGCGGGCGGAGGCGCCAGCGCCTAGAGGTTTCAGATCCAGCGGTTGGTGAGATTCACGCGCCTGATTGGCTTGTCCAGCGCGCCGAGTAGGCACACCAAATAAGCAGCACGCGATGCAGTCTTCCCCAACGCGCTTAGCCTTGTTTACCGCGTGCGAGATTATAGCACGACTGGTGGAGCGCTACTTTCAGTCACGCGCACTATATAACCGTTTTAACCAGCGTGCGGCTTATTTAGCGCGCCTGTTGAAGATGCACTTATATCGTTACATTGTTGAAGGCATTGCTTGGAATTGCTCAGACTTGTTCTTTAGAGTGAAAACTAATGATCCGACCTTTAGTGGTTGGATCCAACAATGACGTCGCTTGAGCATCGTTTTCTTCCTAAAGGCGTTGCTGGTGGAGAATTTTTCTCGTTGTACTGCTGCTGTTGATCATTGTTTTGATCGCTTCGGAGTTTTGTTCTTTTTATTCCATCAAGATATAGCTTCGGTCTTGTTTGATTTTGCTAGCTGCCGACATGATTTTCTTACGTGTGTTGGTGTTGACCGTATCCATCATATCTATACAGAGATCAGGTACCAATGCATGCTCTTTCTGTGTGTATCCCCTTAGTGCTTCATTTTAAGCTAATAAATTCCGCCCTTTTATTTAAAATATTATAAGATATCAATATAAAAACATAACGCCCATCCTTGTTGCGGACTGACGTCGGTCTTTTAAAAGACTTATTCCAATGCGCACGTCCAAACTAGCACTAATAGCCGACGTTGGTAATGGGGGTCAAACTCCTGAACTCTCTTCCTTTCCAAAATGTTTCTTCGGTTGAAAAAAGACTTTTCCGTAACTATTGTCTTGCTTCAACGACTGAATTTTGCTGGAAACGGTAAAGTTCCTTCTTTGTTTTATTCCTCCCTCAGGTCATTTTTGTTCCCCATATAAGATCTGTCTGAAATCAAAATTTTATATAAAATAAATTAACATCCACAATACGAAATCAATATCATTAGATGCCTCGTGGCTTTAATTTTCACATTGTATAACTTTAGTATGGTAGATATTAATATATATTTTATATGAATATGACTAAACTTTTTAAAGTTTGACTTCAGACAAAATTTATATGCCGAGTAAGAAAGGACCAAAGGGAGTATTAAAATTATTAGTCTTGCTCGATCCACACACATGACCACAACCAACCTCCTAGCCGAGACAATTGTGTCGCATGACACAAGTCAGCAAAAGTTGAGAGCTTACAAAATTCATGACTTCCTCAAGCCTATTCAACAACCTGAAAGCCTTTGTGAAAAAAACAATCTGAAAGCCGCCTCGCTAAAATAAAATGAAATGAAAGTCGGTGGGATGATTCCAAGGCCTTTTGCGCAAGTCGATCTTATGAACAAACTCGGTTTATTTGCCATTTCTTGAAGGATGAAGGAAGCTTACAATACTAGATGGAGTATATGGCATGCGGACATAATACATTGGGGAAAAAACAGGAAATAAAGCACTCGCACACATGGAATGGAAGCTTATAACTGATTCAGACTGGCATCCATTAGCGGGCAGCATGTCATCAAGGAAGGTTCAGAGCCACAGGGCACCTGCCTGCCTCAGGAGCGGCACGAGCTCTTCGGCGATGTGCATGGTAATGAGTCGGTCCAGCCCACCCAACAGCCTACCTCCGACGAACACCACCGGTAAGGCGACGTCGGTGACCAACTTGGTGTTGTCGTCCTTGGCCCGGAGCGCGTACACGAGCGCCGCAGGGTCGGCGTCGTAGCTGACCTCCAGGGCCGCCGGGTTCACGCCCTGCCGCAGGAGCAGGTGCCGGGCGACGACCGCCAGGCAGCACTCCGGCCGCCCCACCACCACCACCGGCCTCTCCTGCACCGTCCTCCGCACTTCGTTGGTGCTGCTGACCATCTTACTCGCCGTCGCCGTCAGCCACGGGACTTGGCGTTCGTGCCCTTGAGATTGACGAGCAGTAGTGTCAACTGGAGGTGAGGGGTGTGTGCCCTTGAGGGGGCTGTGGAGGTCAGAAATATGGGTCGGGGAGGTGCATAGAGCACGAGCATTAGGTCAGCTTCGTGGTCCTGGCGTGCCACATGGCACATGCATGGACCTTTACTCCTTTATTGTACGTATTAATTATAAAATATACTCTAAACATAGGATATATCACTCCGACCCAAAATAAATGTCTCAACTTTATACTAAAGTTAATATAAAGTTGAGTAGGAGGGAGTACAACGCTTGTACACAAGGAAATACACACTGTCACTCATACGCGCTCACTACAAACTAAATCAGAGACACGTACCGTAAGCTTTTCCTTGTTGATAGAGACGTATATCGCATGCACACACACATGACGTCCAATTCGGAGTTTGACATATCCTGACGGACATGGCATGCGTACCACCATGCCCACTCACGTTATTCTGATTATACTTAAATTAGTCGGAGTACTTAGTTTTCACCATTTGTGGCCAATAGTCATCCATATGACAAATAGTACTCCTTCCGTCCCAAAATAAATGTCTCAACTTTGTACTAACTTTATATTAGTTAATATAAAATTAGTATAAAGTTAAGACATTTTGGAATGGAGGGAGTAATAATTAGCGCTCTATTTTAGCAGTGGAGTCACAATTGCTATTTGGGAAACTACTAGAGCATTGTCTTTCCTCTAAAAAAGAAACATCTGTCCAAGAAACAGATAAAAATGCCAAACTTCCAATCTTCGTAACCGGCCATGATTTTTTTGAACATGTCATATCTTTTCTTAAAAGAAAAGAAACACCCATGCGATGGAGTACTGGTATAAGGCCAGAAAGTCTGTTGCGTCACGTATATCACGTACACCAAGTTTATTAGCGGACGTGTGTTAAAAAAAAGTTAATTAGACGCCACTGCCATCATGATCACTTGAAAATCAAGTTTTCGCCGTTTACATCACGTCCGTTTTTGTATAGTAGACTGGAGTACGTAGTGAATCCATTGCTGTTGCTGCTATCGATCTAACTAATGGCCGCTAGTTATACAAAGAAACGAATTCTTAGCCTTCTAGCTCTTGACGTATTATTTTCGTCGACAACTCATCTGACTTTCAGTTTACTAGGAGTGTTGGTCCAAAGGCATCGAACAACCTATAAGACTTCGGTGCTGCCAAAGGGCATGCAGCGACATCATTGCTCGTTGTGATGTTAACACAGTGTTTGGTGCCAATTTATTCTTACTTTCTTATTTTAGAAGTGGCACTTGGTTACGGTGTTGGTTTATCTGCAATCCATCATCTTCCAATGCATGCAAATAAAATACCTTTCTTCATCACTAGGCCTTACAAACTCATGCTAACAACTTCGATCCCGGCACATGATGATTTCTCCGTCGGTGCGTGGAGAGTCAATAGGAGTTGCATATTAGTTACCAGAGAGGAACAAAGCCGGAGATTGACGTGATGTTTGTTGCTGGTGAGTATATGTGTTATGTTCATATTATGTATTGAACTCGTTTCTTAGTTTCTTGTATAGTTAAGGTCTATAATCTATCTTTATACATCACATATACGTGCTTATGCACGAAAAGCAACACATCGTGCAATTTACATATTCTACACGGTATCAATTTCCGAATTCTAGCCTTCCGCCACCGCCACCACGCGACTCCTCCGCGCCGCCGCCGCCGCTTCCCAGCCGCCGCCGTCCGCACGCTTCCCGCGCCGGCCGCCGCTCGCGTGCTATACTAGCAGCCCCGCCAGCCGCTGCCCGATCGCATCGCTGGCCTCACTGCACCCGCATCGCTAGCTCCAGCCGCCTGCCGCCGCATCCATCGCCGGCTCAATCCAGCCGCATCCATCGCTAGCTTCAGCCGCCCGGTGCGCATCCATCGCTAGCTCCAGCCGCACGGTGCACATCCACGTACGTGCATGCAAGCACGATGCACATACACGTACGTGCATGCAAGCACGAGCAATCAACCACATCAACAACATTCGACGTGGACGGCGCCGCGCAGCTAGCGAACGCCCGAGCAATCAACCACATCAGCACATCCGTACGAAAAACTCTTTCGCCCCGATGGTGTCCGACCCGTCCACCACTGCCTTTGCCGTCCCGCCGACGACGCCCTCTGACGCGGCTCTTCCGCCGGCATACTACGACACGGCCCCACCACCGCTAGCGTTCTCCGGCCAGTTCTACTACGGGCCCTCTGGCACGGCTCCGCCGCCAGCGTCCTACGGCGCGGCCCCACCGCCGCCGCCGCTCTTCGGCCAGTCCCGCTACGGGCCCTTTGGCGCGGCTCCGCCGCTGGCGTCCTACGGCACGGCCCCGCCACCGTCGGCGCTCTTCGGCCAGTCCGTCGTCGCCTCGCCGCCGGCGCCGCCTCTGCCCGTCGAATCCTTGCTGTGCCCGTTTCCACGCACGAGAATCCTACATACGGGGCTCCGCCCGTGTACGGGTCTCACGGGTACTGGTGGGGGTCATCGGCAAGCCAGCACCCGTCCACTGGGCAGTAGCCAGCCGTTGCTCAGCACCTGCAGCATCTGTCAGCGGGCCAGCAGATTTTTCCGGCGGGCCATCCGGCCTACCCGGCACCGCAGTCACAGCCGGGGCTGCTACCCACACCGTATGGAGAGTACACACCGCCGCAACAGAGCGGCGGCTATGACCTCCCCATGGTGTCTCCGCCCCCCTCACCGGCCCTACCGCTGGCACCCTGGGATCCGGTGCACCTCCCCACACTGTATGCCGCTACTACGCCGAATAACTACACTGGAGGTGGTGATTGGTACATGGACATCGGTGTTATGGTTGACATGTTTGCTCATCCTGGTAACCTTGCCTCCTTCACTCCTGTCTCCACCGACTGCCGCATCATTGCCAGCGACGGTTCCACACTTCCTATCACACACATTGGACACACTCTTTTCCTTCTAGTTCTACTCCATTATATTTGTCTAACATACTTGTATCACCTCATCTTATTAAGAATCTCATTTTTGTTCGTTGTTTCACTCGTGAAAATCCTGTTACCGTTGAATTTGATGAGCTTGGTTTTTGTGTTAAAGACACTCGAACCAAGATGGTACTTCACCGATGTGACAGCCCCGACGAGCTCTAACCGATGCACTTGCCTTCATCTACCACCACCGCACCGGTTGCTCTCTCTGCTTGAGTCGATCTCTAGCACGCTCGCTTGGGTCGTCCTAACCCCGTCACACTTTTTCATATTCTTAGGAGTTTCAGTTTCAGTTGCAATAAGATCGAGGATCATACTTGTCATGCCTGTTGAGTCGGCAAACATGTTTGTCTGCCGTTTAGTAATTCCACCACCATTGTTTCTTTTCCTTTTCAGTTGATTCATAACGATGTGTGGACTTCCTAGTAACTCGGGCTATTTATATTATCTGGTTATTTTTGATGATTATTCTCATTATGTGTGGACTTTTCTTTTGCACAGAAAGTCGGATGCACTCTCTACCTTGACGGCTTTTTACTCCTATGTCCGCACTGCAGTTTGGGCATCTCATCCTTGCGCTTCAGACAGACAATGGAAAAGAGTTTGACAACCTCACTTTCAGCACCTTTTTGTCACATCACGGTATAGTTTTTCGCCTCACATGACCGTACACTTCATAGCAGAACGGTCGAGCCGAACGCGTCCTTCGCACTCTGAATGACTGCGTTCGCACACTCCTGTTTCATGCCAACGTGATGCCTCATTTCTGGCCAGACGCACTCGCCGCTGCATCACTTCTTCTTAATGTTAGACCCTGCCGCCCACGGTGGAACTACGCACCTCACCATCTTCTCTTGGGTACGCCCCCGTCTTATGACGACTTGCGTATTTTTGGGTGCCGTTGCTATCCCAGCATTAACGACACTGCTTCTCACAAGCTTGCACCTCGATCTGTCACTTGCATCTTCATCGGCTACCCCTCTAACTCCAAGGGATATCGGTGCTACGATCCCGTCTCGCACTGTGTGTTCACCTCCCGGCACGTTTACTTTGATGAGCATGTGTTTCCGTTTCACCAGGTACCCCCGGCTGTTCCTCCCGCCACCGATGACGCGGACTCCTCGATGCCTCTCCCAGGGCGCTCGCGCGCCTCTCTTGGCCCGTCCCTGGCTTTGAGGCACGCCCCCCCGCATGCGGCGCCTCCTACAGCCGCGACGCTGGTGCCCCCGGCACCCCCGACATTGGCGCCCACGGCCCCGTCGGCGCCCCCGGTGCCCGCGCCCCCCTGGCGCCTGTGGCCGGTCCGGTCACCCGCGCCCGTACGGGCTTTTTCCGCCCAAGCTCGCGCTACACCTTGGATGACTACGTCCATGCAGTGTCCACCTCTGAGCCGTCGCATTTGCCGTCCTCCGTTCGAGTCGCTCTTCGTGACCTGCTCTGGATGGCTACGATTAAGAGGAGTTTGACGCCCTATTGCACAACTGAACGTGGCAGCTTGTGCCCCGTCCTCGGCACGCCAACGTGATTACCGGGAAGTGGGTATTTAAACACAAGCTCCGTCCTGATGGTACCCTTGATCGCTACAAAGCACGCTTGGTCGTTCGTGGCTTCCGACGGCATGCTGGTATCGACTTCACCGACACCTTCACTCCGGTCGTGAAGCCCGGCATGATACGCACGGTTCTCCACCTTGCGGTCTCCCATGCTTGGCCGGTGCACCAGATGGACGTCTCTAACGCCTTCCTCCATGGCCACCTCGAGGAGCAGGTCTTCTACCAGCACCCCACCGGGTTTATTGACCCGACGCTTCCCGACCACGTGTGCCTGCTTTTGCGGTCCTTGTACAAACTCAAGCAGGCTCCGCACGCTTGGTACCAGCGCATCGCGGCGTTTCTCCACCAGCTTGGGTTCCGCTCTACCTGCTCGAACGCCTTGCTCTTTGCTATCATCAGGGCTCCGACACGGCCTACTTGCTACTCTATGTCGACGACATCATCCTGACGGCATGTACGACTGGCCTCCTTAGTCAGCTCATGGCTCGTCTTCGTTCTGAGTTCGCCATTAAGGACTTGGGTCCTTTGCACTACTTCCTCGGTGTCGAGGTGGTGCGCCGTCCCTATGGTTTCTTCCTTCATCAGCAAAAGTACTCTCATGAGCTCCTGGAGCGTGCCGGCATGCTTAACTGCAAGCCCGCCGCTACGCCTGTTGATATGAAGGCCAAGCTTTCCGCCATAGATGGTTCTCCTGCTTCGGATGTTGCTTTCTATCGGTCTATCATTGGTGCTCTTCAGTACTTCACTCTGACTCGACCAGAGATCCAGTATGCCGTGTAGTAGGTGTGTCTTCATATGCATGCTCCTCGAGACGTTCACTGGGCTGCGGTCAAGCAAATTCTCCGCTATGTCTGTGGCACTATGGATCTTGGCGTCACGCTTCATGCCTCCGCCGACACCGCCCTCACCGCCTACTCCGATGCAAACTAGGCGGGCTGCCCTGACACTCGTCGCTCCACCTCGGGCTATTGTGTCTACCTTGGACCCTCACTTATCTAGTGGTCGTCCAAGCGGCAGCCTACATTCTCTCGTTCTAGTGCTGAGGCTGAGTATCGCACGGTGGCCAATGCCGTCACCGAGTGTTCGTGGCTTCGCCAGCTGCTTCAGGAGCTTTCTTGCCCTGTTGACCGTGCCACGGTGGTCTACTGCGACAACGTCTCGGCAGTCTACCTCTCCGCTAACCCGGTGCATTATCGACGGACCAAGCATATTGAGTTGGATATTCATTTTGATCGGGAACAGGTGGCCCTTGGCCATATTCGTGTTTTACACATCCCTACTTCCCAACAATTTGCAGATATCATGACCAAGGGCTTGCCTACGACGTTATTTGAGGAGTTCC
>NC_041382.1:104709814-104735683 GCF_002162155.2 Triticum dicoccoides | reverse complement strand
TTATGTGCATATTGTGTATTGGGCCCGCCTCCTAGTTCCTTGTATAGTTGAGGTCCGTGGCCCACCTTTGTACATCATATATACGTGCCTATGCACGAAGAGCAATACATCGTGCAGTTCACATATTCTACAGTTGCAACACAGACAAAAGATGAAAACGACACCTGGGTTATGTTTTCATGTTGAGAGCCGAAATTAGTTACCAAAGAGGGGTAAAACGGGAGATTAATGTCGATGTTTGTCATGACATGGTCGAGAACTGCATTTATGCCTCGTCTTCACGCCAAGAGGTATATGAGTTGCATATTGGTATTAGAGGATGATAATGAAGGAGACCGACACGTGTGTCACTTTTTCCGCGCCTAGAGCCATGGGAGTTGCATGTTGGTTACAAGAGATGGATAAAGCAAGGGGTTCACAATTATGTTTGTCGTTACACGGTGATTGTTGTTTTTGTCGATGTTTGTCGCAAGTTGGTCACTTTTGTGGATGTTTGTCGTTACGCGGTCGGAAACCGCATGTGGGTTACATTTCTGCAATGGGAGCCAATATTGATTAATTATGAGGCAAAATGTGGGAGACCAACGTCGATGTTGATCGCAGCATAGTAGATATTCACACGTGGGCCACTTTTTCGCTCCTAGAGTTATGGGAGTTGCATGTTGGTTACTTGATATGGATAAAACATTGGTTGTCATGGATGTTTGTGGCGATCCGGTCGAAAACCGCCGGTGGGTCGTGTTTTCACGCCAAGAGCCAATGTTGGTTAAATGAGAGGGATACAACGGGAGACTGCGTCGATGTTTGTCACAATATTGGTTACACAAGAGCCAATATTGGTCACAGGAGAGGGATAACGCGGGAGACCAACGTCGATGTTTGTCGCAATGCCGTAGGAAGCCGCACATGGGCTACTTTTCGCACTAGGGGGGATGGGAGTTGGATGTGGGTTACCAAAAATGGATAAAACAAATGTTGACATTGATGTTTGTGGCGACTCGGTCAAAAACCACATGTGGGTCATGTTTTCATGCTGAGCGTCAATATTAATTAGGAGATGTCCATGTGTGTTACTACATGGTTGAAAATCTCATGTCTGTCAAGTTTTCATGATGAGGGCCATAGGAACCGTATATTAGTTACCATTGAGTGATAAAGCGAGATATTAACATTAATTGTGTTTATCATGACGCGGTCAAAACCATGTGGGTCATGTTTTCATGGCCAATGATGAAAAAAATGATGCTTGATTTATATCTTCACATGTAATTTGGTTGGTTCCTAACAATGCATGTGGCACTTAGTTATTATGTGTTGTGGTGAGGCCGAGCCATGACCTGCCCAAAAGAAGATACACCGTGGCTCACAGCGGCACCGCCGATGGAGAAGAGGAAGGGAAGAGGTTGACGGTTGTGGAAGAACGAGGCCTAGAGTAGAGGTTACGGCTGTCGCAACACAACAGAGGTGGTGGCGAGGGTAGAATATGGCAACAAGGTGCCCGGGAAGTGCTATCGAGGCTGAGTGGGGGCTTCAGGCGGCACCGGATGGAGCTGGTAGACGAGAGTGCCGAAGGAAGAAGAAGGCATGGTGGGTGGCCTTTGGATGAAAATCCAACGGTTTAGCCACATTGAATGATGACAAATTGGGTTTTAGAGACTTGCACCTAGTCGGTCCTTAGTTATTAACAATTTTATTGGAGGAGATCAACTAAAACTCCGAGGAATAGAAATTTGTAAAATTAGTAGACTGTTAAATTGTTAATACTCTAGTCAAGGCGGCGTGTGTAGCTAGTATGGTCGTTTCATACATACCGACAATTGGATCGTGCTGCCCAAGACAAGGCAACAAGTGCTCCCTTCGATCTTTTTTACTCTGCGTATTAGTTTTGTCTGAAGTAAAACTTTGTAAAATTTAATCAAGTTCGTAGAAAAAACCAATGTTTTTAATACCAAATCAATATCATTAGATGCATTATATAATATATTTTTATATTATATTCATTTAATATTATAGATGTTGACATTATATAAAGTTGACCAAAGTTTATAAAGTTTGACTCAAGTCAAATCTAAAACGTGGCCTAAAAGAAACGGAGGGAGTTATGACTTCCTTTGAGATCACCGACGCCCGTAAAGGCTGAATGTGTCACGGAGTGTGACGGCATGGAGCAACCGACCGGTGACCGGCAGGGAGAAGAACGGCAATCGACCACACGCAGGGGCAGCATGGCAGCCCAGGGCCAGGCACGGCCCCACATCCAGCCGTGCAGCGCCTAAGGCATAGGCGCCACACAGGTAATGTGCAGCGCCTAAGGGCTAGGCGCCACACATGTAATGTGCAGCGCCCGGACCTTAGGTGCTGCAATGTCCGTGTGTCACTTAGGCTGCCCCCACCCCCACCCACCCCACCCCACTGATACGTCTCCGTCGTATCTATAATTTTTGATTGTTCCATGCCAATATTATTTACCTTTCATATACTTTTGGCAACTTTTTATACTATTTTTGTGACTAACATATTGATC
The DNA here is from genome assembly GCF_002162155.2 of Triticum dicoccoides. Taxonomy (NCBI): domain Eukaryota; kingdom Viridiplantae; phylum Streptophyta; class Magnoliopsida; order Poales; family Poaceae; genus Triticum; species Triticum dicoccoides. The sequence goes on along the minus strand of NC_041382.1, from coordinate 104,733,159 downwards.
CAGTGCCCAGTGCCAGTTCCTGTTTGTTGCATGTTTTTGTTTCGCAGAATATCCATATCAAACGGAGTCCAAACGAGATAAAAACTGACGGAGATTTTTTTGGAATATATATGATTTTTGGGAAGAAAAATCCACGCGAGACGGTGCCCGAGGTGGCCACGAAGCAGGGGGCGCGCCCCTGACCCTCGTGGGCCACCCGTAAGGCGGTTGATGCCCTTCTTTCGCCACAAGAAAGCTAATATCCGGATAGAGATCGTGTTAAAATTTCAGCCCAATCGGAGTTACGGATCTCCGGAAATATAAGAAATGGTGAAAGGGAAGAATCTGGGAACGCAGAAATAGAGAGAGACAGATCCAATCTCGGAGGGGCTCTCGCCCCTCCCTTGCCATGGAGGCCATGGACCAGAGGGGAAACCCTTCTCCCATCTAGGGAGGAGGTCAAGGAAGAAGAAGAAGGAGGGGGGGCTCTCTCCCCCTCGCTTCCGGTGGCACCGGAGTGCCACCGGGGGCCATCATCATCACCGCGATCTACACCAACACCTCCGCCATCTTCACCAACATCTCCATCACCTTCCCCCCTCTATCTACAGTGGTCCACTCTACCGCAACCCGCTGTACCCTCTACTTGAACATGGTGCTTTATGTTGGGGAACGTAGTAATTTCAAAAAAATTCCTACGCACACGCAAGATCATGGTGATGCATAGCAACGAGAGGGGAGAGTGTAATCTACGTACCCTTGTAGATCGACAACGGAAGCGTTTGGTTGATGTAGTCGTACGTCTCCACGGCCCGACCGATCAAGCACCGAAACTACGGCACCTCTGAGTTTTAGCACATGTTCAGCTCAATGACGATCCCCGGACTCCGATCCAGCAAAGTGTCGGGGAAGAGTTCCGTCAGCACGACGGCGTGGTGACGATCTTGATGTACTACTGTCGCAGGGCTTCGCCTAAGCACCGCTACAATATTATCGAGCACTATGGTGGCAGGGGGCGCCGCACACGGCTAAGAATATGATCACGTGGATCAACTCGTGTTCTCTGGGGTGCCCCTGCCTCCGTATATAAAGGCTCAAGGGGGGGCGGTGCGGCCGGCCTAGAGGTGGCGCGCCAGGAGGAGTCCTACTCCCTCCGGGAGTAGGATTCCCCCCCCCCCCAATCCTAGTTGGAATAGGATTCGCGAAGGGGGGAAAGAGAAAGGGGGGCCGGTCCCCTCTCCTTGTCCTATTCGGATCAAGGGAGGGGAGGGGCGCGCGGCCCATCTCCGGCTGCCTCTTCTCTTTTCCACTAAGGCCCACTAAGGCCCATATAGCTCCCGGGGGGTTCCGGTAACCTCCCGGTACTTCGGTAAAATCCCGATTTCACCCGGAACACTTCCGATATCCAAACATAGGCTTCCAATATATCAATATTTATGTCTCAACCATTTCGAGACTCCTCGTCATGTCCACGATCTCATCCGGGACTCCGAACATCCTTCGGTACATCAAAACGTATAAACTCATAATATAACTGTCATCGAAACCTTAAGCGTGCGGACCTTACGGGTTCGAGAACAATGTAGACATGACCGAGACGTGTCTCCGGTCAATAACCAATAGCGGGACCTGGATGCCCATATTGGCTCCTACATATTCTACGAAGATCTTTATCGGTCATACCGCATAACAACATACGTTGTTCCCTTTGTCATCGGTATGTTACTTGCCCGAGATTCGATCGTCGGTATCCAATACCTAGTTCAATCTCGTTACCGGCAAGTCTCTTTACTCGTTCCATAATACATCATCCCACAACTAACTCATTAGTTGCAATGCTTGCAAGGCTTAAGTGATGTGCATTACCGAGAGGGCCCAGAGATACCTCTCCGACAATCGGAGTGACAAATTCTAATCTCGAAATACGCCAACCCAACATGTACCTTTGGAGACACCTGTAGAGCTCCTTTATAATCACCCAGTTACGTTGTGACGTTTGGCAGCACACAAAGTGTTCCTCCGGCAAACGGGAGTTGCATAATCTCATAGTCATAGGAACATGTATAAGTCATGAAGAAAGCAATAGCAACATACTAAACGATCGGGTGCTAAGCTAATGGAATGGGTCATGTCAATCAGATCATTCACCTAATGATGTGATCCCGTTAATCAAATAACAACTCTTTGTTCATGGTTAGGAAACATAACCATCTTTGATTAACGAGCTAGTCAAGTAGAGGCATACTAGTGACACACTGTTTGTCTATGTATTCACACATGTATTATGTTTCCGGTTAATACAATTCTAGCATGAATAATAAACATTTATCATGATATAAGGAAATAAATAATAACTTTATTATTGCCTCTAGGGCATATTTCCTTCAGTCTCCCACTTGCACTAGAGTCAATAATCTAGATCACATCGCCATGTGATTTAACATCAATAGTTCACATCTTTATGTGATTGGTTCACATCTCCATGTGACTAACACCCAAAGGGTTTACTAGATTTAATAACCTAGTTCACATCGCTATATGATTAAGACCCAAAAAAAGTGATCATGTTTTGCTTGTGAGAGAAGTTTAGTCAACGGGTCTGCCTAATTCAGATCCGTATGTATTTTGCAAAATTCTATGTCTACAATGCTTTGCATGGAGCTACTGTAGCTAATTGCTCCCACTTTCAATATGTATCCAGATTGAGACTTAGAATCATCTGGATCAGTGTCAAAAACTTGCATCGACGTAACCCTTTACGACGAACCTTTTTGTCACGTCCATAATCGAGAAACATATCCTTATTTCACTAAGGATAATTCTGACCGCTGTTCAGTGATCTACTCCTAGATCACTATTTGTACTCCCTTGCCAAATAAGTGCAGGGTATACAATAGATCTGGTGCACAGCATGACATACTTTATAGAACCTATGGCCAAGGCATAGGGAATGACTTTCATTCTCTTTCTATCTTCTGCCGTGGTCGGGCTTTGAGTCTTACTTAACTTCACACCTTGTAATACAGGCAAGAACTCTTTCTTTGACTGCTCCATTTTGAACTACTTCAAAATCTTGTTAAGGTATGTACTCATTGAAAAAACTTATCAAGCGTCTTGATCTATCTCTATAGATCTTGAAGCTCAATATGTAAGCAGCTTCACCGAAGTCTTTCTTTGAAAAACTCCTTTCAAACACTCCTTTATGCTTTACAGAATAATTCTACATTATTTCCGATCAACAATATGTCATTCACATATACTTATCAGAAATGCTGTAGTGCTCCCACTCACTTTCTTGTAAATACAGGCTTCACCGCAAGTCTGTAAAAAACTATATGCTTTGATCAACTCATCAAAGCGTATATTCCAACTCCGAGATGCTTGCACCAGTCCATAGATGGATCGCTGGAGCTTGCACATTTTGTTAGCACCTTTCGGATTGACAAAACCTTCTGGTTGCATCATATACAATTCTTCTTTAATAATTCCATTAAGGAATGCAGTTTTGTTTATCCATTTGCCAGATTTCATAAAATGCGGCAATTACTAACATGATTCGGACAGACTCAAGCATAGATACGAGTGAGAAACTCTCATCGTAGTCAACACCTTGAACTTGTCGAAAACCTTTTTGCGACAATTCTAGCTTTGTAGATAGTAACACTACTATCAGCGTCCATCTTCCTCTTGAAGATCCATTTATTTTCTATGGCTTGCCGATCATCGGGAAAGTCAACCATAGTCCATACTTTGTTCTCATACATGGATCCCATCTCAGATTTCATGGCCTCAAGCCATTTCCCGGAATCTGGGCTCATCATCGCTTCCTCATAGTTCGCAAGTTCGTCATGGTCTAGTAACATGACTTCCAGAACAGGATTACCGAACCACTCTGGTGTGGATCTCATTCTGGTTTACCTACGAGATTCGATTAGTAACTTGATCTGAAGTTACATGATCATCATCATTAGCTTCCTCACTAATTGGTGTAGTAGTCACAAGAACAGATTTTTGTGATGAACTACTTTCCAATAAGGGAGAAGGTACAATTACCTTATCAAGTTTTCTACTTTCCTCCCACTCACTTCTTTTGAGAGAAACTCCTTCTCTGGAAAGGATCCATTCTTAGCAACGAATTTGCCTTCAGATCTGTGATAGAAGGTGTACCCAACAAATTCGTTTGGGTATCCTATGAAGACATATTTCTCCGATTTGGGTTTGAGCTTATCAGGATGAAACTTTTTCATATAAGCATCACAATCCCAAACTTTAAGAAACGACAACTTTGGTTTCTTGCCAAACGATAGTTCAGATTGTGTCGTCTCAAACGGATTTAGATGGTGCCCTATTTAACGTGAATGCAGCTGTCTCTAATGCATAACCCCAAAACGATAGCGGTAGATCGGTAAGAGACATCATAGATCGCACCATATCAAATAAAGTACGGTTACGACGTTCGGACACACCATTACACTGTGGTGTTCCAGGTGGCGTGAGTAGTGAAACTATTTCACATTGTTTTAACTGAAGACCAAACTCGTAACTCAAATATTTTACCTCTGCGATCATATCGTAGAAACTTTTATTTTCTTGTCACGATGATTTTCCACTTCACTCTGAAATTCTTTGAACTGTTCAAATGTTTCAGACTTATGTTTCATCAAGTAGATATCCCCATATCTGCTCAAATCATCTGTGAAGGTCAGAAAATAATGATACCTGCTGTAAGCCTTAATATTCATCGGACCACATACATCAGTATGTATGATTTCCAACAAATCTGTTGCTTGCTTCATTGTTCCGGAGAACGGCGTTTTGGTCATCTTGCCCATAAGGCATGGTTCGCAAGCATCAAGTTATTCATAATCAAGTGATTCCAAAAGCCCATCAGCATGGAGTTTCTTCATGCGCTTTACACCAATATGACCTAAACGGCAGTGCCACAAATAAGTTGCACTATCATTATTAACTTTGTATCTTTTGGTTTTCAATATTATGAATATGTGTATCACTACGATCGAGATCCAATGAACTATTTTCATTGGGTGTGTGACCATATAAGGTTTTATTCATGTAAACAGAACAACAATTTATTCTTTTACTTAAATGAATAACCGTATTACAATAAACATGATCAAATCATATTCATGCTCAATGCAAACACTAAATAACACTTATTTAGGTTCAACACTAATCCCAAAAGTATAGGGAGTATCCGATGATGATCATATCAATCTTGGAACCACTTCCAACACACATCGTCACTTCACCCTTAACTAGTCTTTATTCTGCAACTCCCGTTTCGAGTTACTAATCTTAGCAACTGAACTAGTATCAAATACTGAGGGGTTGCTATAAACACTAGTAAAGTACACATCAATAACATGTATATCAAATATACTTATGTTCACTTTGCCATCCTTCTTATCTGCCAATCACTTGGGGTAGTTCCGCTTCCAGTGACCAGTCCCTTTGCAGTAGAAGCACTTAGTCTCAGGCTTAGGACCAGACTTGGGCTTCTTCACATGAGCAGCAACTTGCTTGCTTTTTTTCTTGAAGTTCCCCCTTTTCCCTTTGCCCTTTTCTTGAAACTAGTGATCTTGTCAACCATCAACACTTGATGTTTTTTCTTGATTTCTACCTTCATCGATTTCATCATCATGAAAAGCTCGGGATTCGTTTTCGTCATCCCTTGCATACTATAGTTCATCACAAAGTTCTACTAACTTGGTGATGGTGACTAGAGAATTCTGTCAATCACTATATTATCTGGAAGATTAACTCCCACTTGATTCAAGTGATTGTAGTACCCAGACAATCTGAGCACATGCTCACTAGTTGAGCGATTCTCCTTCATCTTTTAGCTATAGAACTTGTTGGAGACTTCATATCTCTCAACTCGGGTATTTGCTTGAAATATTAACTTCAACTCCTGGAACATCTCATATGGTCCATGACGTTCAAAACGTCTTTGAAGTCCCGATTCTAAGCCGTTAAGCATGGTGCACTAAACTATCAAGTAGTCATCATATTGAGCTATCCAAACATTCATAACGTCGGCATCTTCTCCTGCAATAGGTCTGTCACCTAGCAGTACATCAAGGATATAATTCTTCTGTGCAGCAATGAGGATAAACCTCAGATTACAGATCCAATCCACATCATTTCTACTAACATCTTTCAACACAATTTTCTCTAGGAACACATCAAAATAAACACAGGGAAGCAACAACGCGAGCTATTGATCTACAACATGATTTACAAAATACTACCAGGACTAAGTTCATGATAAATTTAAGTTCAATTAATCAAATTACTTAAAGAACTCCCACTTAGATAGACATCCCTCTAATCCTCTAAGTGATCACGTGATCCAAATCAACTAAACCATGTCTGATCATCACGTGAGATGGAGTAGTTTCATTGGTGAACATCACTATGTTGATCATATCTACTATATGATTCACGCTCGACCTTTCAGTCTCCATGTTCCGAGGCCATATCTGTATATGCTTGGCTCGTCAAGTATAACCTGAGTATTCCGCGTGTGCAACTGTTTTGCACCCATTGTATTTGAACGTAGAGCCTATCACACCCGATCATCACGTGGTGTCTCAGCACGAAGAACTTTCGCAACGGTGCATACTCAGGGAGAACACTTCTTGATAATTAGTGAGAGATCATCTTAAAATGCTACCGTCAATCAAAGCAAGATAAGATGCATAAAGGATAAACATCACATGCAATCAATATAAGTGATATGATATGGCCATCATCATCTTGTGCCTGTGATCTCCATCTCCGAAGCACCGTCATGATCACCATCGTCACCGGCACGACACCTTGATCTCCATTGTAGCATCGTTGTCGTCTCGCCAATCTTATGCTTCCACTACTATCGCTACCGCTTAGTGATAAAGTAAAGCATTACATGGCTCCTGCCAGTTGCCGATAACTTGGTTACAAAACATGATCATCTCATACAATAAAATTCAGCATCATGTCTTGACCATATCACATCACAACATGCCCTGCAAAAACAAGTTAGACGTCCTCTACTTTGTTGTTGCAAGTTTTACGTGGCTGCTACGGGCTTAAGCAAGAACCAATCTTACCCTACGCATCAAAACTACAACGATAGTTTGTCAAGTTGGTGCTGTTTTAACCTTCGCAAGGACCGGGCGTAGCCACACTCGGTTCAACTAAAGTTGGAGAAACTGACACCTGCTAGCCACCTTTGTGCAAAGCACGTCGGGAGAACCGGTCTCGCGTAAGCATACGCGTAATGTTGGTCCGGGCCGCTTCGTCCAACAATACCGCCGAACCAAAGTATGACATGCTGGTAAGCAGTATGACTTATATCGCCCACAACTCACTTGTGTTCTACTCGTGCATATAACATCAACAAATAAAACCTAGGCTCGGATGCCACTGTTGGGGAACGTAGTAATTTCAAAAAAAATCCTATGCACACGCAAGATCATGGTGATGCATAGCAACGAGAGGGGAGAGTGTAATCTACGTACCCTTGTAGATCGACAACGAAAGCGTTTGGTTGATGTAGTCGTACGTCTCCACGGCCCGACCGATCAAGCACCGAAACTACGGCACCTCCGAGTTTTAGCACACGTTCAGCTCGATGACGATCCCCGGACTCCGATCCAGCAAAGTGTCGGGGAAGAGTTTCGTCAGCACGACGGCGTGGTGACGATCTTGATGTACTACTGTCGCAGGGCTTCGCCTAAGCACCGCTACAATATTATCGAGGACTATGGTGGCAGGGGGCGCCGCACACGGCTAAGAATATAATCACGTGGATCAACTTGTGTTCTCTGGGGTGCCCCTGCCTCCGCATATAAAGGCTCAAGGGGGGGGGGGTGCGGCCGGCCTAGAGGTGGCGCGCCAGGAGGAGTCCTACTCCCTCCGGGAGTAGGATTCCCCCCCAATCCTAGTTGGAATAGGATTCGCGGAGGGGGAAAAGAGAAAGGGGGGCCGGCCCCCTCTCCTTGTCCTATTCGGACCAAGGGAGGGGAGGGGCGCGTGGCCCATCTCCGGCTGCCTCTTCTCTTTTCCACTAAGGCCCACTAAGGCCCATATAGCTCCCGGGGGGTTCCGGTAACCTCTCGGTACTCCGGTAAAATCCCGATTTCACCCGGAACACTTCCGATATCCAAACATAGGCTTCCAATATATCAATCTTTATGTCTCGACCATTTCGAGACTCCTTGTCACGTCCGTGATCTCATCCGGGACTCGAACATGCTTCGGTACATCAAAACGTATAAACTCATAATATAACTGTCATCGAAACCTTAAGCGTGCGGACCCTACGGGTTCGAGAACAACGTAGACATGACCGAGACGTGTCTCCGGTTAATAACCAATAGCGGGACCTGGATGCCCATATTGGCTCCTACATATTCTACGAAGATCTTTATCGGTCAGACCGCATAACAACATACGTTGTTCCCTTTGTCATCGGTATGTTACTTGCCCGAGATTCGATCGTCGGTATCCAATACCTAGTTCAATCTCGTTACCGGCAAGTCTCTTTACTCGTTCCGTAATACATCATCCCACAACTAACTCATTAGTTGCAATGCTTGCAAGGCTTAAGTGATGTGCATTACCGAGAGGGCCCAGAGATACCTCTCCGACAATCGGAGTGACAAATCCTAATCTCGAAATACGCCAACCCAACATGTACCTTTGGAGACACCTGTAGAGCTCCTTTATAATCACCCAGTTATGTTGTGAAGTTTGGCAGCACACAAAGTGTTCCTCCGGCAAACGGGAGTTGCATAATCTCATAGTCATAGGAACATGTATAAGTCATGAAGAAAGCAATAGCAACATACTAAATGATCGGGTGCTAAGCTAATGGAATGGGTCATGTCAATCAGATCATTCACCTAATGATGTGATCCCGTTAATCAAATAACAACTCTTTGTTCATGGTTAGGAAACATAACCATCTTTGATTAACGAGCTAGTCAAGTAGAGGCATACTAGTGACACTCTGTTTGTCTATGTATTCACACATGTATTATGTTTCCGGTTAATACAATTCTAGCATGAATAATAAACATTTATCATGATATAAGGAAATAAAAAATAGCTTTATTATTGCCTCTAGGGCATATTTCCTTCACTTTATGCTTCATATTATTATCCAATGATGTGTTGCATCCTATGACGTCTGAGTAGATTTTCGTTGTCCTATCGGTGGTTGATGAATTGCTATGATTGATTTAATTTGCTTGTGGTTATGTTGCTCTCCTTTGGGGCCCATCATATGATTGCGCGTGTGGATCACACCCTAGGGTTAGTTGTATGTTGATAGGACTATGTATTGGAGGGCAAGAGTGACAGAAGTTTCAAACTAGCATAGAAATTGATGCATACGAGATTGAAGGGGGACCAATATATCTTAATGCTATGGTTGGGTTTTACCTTAATGAACATTAGTAGTTGCGGATTCTTGCTAATAGTTCCAATCATAAGTGCATAGAATTCCAAGTCAGGGATGCCATGGTAGCAGTGGCCTCTCCCACATAATACTTGCTATCGGTCTAGTAAAGTAGTCAATTGCTTAGGGACAATTTCGCAACTCCTACCACCACTTTTCCACACTCGCTATATTTACTTTATTGTTTCTTAATCTAAACAGCCCCTACTTTTTATTTACATAATATTTATTATCTTGCAAACCTATCCAACAACACCTACAAAGTACTTCTAGTTTCATAATTGTTCTAGGTAAAGTGAACATCAAGCATGCTAGAGTTGTATCGGTGGTCGATAGAACTTGAGGGAATATTTGTTCTACCTTTAGCTCCTCGTTGGGTTCGGCACTCTTACTTATCGAAAACTGTTGCAATCCCCTATACTTGTGGGTTATCAAGACCTTTTTCTGGCGCCGTTGCCGGGGAGCAATAGCGTGGGGTGAATATTCTCGTGTGTGCTTGTTTGCTTTATCACTAAGTAATTTTTATTTGCTGTTCTTAGTTGTTCTTTATCTTTAATTATGGATATGGAATACGAAATACCAAAAAATTAGGTGTACTTTCTGCTCATGGAGATGGGGAACCTCCTAAAACCCTCGATGCTGGTTATGTGAAAGATATTATGTACTACTTTAATAATCTTGAGAAAACCCCATTCAATTATGTAATGGGAGTAACGTTGGATCAACGTGAATACTTTAGGGATTATCGCTTGACACAAAAAGGAAAACTATTATGGGATCAAATTCATATATTGAAGTGGTATGCTAGACAACTATGCTCGGAATATGATTATACTTGTTGCTCTAGGATGAATGCTCCACACCTTCCCTTTTCATGCAAATTTAATGATAATAAAACCTTAGCTTCTTATGCTAATGGTATGATTACTATGATGTGGAACAAATAGAAGAATTTGTTGCTTTTATGGGTGCTTTTGAAATTGAATCTATGTTTAATGAGTTTGAAGATTTTGATGATGCTTGTTATACACTACTAGGAAAAGGCCTACTAGTGGCGCACCTGTTTTGCCTACTAATGGCGCACTACAGGTGCGCCACTACTAGCACGTCATTAGTATTTTTTACTAATGGCTAATGGCGCACCTGTGGTGCGCCATTAGTATCTGGTATACTAATAGCGCACCATGCAGTGCGCCATTAGTATAGCCCACGGTGCGCTATTTGTATGCCTCCCAGGGGGCCATATTTACCCATGTGCTTTGGCATACTAATGGTGCACTTGTGGATGATGCGCCATTAGTGTGCTCTGGCTTACTAATGGCGCACTATGTGGTGGTGCGCCACTAATATGAATATTAGGTATTTTTTTTTCTTTTCTGATATTTTCACAGGTTACAAAATATATTATTGGACAGAATATAGCTAGCACCACGCAGCAACAGCAGATTCATCAAATACAATAGAAGATTAGTCTCTGAATACAATTCATCATATTAGTCTCCGAATTTAAAATACCGAACAAAGTTAGAACATTACAAGTCTCGAAACCGCGAGTAGCGAGTTTGTCTTCACATTACAAGTCGATATCGATCATCTAAACTACCATCACATAGAAGAGAGTTGCGGTCATCACGATGAGCATAATCGCGATGGAACTGGTCTTCATCTGGTTCCTCCAACGCTCCCTCCTCTCTCCTGCTAGATAGCGCGCGTATCTAACTTCCGCCTCCGCCCTAATGGTGTACCCTTTGTAACTGTTACCGCTGAAACGGTGAACCTGTCTCCGACACTCCTCCCAGTCATCGTAGACTCCTGGAACCTTACCCTTGTACACGACATACGACGACATCTCTATGCACTAGCCAAACAAAATGTTAGTAGAAATTCACAGAAAATACATAAGCAATATATAAGTATGCAACAAAAGGATCAGAAGAGAAAAGCAACACATTAATAGCATCGATTACATCTAAGTTGAACGACTGTCCAAACCAAAGAGACATACAAGTTCATTAAAGTTTAATTACAACATGAGCCAATCGATGTTTCAGAACTACACATAACATCACTACTTTCGACTCGACTCAAGGGACCGGAGCGTGGATGAAGCCGCCGTCTCTCGTGATGGTCATGAAATCGCGGGCGTTGTCAGCCTGCATTTGTAGTGTTGTGTCTATCTCACTGTTGGACGGTTGATTTCTGAGGTTGAACTGCCCCGAGGTACGAAGGACATCTTGATGGATGATTTCCGCAAACTCCGACTGGATGCGAAAGAATTCTTGTCTGATGTCCGCGTCCTAGATTGCCGACAAGCTCGCGGCCCAATCTTTGAGATTATTTGGTAGCAGAAGGTGATTATGGCCCCGTACGATCGCCCACATGTGATGGAGGGCGTAGTAGGCATCCTTCTGACCGCCAGGCGGCTGGTTGACGTAGCAGAACATCATATTGTGGGCGAACACATGCTTGCCGTACTTACGAACTGGCCTGGTGAAGGTGCCTCCAGATTTGGCATAGCCGGGGAGAACATCATCAAGAACTTTCTTGATATTTGTGTAGTCTTTCTTCGACTGACGGTCCAAGTCAAAATACGTGGCCATGGAATATTTTGGGCTTAAGAGGATGAGTGTGCAATGTGTGTCACTGCACAAAACACGGAATGTTAGAAAAAAACGATCGAAATCTAAGAAATCATATGTTACGAGGAGGTTGAGGGGACGACTTACTCGGGAAAGTAAGGCACGAGGAAGTTATCCTTATATGGGTTTGCCAAAATGACACCTTTGAGGTAAGAACTCACGACTTGCTGGTCCCCAGCGCTGCCCAAGATCTTGGCACACATGTAGAAGGGGTCGACTATCACGATGTTCGGGGTCTTGTGTCTAATGATCTGCATCTCCATACTCAGCGAAAATAGCCGAACGAAGGTGTAGTGCAGCGGATGAAGGTTAAACATAGCGACGATGTCATCAAACCGCAGGACGATCGTACCCCCGATGGAGTTATCCACAAAGCCCTTGCCCTCTGGGACCTTTGCCACGAAAACCAGGTATGCCACGTCATTCTCTCTGAGACGCCGCTTCTCCAAAGAAAGAACACTGTCATGCAGACTCCGTATAGCACCGGTTGCAGCATTGAGCATATTAGTCGGTAGCATCGGCCTACCCGCCACATGCACCCTCCTCGAGATATCCTTAGGTGAAGGTGGCCCGTCCTGAGCACGGATCGTACTCGGTGCCGGCTGGCTCGCACCCTTGTTACTCTTTCTTTTCCATCCCTTCTTCTTCTGCTGTTGTAATGGGACCGAGTTCTACTCACAGACCACCTTCTTGAGTGTGTTGGGGCTGATAATATTTCGTACCTCGGCTATCTGAGGCTCGGTGAAGTCGGCAGCTGGAGGCGTCTCCTGAGAACTGAACGCCCGACGACGCCTGTTGCAATTGGGTTTCTCCACGGTACCAGCTAGATCGCGATCGTCTTTTGTAGGGTTGGGTTCTTGAGAAGGAGGCCCCAAGAATTCCTCATCGTACCCATGTTCGGCAAAGTACTTATCAACGTTGGTAAATGTACCATCGTCGTTGTCATCGTCGTCCAGATCCTGTGCCATATGCATGTTCGGATCCTGTGCCATAGGGATGTCCGACATGTCCGGTAGCGTTGCGGCGGTCTTGCCATGGCTTGGCGCTGGCACGACTGGCGGTGTTGTCTTTGGGGTGGTGTCCCCCGCCCCCAAACGAATCTGGCTCTTCGGCCAAAGCAGGGGCCAGCTTAGGCAGGCGCTGAGGGTCATCAGATCATCTTCGTCGGCCCCGGCGGGTCGAATCAGAGGTAACAACTCGTCGCAGCACGGCAGCACCCGAACCAGTTGAACCCTATACACGGTGGGTGGCATCGGATTACTGTGGAACACGGGGTTGCCCGGTTGAACGATTTTGCCCTTGGCGACATCAACCAACTCGTCGTTCACGAAGTGCAGGAGAGTGCACGGAACGTCGGCGGCGCCCTGCGAAAACATGTAGGGCGTCAGGGATGCCCAGTCAAAGGCAAGGAGATGAAGTCCTCGGCCGAGAGGCTTAATTAGTTACCGTGATGATGGCGTCGAGCTCGGCTAATGTCGAGGCACCGCCAACGGCGGGCGTGCAACTGACGGAGGGCCGCTTGCTGCCGAGGTGCCGGCCGGCGTACACCCGGGTGCATTAAGCTCCAATGCCCGTGCCGGCGTCGGAGACACCAATACCGCCTCCACCGGAGACACGAATGGTGCCGCCTGCGCGTTGTGCGAGTTGCTGGCCGTGAAGCTGGGAATCGGGGGCGGCCCCTGTTGGCCGCCCGCAATCCACGTCGTCAACCCATGAATCAAGGTAGGCATAATGCCGATGAGCATCAATCCCAGTTGTTGTTGCACTTGCTCTTGGACAATCTCCAGAATCCGTGCCACTTGTGCCTTGAGTTCTTGAACCTCGCGCAACTGGCTTACCGAGCTGGTCTTTCTCTCCTTTTCCCCACCAGCGTTATAGTATGACGATCATTTTGTGGACAAGCCTTTGCCGACCACACGACCAGCTAACGACGGCTTACTGAGCTTATCCTTGTTTTTCATTACGTTCAACACCCTATTTAGAGTGCTGTCCCAAGGGGTGCTCTGAGATGACCCCACGCTACTGCTTTCAGACTCCTTCACTAGAACACGCTCAAGCGCCCTAGTCTTCGGATCCGTGGTAAGCTCCTTTGTTACCGGGTCCTCCTTGTACCAAACTCTGACATAGTTCCTGGTTTGCTTGTCACGGTATTTCTCGAAGCAGGGCGGTAGGCCTTGCTCGACACGTTCCGCGTCCTCCTTGTCCCATATAGGCTCCGCCACTCTGTAACCGTCGGGACCGAGTTTGTGTTCCCCTAAGTTCAACTCCCGCATTTCTTTCCCCCACTGACTTGATTTGGAGGTTGCGTTGCTCTCGCACTTGATCTTGAACTCCTTGTAGTCATCTTCGTTGATCGAAGGATTTTTCGCCTTGATCTTCTCATAACTATCACCTTTGTCAATCATTCTCTTCACCGCGCTTCTCCAAGTAGACAGGGCCGAGCTCATCGTTGATGTCTACTACACAACCTTGTTCTTGTAGACGTTGTTGGGCCTCCAAGTGCAGAGGTTTGTAGGACAGTAGCAAATTTCCCTCAAGTGGATGACCTAAGGTTTATCAATCCGTAGGAGGTGTAGGATGAAGATGGTCTCTCTCAAGCAACCCTGCAACCAAATAACAAAGAGTCTCTTGTGTCCCCAACACACCCAATACAATGTTAAATTGTATAGGTGCACTAGTTCGGCGAAGAGATGGTGATACAAGTGGTATATGGATAGTAGATAAAGGTATTTGTAATCTGAAATTATAAAAACAGAAAGGTAACAAGTGATAAAAGTGAGCATAAACGGTATTGCAATGCTAGGAAACAAGGCCTAGGGTTCATACTTTCACTAGTGTAAGTCCTCTCAGCAATACTAACATAATTGGATCATAAAACTATCCCTCAACATGCAACAAAGAGTCACTCCAAAGTCACTAATAGCGGAGAACGAACGAAGATATTATGGTAGGGTACGAAACCACCTCAAAGTTATTCTTTCCAATCAATCCGTTGGGCTATTCCTATAAGTGTCACAAATAGCCCTAGAGTTCGTACTAGAATAACACCTTAAGACACAAATCAACCAAAACCCTAATGTCACCTAGATACTCCAATGTCACCTCAAGTATCCGTGGGTATGATTATACGATATGCATCACACAATCTCAGATTCATCTTTTCAACCAACACAAAGGACCTCAAAGAGTGCCCCAAAGTTCCTACCAGAGAATCACGACGAAAACGTGTGCCAACCCCTATGCATAGGTTCATGGGCGGAACCCGCAAGTTGATCACCAAAACATACATCAAGTGAATCACGTGATATTCCATTGTCACCACAGATATCCACGGCAAGACATACATCAAGTGTTCTCAAATCTTTAAAGACTGAATCCGATAAGATAACTTCAAAGGGGAAACTCAATTCATTACAAGAGAGAAGAGGGGGGAGGAGAAACATAAGATCCAACTATAATAGCAAAGCTCGCGATACATCAAGATCGTATCAAATCAAGAACATGAGAGAGAGAGAGAGAGATCAAACACATAGCTACTGGTACATACCCTCAGCCCCAAGGGAGCACTACTCCCTCCTCGTCATGGAGAGCACCGAGATGATGAAGATGGCCACTGGAGAAGGATTGCCCCCTCCGGCAGGGTGCTGGAACGGGTCTAGATTGGCTTTCGGTGGCTACGGAGGCTTCTGGCGGTGGAACTCCCGATCTATTGTGCTCTCCGATGTTTTTAGGGTATATGGAGATATATAGGCGGAAGAAGTACGTCAGGGGGGCCACAAGGGGCTCACGAGGGTGGAGGGCGCGCCCAGGGGGGTGGGCGCGCCCCCCTGCCTTGTGACCTCCTCGCAGATCCCCCGACGTGCACTCCAAGTCTTCTGGGCATCTTTCCTTCCAAAAATGAGTTCCGTGAAGTTTCAGGTCAATTGGACTCCGTTTGATTTTCCTTTTCTTCGAAACCCTAAAACGGGGTAAAAACAGAAACTGGCACTGGGCTCTGGGTTAATAGGTTAGTCCGAAAAAATGATATAAAAGTGTATTATAAAGCCCATAGACATTCAAAACAGTAAATAATATAGCATGGAGCAATCAAAAATTATAGATACGTTGGAGACGTATCAGCATCCCCAAGCTTAATTCCTGCTCGTCCTCGAGTAGGTAAATGATAAAAACAAAATTTTTGATGCGGAGTGCTACTTGGCACAATTTCAATGTGATTCTTCTTAATTGTGGCAAGAATATTCAGATCCATAAGATTCAAGACAAAAGTTCATATTGACATAGAAATAATAATACTTCAAGCATACTAACTAAGCAATTATGTCTTCTCAAAATAACATGGCCAAAGAGAGCTATCCCTACAAAATCATATAGTCTGGCTATGCTCCATCTTCACCACACAAAATATTTAAATCATACACAACCCCGATGACAAGCCAAGCAATTGTTTCATACTTTTGATGTTCTCACAATCTTCACGCAATATATGAGCGTGAGCCATGGACATAGCACTATAGGTGGAATAGAAGGAGAAGCCAAAAAGGGAGAAGATAGTCTCACATCAACTAGGCATATCAACGGGCTATGGAGATGCCCATCAATAGATATCAATGTGAGTGAGTAGGGATTGCCATGCAACGGATGCACTAGAGCTATAAATGTATGAAAGCTCAAAAAGAAACTAAGTGGGTGTGCATCCAACTTGCTTTCTCATGAAGACCTAGGGCATTTTGAGGAAGCCCATCATTGGAATATACAATCCAAGTTCTATAATGAAAGATTCCCACTAGTATATGAAAGTGACAACATAGGAGACTCTCTATCATGAAGATCATGGTGCTACTTTGAAGCACAAGTGTGGTAAAAGGATAGTAGCATTGCCCCTTCTCTCTTTTTCTCTCATTTTTTTTATTTTTTTTATTTGGGCCTTCTTCCCTTTTTATGGCCTCTTTTCTCTTTTTTTTTATTTGGGCTTCTTTGGCCTCTTTTATTTATTTTTCGTCTGGAGTCTCATCCCGACTTGTGGGGGAATCATAGTCTCCATCATTCTTTCTTCACTGGGACAATGCTCTAATAATGATGATCATCACACTTTTATTTACTTACAACTCAAGAATTACAACTCGATACTTAGAACAAGATACGACTCTATATGAATGCCTCCGGCGGTGTATCGGGATGTGCAATGAATCATGAGTGACATGTATGAAAGAATTATGAATGGTGGCTTTGCCACAAATACGATGTCAACTACATGATCATGCTAAGCAATTTGACAATGATGGAGTGTGTCATAATAAACAGAACGGTGGAAAGTTGCATGGCAATATATCTCGGAATGGCTATGGAAATGCCATAATAGGTAGGTATGGTGGCTGTTTTGAGGAAGGTATATGGTGGGTTTATGGTACCGGCGAAAGTTGTGCGGTACTAGAGAGGCTAGCAATGGTGGAAGGGTGAGAGTGCGTATAATCCATGGACTCAACATTAGTCATAAAGAACTCACATACTTATTGCAAAAATCTATTAGTTATCGAAACAAAGTACTACGCGCATGCTCCTAGGGGGATAGATTGGTAGGAAAAGACCATCGCTCGTCCCCGACTGCCACTCATAAGGAAGACAATCAATAAATAAATCATGCTCCGACTTCATCACATAACGGTTCACCATACATGCATGCTACGGGAATCACAAACTTCAACACAAGTATTTCTCAAATTCATAACCACTCAACTAGCATGACTCTAATATCACTATCTCCATATCTCAAAACAATTATCAAGTATCAAACTTCTCATAGTATTCAACACACTCATAAGAGAATTTTATTATTCTTGAATGCCTAGCATATTAGGATTTTAAGCAAATTACCATGCTATTGAAGGCTCTCAAAATAATCTAAGTGAAGCATGAGAGTTCATCTATTTATTCAAAATAAAACTGCCACCATGCTCTAAAAGATATAAGTGAAGCACTAGAGCAAACGACAAACTACTCCGAAAGATATAAGTGAAGATCAATGAGTAGTTGAATAATTGTGCAACTATGTGAAGACTCTCTAACATTCAATAATTTCAGATCTTGATACTTTATTTGAACAGCAAGAAAAACTAAATAAAATGACATCTAAGAATAGCAAACATCATGTGAAGAAGCAAAAACTTAGGATCAACCGATACTAACCGATAGTTTGTTGAAGAAGAAAGGTGGGATGCCAACCGGGGCATCCCCAAGCTTAGACACTTGAGACTTCTTGAAATATTATCTTGGGGTGCCTCGGGCATCCCCAAGCTTGAGCTTTTGTGTCTCCTTAATTCCTCTCATATCATGGTCTCCCTAAATCTCAAAAGCTTTATCCACACAAAAGTCAACAAGGACTTGTGAGATAAGTTAGTATAAACCATTGCAAAAACCTTATCATACTCTACTGTAGAAAATCACTAAAATTATTATTCAACATTTCATACTAAATGCCTCTGCATATTTAATAGTCCTATCCTCAAATAGAATCATTAAAGAAGCAAACATATGCAAACAATGCAAACATAACAGCAATCTGCCTAAACAGGATAGTCTGTAAAGAATGCTGCAACATCCATACTTCCCTAACTCCAAAAATTATGAAAGAAAATTCCCACTGTAGTAAATTTATCATATCTTAATATGCAAAATGTTTCAACATTTTATTACATTCTTAATTTTCTAGGGAATTATTGCAACAGCGGTAAACTTTCTGTTTTCAAACAGCAACATGTATACTTGTAACATAGGCATAGTAAGTGCTATCAATGCCACTTTTATTGAAATAAAAGATGCAAAACATTGTTCTAAATAACATCAAGTAAATCCTAACAAAATAAATTGACTCTCCAAGCAAAACACATATCATGTGGTGAATAAAAATATAGCTCCAAGTAAAGTTACCGATGAATGAAGACAAAAGAGGGGATGCCTTCCGGGGCATCCCCAAGCTTAGGCTCTTGGCTATCCTTGAATATTACCTTGGGGTGCCTTGGGCATAATCAATCTTAGGCTCTTGCCACTCCTTATTCCATAGTCCATCGAATCTTTACCCAAAACTTGAAAACTTCACAACACAAAACTTAACAGAAAACTCATAAGCTCCGTTAGTATAAGAAAATAAATCACCACTTCAAGGTACTGTAATGAACTCATTCTTTATTTATATTCGTGTTAAACCTACTGTATTCCAACTTCTCTATGGTTTATAAACTATTTTACTAGCCATAGATTCATCAAAATAAGTAAACAACACATGAAAAACAGAATCTGTCAAAAACAGAACAGTCTGTAGTAATCTGAATCAAACGTATACTTCTGGAGCACATAAAATTCTCAAATAAATTGCTGGACCTGAGGAATTTATCTATTAATCATCTTAAAATATAATTAACTAAATATCACTCTCCAAATAAAAATGGCAGGAATTCTTGTGAGCGCTAAAGTTTCTGTTTTTTACAGCATGATCAACAAGACTTTCCCCAAGTCTTCCCAAAGGTTCTACTTGGCACAAACACTTATTAAAAGCATAAAACAACATCTAAACACAGGCTAGATGAATTATTTATTACTAAACAGGAACAAAAAGCAAGGAACAAGAATAAAATTGGGTTGCCTCCCAACAAAAGCTATCGTTTAACGCCCCTAGCTAGGCATGATGATTTCAATGATGCTCACATAAAAGATAAGAATTGAAACATAAAGAGAGCATCATAAAGAATATGACTAGAACATTTAAGTCTAACATACTTCCTATGCATAGGGATTTTGTGAGCAAACAACTTATGGGAACAAGAATCAACTTGCATAGGATGGTAAAACAAGCATAACTTCAAAACTTTAAGCACATAGAGAGGAAACTTGATATTATTGCAACTCCTACAAGCATATATTCCTCCCTCATAATAATTTTCAGTAGCATCATGAATGAATTCAACAATATAACCAGCACCTAAAGCATTCTTTTCATGATCTAAAAGCATACAAAATTTACTACTCTCCACATAAGCAATATTCTTCTCATGAATAATAGTGGGAGTATCATAAGAGACTCGAATACTATAAATTGCTTCCACATTAAAAGAGTAATGTTCAGAGAAGGGGTAATCATAATCATGACAAGTTTTATAAATATAATCCCTACTTTTTATAGCATAAGTATCATCACAATAATCATCATAAGTAGGAGGCATGCTATCATCATTATAAACTTGCATATCAAAACTTGGGAGACTAAAAATATCATCTTCATTAAGCGTAGCATCCCCAAGCTTGGGACAAACATTAATTTCAGCAAATATATTCTCAAAAACATCATCTTCATCAAACATAGCATCCCCAAGCTTGGGCCTTTTCATATTATAAGCATAATCACTCTCATCATTAATAGTATGGATAGCACCAATAGTATAGCAATTATCATATTCTTCCAAGCAAGTGCCAAAAAGATTTTCAAGATCATAAGAAGTATCATTATCTTCCACAATTATACTTTCATGAGGCACAATAGTAATAGGAGCAGCATTATCTGGGAGAGATATCTTTTTACCTCTCTTCCTTTTTGTTTTCTTCTTCTTCACCACATCATGCGTGGGTTCAATCCTCTTTTTGGAGCTCCTTATTAATGAGATTGGTTGAATAGAGGGATCCTCTTCGTTACCTGATTCATCATAAGAAATAATAGGAGAATATTGGGAAGTCTCTTCCCTTTCGTTAGCATTCTCTTCATCTTCTATTTGTTTTCTTTTCTATATGTAATTGGCAATATAAGGATTTTCAATGCAATTCACCGCACAATACATATAAATTTCCTCTAGATCAAAATGAAGAATTTTATCAAGGGCAAATTTTGGAATATCCTTAGTTCTATGTTTAATTTCTTCATAACCCAAGAGCAAACTAAGTTCATTATGATGTGCAAGGGAAATCAAGTCATCACAATTTTTGGACACGATATGCTCATGAAACAATTTGCATTGGGTACTAAAATGATCATGTTTATTGCAAAGTTCACAAGTAGGGCTAAGAAAAGATAATTTTTCAGCACATTCATCTAGCCCTTCTTGCAACAATTAGGTTTCTAAGTACTTATGCCTCTTGCAATATCTATCTTCCCTATTTGGTGTGTACTTGCAAACCCAGTCTTCTCCACAAAATTTGACATGTTTATAGGAGGCATTTTCATCATAACTAGTGCAATCATCATTAGCATCATGGATATTCAAAGAATTCGTACTAACAACATTGCAATCATGCTCATCATTCAAATATTTAGTGCCAAACATTTTAGAGATCTCTTCTTCTAGCACTTGAGCACAATTATCCTTTCCATCATACTCATGAAAGATATTAAAAAGATGAAGCGTATGAGACAAACTCAATTCCATTATTTTGTAGTTTTCTTTCATAAACTAAACTAGTGATAAAACAAGAAACTAAAAGACTAGATTGCAAGATCTAAAGATATACCTTCAAGCGCTAACCTCCCTGGCAACGGCGCTAGAAAAGAGCTTGATGTCTACTACACAACCTTCTTCTTGTAGACGTTGTTGGGCCTCCAAGTGCAGAGGTTTGTAGGACAATATCAAATTTCCCTCAAGTGGATGACCTAAGGTTTATCAATCCGTAGGAGGCGTAGGATGAAGATGGTCTCTGTCAAGCAACCCTGCAACCAAATAACAAAGAGTCTCTTGTGTCCCCAACACACCCAATACAATGGTAAATTGTATAGGTGCACTAGTTCGACGAAGAGATGGTGATACAAGTGGTATATGGATAGTAGATAAAGGTATTTGTAATCTGAAATTATAAAAACAGCAAGGTAACAAGTGATAAAAGTGAGCGTAAACGGTATTGCAATGCTAGGAAACAAGGCCTAGGGTTCATACTTTCACTAGTGTAAGTCCTCTCAGCAATACTAACATAATTGGATCATAAAACTATCCTTCAACATGCAACAAAGAGTCACTCCAAAGTCACTAATAGCGGAGAACAACGAAGATATTATGGTTGGGTACGAAACCACCTCAAAGTTATTCTTTCCAATCAATCTGTTGGGCTATTCCTATAAGTGTCACAAACAGCCCTATAGTTCGTACTAGAATAACACCTTAAGACACAAATCAACCAAAACCCTAATGTCACCTAGATACTCCAATGTCACCTCAAGTATCTGTGGGTATGATTATACGATATGCATCACACAATCTCAGATTCATCTAGTCAACCAACACAAATGACCTCAAAGAGTGCCCCAAAGTTCCTACCAGAGAATCACGACGAAAACATGTGCCAACTCCTATGCATAGGTTCATGGGCGGAACCCGCAAGTTGATCACCAAAACATACATCAAGTGAATCACGTGATATCCCATTGTCACCACAGATATCCACGGCAAGACATACATCAAGTGTTCTCAAATCTTTAAAGACTCAATCCGATAAGATAACTTCAAAGGGGAAACTCAATTCATTACAAGAGAGAAGAGGGGGGAGGAGAAACATAAGATCCAACTATAATAGCAAAGCTCGCGATACATCAAGATCGTATCAAATCAAGAACACGAGAGAGAGAGAGAGATCAAACACATAGCTACTGGTACATACCCTCAGCCCTGAGGGAGAACTACTCCCTCCTCGTCATGGAGAGCACCGGGATGATGAAGATGGCCACTGGAGAAGGATTGCCCCCTCCGGCAGGGTGCTGGAACGGGTCTAGATTGGCTTTCGGTGGCTACAGAGGCTTCTGGTGGCGGAACTCCCGATCTATTGTGCTCTCCGATGTTTTTAGGGTATATGGAGATATATAGGTGGAAGAAGTATGTCAGGGGGGCCACGAGGGGCTCACGAGGGTGGAGGGCGCGCCCCCTGCCTCGTGACCTCCTCGCAGATCCCCTGACATGCACTCCAAGTCTTGTGGGCATCTTTCCTTCCAAAAATGAGTTCCATGAAGTTTTAGGTCAATTGGACTCCGTTTGATTTTCCTTTTCTTCGAAACCCTAAAACAGGGTAGAAACAGAAACTGGCACTGGGCTCTGGGTTAATAGGTTAGTCCCAAAAAATGATATAAAAGTGTATTATAAAGCCCATAAACATTCAAAACAGTAAATAATATAGCATGGAGCAATCAAAAATTATAGATACGTTGGAGACGTATCAATCATCGTGAGGGCGGCACTGTTCACTTTATTCCCTAAGAGGCGTGTGTTTTCAAATTCAGCTCGGCGGCGGTGGAGCGG
>NC_041382.1:104664517-104709182 GCF_002162155.2 Triticum dicoccoides | reverse complement strand
CGGCAGCGGTGGAGAGGGGGAGGGTGCGGTGGGTCGTCGGCGGTAGTGGAGCTAGTGGGGGAGGGTGCGGGGGTGATCGAGATCGAGATGGAGGGGGATAGCGATCGAGATGGAGGGGGATAGCGATCAAGATGGAGGGGGATCAAGATCGATCTTAGATAGCTATCTGTTCACAATCTTCTTGCCCTTCTTTTTCGCAAATGGAGTTCTTCTGTGGAACGGACGTCCTTTAGGTAGGGTGGTCCTGCTTCTTCTTGTGGTGTATGCTGCTACTTCATCGTCGTCGTCATGTTCCATCTTCGGGTCGCCGTACTTGTCGAAGTCTTGCTCATTGGCGACTCCATCCATTCCGATGATCTTCCTTTTGCCTCTCCTCACGACAACACGACTGGGCTTTGACGAGTCGGTAATGAAGAAGCATTGGTCCACTTGGGAAGCTAGTACCCATGGCTCATTTTTCGCGGTGATGTTTGCGCCCGCGGTCTTGGATTTGGCTTCGGGTATAACCATGGTGGTGAAATACCGGTCTTATTTTAGGACGCTCTTGGCCCATCTGACGCGGAACATCGGGACCTTCTCTCCAGCATAGGTCAGCTCCCAAATCTCCTCGATCCTTCCATAGTATCTGTCCTTGTTGTTACCGGTGTAGGATTCCATCGTTACCCCGGAGTTCTGATAACCATCGCTCTTCATGTCCTTGTCCTCGGTGTAGAAACGGTAGCCGTTGATATCGTATGCCTCATAGGTCATCAGGTTGTGCTCGGTGCCCTGTGACAAGGCGAATATGAGTTGTTCTTCCGCGGAAGAATCCTCATGTAAATGGTACGACATAAGCTTCTGCTTGAACCAACGCGTGAAACATGAGTTGTGCTCTTTGATTATATCTCCGTCCGTCTTCTATTGGCCTCAGTCATTGTACGTCTTCTCAATAAAGGTTTTGTGATCTACCACCCAAGGATCGACCACATCTATGTGTTGTAGTGCGACTAGGTTTGCTCTTTCAAAGTCGGCAAGCCAACCCTCGAAGTTGACATGCATTTCGCGGCGACCCTCACGGTGACCCCATCCAGCGAGCCTGCCGAGGTGCCTGTTGACGGGCAGACCAACGGGGTTCTCAATGCCTAGATAATTCGTGCAGTAGGAGATGCACTCTTCGGTCAGAAAGCCCCTGGCTATGCTTCCCTCTGGACGTGACATGTTGCGAACATATCCTTTGATGACACCATTCATCCTTTCGAACGACATCATGCTGTGCAGGAACGTCGGCCCGAGTTGGATGATATCCTCCATGATATGGACTAGCAGATGCACCATAACGTCGAAGAATGCGGGCGGGAAGTACATCTCAAGCTCGCATAGTATCACCAGATCTCTTCCTGTAGCCTTCTGAGTTGCCTCACGCCAACCGACTTCCGAGATATGACGTCGAAAAAGTTGCATAGGCCAAATAGCGTTTCACGAATGTGCGCGTCCATGATCCCACGGATTGCAACTGGAAGTATCTGCGTCATTAGCACGTGACAGTCGTGAGACTTCATCCCGCTGAACTTCTACTTTGCTGGGTCTAGGTATCTGCTTATCTCCCCCGCGTAACCGTAAGGAAGTTTTACTCCTACGAGGCAGGTGAAAAACTACTCGATCTCCTCCTGACTTAAAGTGAAGCACATGGGAGGGTAGTCATTTCCGGTCTTCTTGGCCTTTTTGCCTTTGTGACAACTTTCTGTGTCCTGCCTCGCCTCATCATCATCATCATCATCATTAGCATGAAGCTCCTCCCTGATGCCCATTGATTTCAAGTCTGCCCTTGCTTTCAGCCCATCTTTGGTCCTCTCTGGCATGTTGAGCAGGGTACCAAGCAGACTCTCGCACACGTTCTTCGTGATATGCATGGCATCAAGGCTGTGAGGTGATGTCTACTACACAACCTTCTTCTTGTAGACGTTGTTGGGCCTCCAAGTGCAGAGGTTTGTAGGACAGTAGCAAATTTCCCTCAAGTGGATGACCTAAGGTTTATCAATCCGTAGGAGGCGTAGGATGAAGATGGTCTCTCTCAAGCAACCGTGCAACCAAATAACAAAGAGTCTATTGTGTCCCCAACACACCCAATACAATAGTAAATTGTATAGGTGCACTAGTTCGGCGAAGAGATGGTGATACAAGTGGTATATGGATAGTAGATAAAGGTATTTGTAATATGAAATTATAAAAACAGCAAGGTACCAAGTGACAAAAGTGAGCGTAAACAGTATTGCAATGCTAGGGAACAAGGCCCAGGGTTCATACTTTCACTAGTGTAAGTCCTCTCAGCAATACTAACATAATTGGATCATAAAACTATCCCTCAACATGCAACAAAGAGTCACTCCAAAGTCACTAATAGCGGGGAATGAACAAAGAGATTATGGTAGGGTACGAAACCACCTCAAAGTTATTCTTTCCAATCAATCCGTTGGGCTATTCCTATAAGTGTCACAAACAGCCCTAGAGTTCGTACTAGAATAACACCTTAAGACACAAATCAACCAAAACCCTAATGTCACCTAGATACTCCAATGTCACCTCAAGTATCCGTGGGTATGATTATACGATATGCGTCACACAATCTCGGATTCATCTATTCAAACCAACACAAAGGACCTCAAAGAGTGCCCTAAAGTTCTATCAGAGAATCACGACGAAAACATGTGCCAACCCCTATGCATAGGTTCATGGGCGGAACCCGCAAGTTGATCACCAAAACATACATCAAGTGAATCACGTGATATCCCATTGTCACCACAGATATCCACGGCAAGACATACATCGAGTGTTCTCAAATCTTTAAAGACTCAATCCGATAAGATAACTTCAAAGGGGAAACTCAATCCATTACAAGAGAGTAGAGGGGGGAAGAAACATCATAGGATCCAAATATAATAGCAAAGATCGCGATACATCAAGATCGTATCACCTCAAGAACACGAGAGAGAGAGAGATCAAACACATAGCTACTGGTACATACCCTCTGCCCCGAGGGAGAACTACTCCCTCCTCATCATGGAGAGCACCAGGATGATGAAGATGGCCACCGGAGAGGGATTGCCCCCTCCGGCAGGGTACCGGAACGGGTGTAGATTGGCTTTCGGTGGCTACGGAGGCTTTTGGCAGCGGAACTCCCGATCTAATCTCCGTTCTGGAAGTTTTAGGGTACGTGGAGTTATATAGGCGGAAGAAGTACGTCAGGGGAGTCACGAGGGCCCCACGAGGCAGGGGGCCGCGCCCCAGGGGGGTGGGCGGGCCCCTACCCTTGTGAGCTCCTCCTTCCTTCCTTCCTTGACGTGGGGTCCAAGTCCATCGGGTGGCTTTCGTTCCAAAAATAACTTGTCTAGTTGATTTCGTTCCGTTTCGACTCCGTCTGATATTCCTTTTCTTCAAAACACTGAAATAGACATAAAACAGCAAATCTGGGCTGGGCCTCCGGTTAATAGGTTAGTCCAAAAAATAATATAAAAGTGGATAATAAAGCCCAATATGGCCCAAAACAGTAGATAATATAGCATGGAGCAATCAAAAATTATAGATACGTTGGAGATGTATCATGAGGCACACGGTGGATCTTCCAGTACGGCAAGTCCCAGAAAACAAACCTCGTTTTCCATACCTTCAGCAGCGGCTCTGGCGCCATTCGCTTCTTTCCCGGCTCTGGCGCCTTTTGCTTCTTTCCCGGCAGTGGGCAATCTTTCCAATTTTTCAACAGCTCGTCTATTTCCTCGCCGCTCCTCGTACGCGGGCGTCTTCGGGGTTCGGTTTCACCATCGAACAGATCCTTGCATTTTCTCCATGGGTCATCGTCGCGAAGCCACCTTCGATGTCCCATGAACACGGTTTTCGAATGTAACATCCCAAATTTTCAATATGGAATGTTATACACTAGATCATCATTGCATATCATATTTATTGCATTTTGGTTGATCCTAGAAATTGTTCGCAACTCAAGGACCCTCAGAGAGAGTTGGGGATTTCGTTATTTTCATATTTGAGTTGTCTCAAAATTTGAAAATAGGATCTTTTGATTTTATTTATTTTATCTTCAATTATTTCTATTACAAAAAATTATGAGAGAGGGAATAAAATGACTTTCCCAAAATAAATAAATATTGAGGATTTAATAAAAAAATCATTTAAGGTTTTATTTGGTTTATTTGCTATTTTATTTGAATTTAGGAAAAATGCGCGTTTTTCAAAATTGCATTTAGGCCTCAAATAAATGTTCATCCTGTGCGGCTTGATTTTAGAAGCCGAGGAAAATTTATTTCGGGATTTTTGGAGTCCGTTTAGTAGTCCTTTTGTTTTTTCCGAGAGTAAGTTAAAAAAAACGTCCGAACCGACCTACGGGCCGTGCTAGGCCCGGACTCCTCCAGGCCTCAGCCTTTATAAGCCGCCGGCCCACCCCGGGCCGAAACCCTAGCCGCCGCCCGCCTCGAGCCCCGCGCCCGCGCCGCCGCCGCCTTCCGCCGCCGCTGCCGCGCCCGCGCTGCCGCCGCCGCGCCCGACGCCGCCGCCCCTCGCCGCCCCACGCCGCCGCCGACGCCGCCCGTCTCGCTGCCGAGTCGCCGAGGTTGACCCGCCGGTTTCGTTCCTGTTTTCGAGGGTTTTCATTCGGTTGTTTTAGTTTCGTTTTTAGATCGGTTTTTTCGGTTTAGGCTAATTAGCGAGCGTTCGCTCGTTCGTTCGTTTTAACAAACGCTTTCTTCGTTTAGATTCAGTTAACGAACGTTCGTTCGTTAAACTGTTCGTCGTTTTTCTTTTTCTCGGATTAAATCCGTGATTTTTCTAATCGCGATTTCTGATCCGATTTTCGTTTTAGTCTAACTTTTCGCTCGTTTATCGGAATCAGGCGATTCAAGCGCCTGGAGTTTCGTTTCGAAACCCTATTTCCGTTTAGCCAACTTAAACAAGTTTTTGCCACTGTAAAAATTGCCTTAGATCCAGAATAGTAAATGAAGCCTGTTTCTTTTGCCGTTTGTCTTTCGTTGCTTCGTTCGATTTGAATTCTTTTTGCCAACCGGAGTTCTTAAGTTGAACTTTCTAGTTAGATCTCTTATTTGAGTTTTACCTGTGCATTAGTTGAGTACTTATTGTATGCTTGTTTTTTTGCGATAGAGTACCCAGAGTGCGCGCTTGCTACTTCGAATCGCTAGGTTTCCCGGACCATCAGCAAGGCAAGTAACACTTTGATCATGTTTTTCCCTCTACCCGGTTTTATTGCATTAGATCAATCCTTACACATTGCATGATTAGGATCTAATTAAATTGTGGGTTTGGGAAGTAGTTGAGGTAGTACCTATTACCTGTTTATTATCAAACCTTTGGGAGTTACTTCTATGTTTGCTTATTATGCCATGCTATGCTAGTAGACGTGGATTGGGTGAGTGTATCCATGACAGATGTGAGAATGTTAATTAATGGTTTATTTAAGGTGGCAACTTAAACACACATCTGGGTGGATTGAGGTACCTGGGTATTCCAAGATTGCCTGTTTTCTTTATGGACCGCCACCCAGGCTCAAAGGGATCATGAGATTATTCATGCTAGAAACTTCCGTGTGCAGCCACACACTATTATGGGCTCTAGCATAGTTGACTAAGTCGGGCGAACTCTTATAGTGGTAGACTAGCAGATGTAGGGGATGTAGGTGGTACGGTCTACCCATCGTAAGGTGCTAGCGCTTCTGAAATACTATGTCTCGGTCATCCGTTTCTCAAACACCATGTAGTGCGAGAAATCCAACGGAGGAGATCGAGTCTTATGGGGAAAAGTGCGCAAACCTCTGTAGAGTGTATAAACTAATCATGGTTAGCCGTGTCCCCGGTTATGGACATCTTGAGTATCTAGTACCTGGATTATCATGTGAATCTCAACATGTTACTATAAATTAACTTTGATGGGTTTGTTTAATGATGATGCTTGATTGGGATTGAGAATGCTGTCAACCATTCTCAATGCTTAACAACCACCATGATAGTTAAATAAATTTATTCCTTCGCAGTAGGGAAAAATTGGCTTTACGCAAAACTGTAACCATAGAGCTTTCCACCAGCCAAATATGCATATAGAATATCTGTTTCATTCCATTAATCTCTATGTGTTACATTGCCAGCATATTCCATGTGCTAACCCGTTTCGGTCTGCAACGTTAATGTTGCAAACTTTTTAGACGACGATTAAGGAGTTTTAGGTCGTGGTTCTATACTCAGTGATGCCATTGGAGTTGATGGACTCACTTATCTTCCAAGCCTTCCACTGTTATCGTTATTAGATGGCCTTAAGCCTTATTTATTAATAAGTTCTCTATTGAGACACTCGATGTGATAAGTGTGTGATTGCTACTCTATTATAAATCCTTCAAGTACTGTGTGGTGTCAGCATTACTGATCCAGGGATGACACCGGAGCACAGAGATTGGACCGTTTGAGGTCTGGTCGCTACAAGATGGTATCAGAGCACACGCTGACTGTAGGACACGACCACTAAGCTAAAGATCTAGATCACTACTCACTCTCTTCTCTTTCTGACTTCTCCTCTTCTCTACTCTTTTAGGATGGCGGACACAAGGAATAAGTTCACGCAACCGGATGAAGATACATCTTTTGGAAGTCATTTGAAGGAAGTCACTAGATATCTGAACATAGGAGTACCAAGCTTCACCGGAACCTACAACGCCACTTTACCTGAAGAAGAGCGCTGGATGATTCAAGTTCAAGTTCCAGGAAGGACGTTCATGCCAGTCACTGAGCCTATAGAGTTTTCTTTTGATGCACCAACTTGGAGTCTAGGAAAGAGCATGGCAGCTCACATCGCGCGCCATGGGACGCATTGGAGAAGTCTACCGCAATGATCTCAAGGATACTATCTACCAGATTTGTGGGCGCCGAGATGAGCACTGGGAGATGATCATCATCAAAAAGGATAGATCAATTGCAGCTTTTATCCAGGAGTTAAACCAGCACATTTGACGTTAGGAGAACTAGATGTGCGCCGACATGATAGATGTGAAGAAGGCAAGGACAAGAATCCAGGAACTGGAGGAAAAACTCAAGGCTACTCGTGAAGATTATGAAGAGGAAATTGGAGTATTAGTGGATAAGAATGCCGACCTAACAATGAAGATTGCAATATTTATGGGAGGCCCTACACCAGTAGAAGAAGACGAAGAACCCAAGGAGATTCGCTCGGATGACTACATCATCATCGACGACACTGACTCGGATCCAGATGATAGCGATGATGACTACGTTGAGGAAGCTGGAGCAGATATCATGGAGTATGCAACCGAAGAATATTTCTAGTAGACCACCTCATCAGTAGTAGTAGTCCACCATGTAAATATTATAGTCCGAGCACTTTTGCGATAGTTAGATCGATTGTATGCCCTTGTTTGATTGATTGAATGAAGTGAATTGTTTGCTTTTGCCTCATTTGCATATGGGTAGTGTTTTCTCTTTAGACCCCCTCTATTCTTAAATCTCATCTTTTCTAAAAACCCTCAGATGCCTCCGAGACGTGACCCCGGATTTACCTTCCCACCGGAGCTCACCCAGTTGATCTTGATGCAGTTACTAGTCCAGAATCAGAATCAAGGGAACAACAACAACCCACCACCACCACCACCTGTTGATCACTTAGCCCGTTTTCTTAGGCTGAATCCGCCGGTGTATTCCAGTAGTACCGAGCCGATAGTAGTAGATGATTGGCTCCGCAAGACAGCTAGAGAGCTGACCACAGCAGGATGCATGGATGCGGAGAAGGTGAAGTTTGCCGCACATCAGCTTGAAGGACCCGCATCATCATGGTGGGAGAATTTCACAGCCACTTTCCCTGTCGATACTGTCACATGGGACCAGTTTCAGCAGGCTTTTCGAACTGCCCATGTTTCCACAGGAGCTATGGCCATGACGAAGCGAGAGTTTTGCAACTTGCGCCAAGGAGGACGGACAGTTGGCAAGTATGTGGAGGACTTTAGTAAATTAGCCCGTTATGCCCCAGATGACGTTGCTACGGATGCATCAAAGCAGGAGAAGTTTCTGGAAGGATTGAATGATGAGTTGAGCATGCAGTTGATGGTAGCAACCTTCAACAACTACCAGGAGTTGGTAGATCGAGCTCTTATGATTGAAGGGAAGCATCAGCAAATTGAGAATCGCAAGAGGAAGTATGGACAAGGAAAAGCACAATTCAGGAGATCAGCAGAAGCCATGTTTTACCCCTAGACCGGGAGGACATTTTCAGCATACACATGGAGGAGGTAGCTCGCACAACCACAATGGCACCAAGAATGGTAATGGGAATGGAGGAAGCAATGGCCAGAACCGCCCCAACCCATCGACCCCAGCCAAGAGAGACCTGAGCCAAGTCACTTGCTTTAAGTGCCAGAAGACCGGACATTATGCCAATGAATGTCCCGAATCACAGAATGGAAATGGCAATGGAAGCTCTGGGAAGAAGCCGAACCCTTTCAATAGGGGACAGGTGAACCACGTTAACATGGAAGAGGTTGAAGAGCAGCCGGATGCAGTAATCGGTAAGTTTTTGGTTAAGTCATTTACTGCACTCGTTCTTTTTGATACTGGTGCATCACATTCATACATATCAAGGGGATTTGTGGATAAGTATAAACTGCCAACCCAAGCCCTTAGGTCACCCATGTTAGTAACCTCGCCTGGAGCAGAATATATGGCTAGTCTATGGTGTGATCGGTTACCATTAAGGATTGGTAACTACGTGTTTCCATCAAACCTAATAGTGTTAGAATCTCAAGGATTGGATGTGATATTAGGCATGGATTGGTTGTCAAAGTATGAAGGGAATATTGAATGTGCCAGTAAGTCAATTTTGCTTACCACCCTAGAAGGGAGAAGGATCAAGTATGTATCCCGACATGTGCCAAAGAGGACTCAAGCAAATTGTTTAACAGGAGTTGTGCAGGAGGAAGTACCAGTAGTGAAGGATTTCCCCGATGTATTTCCAGAATAATTGCCAGGCATGCCACCGGATAGAGATATTGAGTTTTTGATTGAGCTTTTGCCAGGCACAGGGCCAATATCAAAGAGACCATATAGGATGCCTGCAAAGGATTTGGTGGAAATTAAGGAGCAAATTAAGGAGTTACTGGATAAAGGATCAATTCGCCCAAGTTCTTCACCTTGGGGATCGCCAGTACTTCTAGTAGAAAAGAAGGATGGATCATTAAGGATGGTTGTCGATTATCGAGGATTGAATGAAGTAACCATCAAGAGCAAATACCCACTACCGATGATCAATGATCTGTTTGATCGATTGCAAGGAGCTAAGGTATTTTCCAAGATCGATCTGCAATCAGGATACCACCAGTTGAAGATTCGGGAACATGATATACCCAAGACGGCTTTTACCACCAGGTATGGGCTGTACGAGTATACCGTTATGTCATTTGGTCTAACTAACGCACCTTCATATTTTATGAACATGACGAACAAAGTGTTTATGGAGTTCTTGGATAAGTTCGTCGTAGTGTTCATTGATGATATCCTGGTTTACTCAAAGAATGAAGAGGAGCATAAGGAGCATTTGCGTTTGGTTCTTGGAAAGCTCAGAGAACATCAGTTATATGCCAAGTTTAGCAAATGTGAGTTTTGGTTGAAAGAAGTTGGATTTCTCGGACATGTTATATTCGGAGAAGGTATAGCAATAGATCCCACTAAAGTTGATACCGTGACCAAGTGGGGAGCACCAACCACAGTTGGAGAGATCCGGAGTTTTCTTGGACTCGCAGGATACTACTGGAGGTTTATTGAGAATTTCTCAAAGATTTCGAAGCCTTGTACGGAAGGAGGTGCAGGACCCCATTTGTCCTGGGATGAAGTTGGAGACCGCCAGTTGTTTGGACCGGATCTGATAAAGGAATCTGAACAGAAAGTGAAATTAATTCGCGACAGGCTGAAGGTAGCTCAATCCAGGCAGAAGAGTTATGCAGATTCTAAACACAGGGAGACAGTTTACGAAGTCGGAGACCGAGTTTATCTTCGAGTATCACCACTTCGAGGAATTAAGCGCTTTGGAGTTAAGGGAAAATTAGTGCCACGTTTTGTAGGCCCATACAAAGTTTTGGAGTGTATGGGAGAAGTAGCCTACAAGTTGGAATTGCCCGAAGGATTGTCGGGAGTTCACGACGTGTTCCATGTATCCCAGTTGAAGAAGTGCCACGCAGAGATGGCTGACATACCGCCGAGAGATACGGTACCACTGGAAGTGATTCAGTTGGACAGTGATTTGACCTATGAGGAGAAACCAGTTAAGATTCTAGAGTATGCCAGTCGAGTCACCCGCAGCAAGGTTATCAAGTTTTGCAAGGTTCAGTGGAGCCACCACACGGAGGATGAAGCCACCTGGGAACGAGAGGAAGAATTGCTGAAAGACCACCCTCACCTATTTTCTAGCCAACCCGAATCTCGAGGGCGAGATTCATCTTAAGGGGGGTAGGTTTGTAACATCCCAAATTTTCAATTTGGAATGTTATACACTAGATCATCATTGCATATCATATTTATTGCATTTTGGTTGATCCTAGAATTTTTTCGCAACTCAAGGACCCTCGGAGAGAGTTGGGGATTTCGTTGTTTTCATATTTGAGTTGTCTCAAATTTTGAAAATAGGATCTTTTGATTTTATTTATTTTATCTTCAATTATTTCTATTACAAAAAAATTATGAGAGAGGGAATAAAATGAATTTCCCAAAATAAAGAAATATTGAGGATTTAATAAAAAAATCATTTAAGTTTTATTTGGTTTATTTGCTATTTTATTTGAATTTAGGAAAAATGCGCGTTTTTCAAAATTGCATTTAGGCCCCAAATAAATGTTCATCCTGTGAGGCTTGATTTTAGAAGCCGGGGAAAATTTATTTCGGGATTTTTGGAGTCCGTTTAGTAGTCCTTTTTTTTCGAGCGTAAGTTTTTTTTAAAACAACGTCTGAACCGACCTACGGGCCGTGCTAGGCCCGGACTCCTCCAGGCCTCAGCCTTTATAAGCCGCCGGCCCACCCCGGGCCGAAACCCTTGCTGCCACCCACCTCGAGCCCCGCGCCCGCGCGCCGCCGCCTTTTGCCGCCGCCACCGCCTTCCGCCGCGCCCGACGCCGCC
This sequence comes from Triticum dicoccoides, assembly GCF_002162155.2. NCBI lineage: Eukaryota > Viridiplantae > Streptophyta > Magnoliopsida > Poales > Poaceae > Triticum > Triticum dicoccoides. The sequence goes on along the minus strand of NC_041382.1, from coordinate 104,698,025 downwards.
GCCCTGCGCTGCCCCACCGGACCCCGCCACCGCCAACGCCGCCGCCTCGCCGGAGCCGCCGCCGCCCGTCTTGCAGCCGAGTCACCGAGGTTGACCCGCCGGTTTCGTTCGGTTTTCGCCGGTTTTCGTTCGTTTTTTTAGTTTCGTTTTTTTAGATCGGTTTTTTTCGGTTTAGGCTAATTAGCGAGCGTTCGCTCGTTCGTTTGTTTTAACAAACGCGTTCTTCGTTTAGATTCAGTTAACGAACGTTCGTTCTTTAAACTGTTCGTCGTTTTTCTTTTTCTTGGATTAAATCCGTGATTTTTCTAATCGCGATTTCTGATCCGATTTTCGTTTTAGTCTAACTTTTCGCTCGTTTATCGGAATCAAGCGATTCAAGCGCCTGGAGTTTCGTTTCGAAACCCTATTTCCGTTTAGCCAACTTAAACAAGTTTTTGCCACTGTAAAAATTGCCTTAGATCCAGAATAGTAAACGAAGCCTGTTTCTTTTGCCGTTTGTCTTTCGTTGCTTCGTTCGATTTGAATTCTTTTTGCCAACCAGAGTTCTTAAGTTGAACTTTCTAGTTAGATCTCTTATTTGAGTTTTACCTATGCATTAGTTGAGTATTTATTGTATGCTTGTTTTTTTGCGATAGAGTACCTAGAGTGCGCCGCTTGCTACTTCGAATCGCTAGGTTTCCCGGACCATCAGCAAGGCAAGTAACACTTTGATCATGTTTTGCCCTCTACCCAGTTTTATTGCATTAGATCAATCCTTACACATTGCATGATTAGGATCTAATTAAATTCTGGGTTTGGGAAGTAGTTGAGGTAGTACCTATTACCTTTTTATTATCAAACCTTTGGGAGTTACTTCTACGTTTGCTTATTATGCCATGCTATGCTAGTAGACGTGGATTGGGTGAGTGTATCCATGACAGATGTGAGAATGTTAATTAATGGTTTATTTAAGGTGTCAACTTAAACACACATCTGGGTGGATTGAGGTACCTGGGTATTCCAGGATTGCCTGTTTTCTTTATGGACCACCACCCAGGCTCAAAGGGATCATGAGATTATTCATGCTAGAAACTTTCGTGTGCATCCACAAGCTATTATGGGCTCTAGCATAGTTGACTAAGTCATGCGAACTCTTACAGTAGTAGACTAGCAGATGTAGGGGATGTAGGTGGTACGGTCTACCCATCATAAGGTGCTAGCGCTTCTGAAAGACTATGTCTCGGTCATCCGTTTCTCAAACACCATGTAGTGCGAGAAATCCAACGGAGGAGATCGAGTCTTGTGGGGAACAGTGCGCAAACCTCTGCAGAGTGTATAAACTAATCTTGGTTAGCCGTGTCCCCAGTTATGGACATCTTGAGTATCTAGTACCTGGATTATCATGTGAATCTCAACATGTTACTATAAATTAACTTTGATGGGTTTGTTTAATGATGATGCTTAATTGGGATTGAGAATGCTGTCAACCATTCTCAATGTTTAACAACCACCATGATAGTTAAATAAATTTATTCCTTTGCAGTAGGGAAAAATTGGCTTTACGCAAAACTGTAACCATAGAGCTTTCCACCAGCCAAATATGCATATAGAATAGCTGTTTCATTCCATTACTCTCTATGTGTTACATTGCCAGCATATTCCATGTGCTGACCTGTTTCGGGCTGCAACGTTAATGTTGCAGACTTTTTAGACGACGATTAAGGAGTTTTAGGTCGTGGTTCTATACTTAGTGATGCCGTTGGAGTTGATGGACTCACTTATCTTCCAAGCCTTCCACTGTTATCGTTATTAGATGGCCTTAAGCCTTATTTATTGTAATAAGTTCTCTATTGAGACACTCGATGTAATAAGTGTGTGATTGCTACTCTGTTATAAATCCTTCAAGTACTGTGTGGTGTCAGCATTACTGATCCAGGGATGACACCGGAGCACAGAGATTGGACCGTTTGAGGTCTGGTCGCTACATCGAAGACCCGGGATCTCTATCTAGCTGGCGATACGTTGTGTCATCCATGCACCTGACGCATCCAGAAAATCCGTGGACCACCTGCCCCGCAAGATATCCGTAACCGAGATAGTCGTGCACCGTCATGAGCAGTACGGCTCTCATAGGGAAATATTCTTTCTCTGCGGCGTCCCACGTATTGGCTGGCGTTTTCCACAGCGTGTCTAGCTCCTCTTTCAGCAGCCCCAGATACAGATTGATGTCGTTCCCTAGTTGTTTCGGCCCTTCAATTAGCATACTCATGTGAATGTACTTCCTCTTCATGCACAACCAGGGGGAAGGTTGTACATCCACACAAACACAGGCCAGGTGCTATGTGTGCTTCTCTGGCTGACAAACGGATTGAATCCATCGGTGCTCGCACCCAACACGATGTTCCTTGGATCGCTCCCAAATTCTGGGTCTTCGAAGTTCAACGCTTGCCACTGGCTCACATCCTTAGGATGACTCAGCATCTTGTCTTTTTTATTTATCTCCGGATCATTTCCGTCATCTTCTCACTTCTTCTTCTCCCTATCCGCGTGCCAATGCAGGAGCTTTTCTACCTTAGGGTCCGCAAAATACCGCTGCAGACGAGGAGTTATCGGAAAGTACCACACCACTTTTCGAGGAGCTTTCTTCCTCTTCTTGTATCGAGTGACGCCACACACCAGACATATGGTAGACTCCACGTGCTCGTCCCGATAAATGATGCAATTGTTCATGCACACATGGTATTTCACGTGTGGTAAATCCAGAGGACACACAATTTTCTTCGCCTCCTCGAAACTGGCCGAGCACTTGTTCCCCTTGGGAAGTTCATGCCAGAATGACATGTTCTCGTCGAAGCATGCGTCGGTCATTTTGTATTTTACCTTCATCTCCAGAGCCATGAGCGTTACTTTCAGGCGGGTATCCTCGGGCCTGTATCCTTCATACAATGGAGTAACTGCGTCTATCTCCAGTTGATCCAGCTTGGCTTTCTCTCGGGCGGCAGCTCTTGCGTTATCCGTCTGCTTGAGAAGCAGCTCTTGAATATGAGGGTCCTGCACCCAACCTCCATCGTCGTCTGCTCCGGCATCTTCATCTTCATGATCATGCCCTTCATCTTGATCTTCCTCATCATCATGTCCGGCATCTTCTACATGATGACTTTGTATAGTATCACCGTCATGATCATGTCCTGGAGATTCTTCGTCTTCTCGCCCGCCCTCGCCGCGGTGGTTGTCTTGCTGCCCTTCCTCATTTCTTGCCCGGCCCCCATGGATGACTTCATAGTCATCTTCATCACCTTGCCACCGATAGCCATCCATGAAACCACGCAAGAGCAGGTGGTCCCGCACCTGCCCGAAATCCGGGTTCGCAATAAGGCTGTTCAGCTTGCATCTTCGACACGGACATCTTATCTCTGTCTCGTTCTTTTGAAGCATCTCGGCCTTCGCGGAGCTCAAAAACCTATTCACGATGCCTTCGGTCATCGTGCGGACCATGGTCGCCTGCGGGGTAGAGAAAAACGATATTTTAGAACCAACACAAAATTTGGCATGACTTTCCCTAAAAATAGGACCAAAAATAGTGCATAGTGCCAAAATTCTCGCCGAAACGGAAATGAATCAACATTCCGGCAAAATATTGGCAACTATCGCATTTTAAATACCGGTACCTGCAAACACAAACATATATGCAACACCACAAACATATGCAACACCACAAACATACATAGATCTAGCAAGGCCATAAAAAGTGCATGTGCACGTTGTTGGAGCGAGCTACGGAGAAAAAAAGTAGACCTACAACATAAAGATAGCTTTCCCCTTACTTACCTATCAAAGAAGGTAATTTAACCACTTAATTTTGATGAATCTATGGTGCAAATGAGGCGAGGAGGAGAAGGCAGCCGACACAAGCTTGGAGAAGGAGGTGGAGAGAATGAAGTGGGGAAAGTGAATATGTAGGTGTGGTTGTCCAAAATATCTAGCTGGTCCCAGGTTACTAATGGCGCACCACCCACAAATGCGCCATTAGTAACCCTGGTTACTAATGGCGCACCAGCTTGAGGTGCGCCATTAGTAGTTTTGCAAAAAAAATAAAAAATAAAAAAATAATAGTGGCGCACTGCGTTGGTGGTGCGCCATTACTAGTTAAACTAGTAATGGCGCACTCTTCCCTGGTGCGCCATTAGTATTTTTGGAAAAATAAAAAAAATGTTACTAATAGCGCACTGTGTGTCTAGTGCGCCATTAGTGTCTACCACACTAATGGCGCACCAACTCATGGTGCGCCATTACTATATAGTAGTGGCGCACCACATGTCTGGTGCGCCATTAGTGGCCATATCATCTATAGCCCTTTTCCTATTAGTGGTAGACCTGGAAATTTAGCTATCCTCAGATATTGCTATGAGAATTATGAATACAATTACGATATTAATGCACTTATTGAGAAAGTCTCCTCTGTCCAAGAAGAGACTAATATTTTGCAGGAATCTATGGAAGAAGAAATTGATAAAACTATGAGCTCATTGGATGAGAAAGATGAGGAGAAGAGCGAAGAACAAAAGGACGAAGAGCGGATTGATCACCCGTGCCCACCTTCTAATGAGAGTAACTCTTAAACTCATACATTGTTTAATTTCCCTTCGTGCTTACCGGAGGATGATTGCTATGATGATTGTTATGATGCCGTTGATTCTTTTGAAATATCCCTTTTTGATGATGCTTGCTATGCTTGTGGCCAAGATGCCAATATGAATTATGCTTATGGAGATGAACTTGCTATAGTTCCTTATGTTAAACATGAAATTGTTGCTATTGCACCCACGCATGATAGTCCTATTATCTTTTCGAATTCTCCCAACTACACTATATCGGAGAAGTTTGCCCTTATTAAGGATTACATTGATGGGTTGCCTTTTACCGTTGCACATGATGTTTTTGATAGATATAATATGCATGTTCTTGCTGCTCCTTCTTGCAATTATTATGAGAGAGGAACTATATCTCCACCTCTCTATGCTTTCCACATGATAAAATTGCAAGAAACCGTTTATACTATGCATTGGCCTTTACTTTGTGTGCATGAATTGTTCTTTTATGACATGCCGATGCATAGGAAGAGAGTTAGACTTCGTCATTACATGATATATGTTACCTTGTGCTCACCACGAAATTACAAATCATTGTTAATTAAAATTGGCTTTGATACACCTTGGGATCCGGGTGGATTCATTACTTGAGCACTATATGCCTAGCTTAATGGCTTTAAAGAAAGCGCTGCCAGGGAGACAACCCGGAAGTTTTAGAGAGTCATTTATTTCTGTTGAGTGCTTTCATATAGTTTAAAAACAACAAAAATAAAGAGGGGAACCCAAAACTTTTTCAAAAAGGAAAGCCAAAGTGAGAAAGACAAGCATTGTTGAAGTGGGAGCTAGCCTTGAACTTTGTTCATGCTCACGGAAACTTTGTGAATCTTGATTACAGAAACTTTTCAATAAAAATAATTATCCCCTTGTACAATTCCATTGTATTATAAAAATAATGTGCCAAGGCTTGCCTTTAGGATGTTTACATTTGCTTGATGGTTTGTACGGTGCAGGACAGAAACTTTGGCTGTAGTGCGCGATTTTACATTTTTAGCTGGAACGTAAAATGGTTCTGATTCTTTTTGCACTGTCTTCCTATACAAATTGTTTATTTGTCCCAATTATGGTAGAATTTTTCAAGTATCAGAAGTATGGTAAATGTTCAGATTATTATAGACTGTTCTGTTTTAGACAGATTCTGTTTTTGATGCATAGTTTGCTTGTTTTGATGAAATTATCAATTCATATCAGTGGCTTAAGCCATGAAAAAGTTATATAAAAGTAGACACAATGGAAAAAAAATATGAATTGGTTTGCAACAGTACTTAGAGTAGTGATTTGCTTTATTATACTAACGGATCTTACCGAGTTTTCTGTTGAAGTTTTGTGTGGATGAAGTGTTCGATGATCGAGAAGGTCTCGATGTGAGAAGAAGGAAGAGAGGCAAGAGTTCGAGCTTGGGGATTACCGAGGAACCCCAAGTAAATATTCAAGGAGACTCAAGCGTCTAAGCTTGGGGATGCCCCGGAAGGCATCCCCTCTTTCTTCAACAAGTATCGGTATGTTTTCGGATTCGTTTCGTTCATGCGATATGTGCAATCTTGGAGCGTCTTTTGCATTTAGTTTTCATTTTTATTTTATGCACAATGCTGTTATGAGATAGTCTTTGGTTGATTTATAGAATTCTCTTTGCACTTCACTTATATCTTTTGAGTATGGCCTTATAGAATGCTTCATGTGCTTCGCTTATTTCATTTGAAGTTTGGATTGCCTGTTTATCTTTACATAGACAACCACCATTTGTAGAATGCTCTTTTGCTTCACTTAGATTTGTTAGAGCACAGGCATATCTTTTGTAGAAAGAATTAAACTCTCTTGCTTCACTTATATCTATTTAGAGAGATGACAGGAACTGGTCATTCACATGGTTAGTCATAAAATCCTACATAAAACTTGTAGATCACTGAATATGATATGTTTGATTCCTTGCAATAGTTTTGCGATATAAAGATGGTGATATTAGAGTCATTCTAGTGGGTGGTTGTGAATTGTAGAAATACTTGTGTTGAAGTTTGCAAGTCCCGTAGCATGCACGTATGGTAAACGTTATGCAACAAATTTGAAACATGAGGTGTTATTTGATTGTCTTCCTTATGAGTGGCGGTCGGGGACGAGCGATGGTCTTTTCCTACCAATCTATCCCCCTAGGAGCATGCATGTAGTGCCGAGGTTTTTGATGACTTGTAGATTTTTGCAATAAGTATGTGAGTTCTTTATGACTAATGTTGAGTCCATGGATTATACGCACTGTCACCCTTCCATCCTTGCTAGCCTCTTCGGTACCATGCATTGCCCTTTCTCACATTGAGAGTTGGCGCAAACTTCACCGGTGCATCCAAACCCCGTGATATGATACACTCTTTCACACATAGACCTCCTTATATCTTCCTCAAAACAGCCACCATACCTACCTATTATGGCATTTCCATAGCCATTCCGAGATATATTGCCATGCAACTTTCCATCATGGCAATCCCTACTCCTTGTATTGAAGGAAATATGCCCTAGAGGCAATAATAAAGTTATTATTTATTTCCTTATATCATGATAAATGTTTATTATTCATGCTATAATTGTATTAACCGGAAACATAATACTTATGTGAATACATAGACAAACTAAACGTCACTAGTATGCCTCTACTTGACTAGCTCGTTAATCAAAGATGGTTATGTTTCCTAACCATAGACATGTGTTGTCATTTGATTAACGGGATCACATCATTAGGAGAATGATGTGATTAACATGACCCATTCCATTAGCTTAGCACCCGATCGTTTAGTATGTTGCTATTGCTTTCTTCATGACTTATACATGTTCCTGTGACTATGAGATTATGCAACTCCCGTTTGCCGGAGGAACACTTTGTGTGCTACCAAACGTCACAACGTAACTGGGTGATTATAAAGGTGCTCTACAGGTGTCTCCAAAGGTACATGTTGGGTTGGCGTATTTCGAGATTAGGATTTGTCACTCCGATTGTCGGAGAGGTATCTCTGGGCCCTCTCGGTAATGCACATCACTTAAGCCTTGCAAGCAATGCAACTAATGAGTTAGTTGCGAGATGATGTATTATGGAACGAGTAAAGAGACTTGCCAGTAACGAGATTGAACTAGGTATTGAGATACCGACGATCGAATCTCGGGCAAGTAACATACCGATGACAAAGGGAACAACGTATGTTGTTATGCGGTCTGACCGATAAAGATCTTCGTAGAATATGTAGGAGCCAATATGAGCATCTAGGTTCCGCTATTGGTTATTGACCGGAGACATGTCTCGGTCATGTCTACATCGTTCTCGAACCCGTAGGGTCCACACGCTTAACGTTACGATGACAATTTCATTATGAGTTTATATATTTTGATGTACCGGAGGTTGTTCGGAGTCCCGAATATAATCATGGACATGACGAGGAGTCTCGAAATGGTCGAGACATAAAGATCGATATATTGGACGGCTATATTCGGACACCGGAAGTGTTTCGGGTGGTTTCGGAGAAAACGGGAGTGCCGGAAGGGTTACCGGAACCCCCCGGGGAAGTATTGGGCCTTAGTGGGCCTGAGGGGAGAGAGAGGGAAGCAGCCCAGGAGGTGGCGCGCCCCCTCCCATGAGGACTCTGAATTGGACTAGGGGAGGGGGGCGCGGCCCCTCTTTCCCTCTCCTGTCCCTCTCTTTCCTTCCCCCTTCTCTCTTCCTAGTTGGACTAGGAAAGGGGAGTCCTACTCCTACTAATAGGAGGACTCCCCCATCCTTGGCGCGCCCCAAGGGCCGGCCGGCCTCCCCCCTTGCTCCTTTATATACGGGGGCAGGGGGGCACCTCTAGACACACAAGTTGATCTTCGTGATCGTTCTCTTAGCCATGTGCGGTGCCCCCCTCCACCATAATCCTCGATAATATTGTAGCGGTGCTTAGGCGAAGCTCTGCGACGGTAGAACATCAAGATCGTCACCACGCCATCGTGCTGACGGAACTCTTCCCCGACACTTTGCTGGATCAGAGTCCGGGGATCGTCATCGAGCTGAACGTGTGCTAGAACTCGGAGGTGCCGTAGTTTCGGTGCTTGATTGGTCGGGCCATGAAGACGTACGACTACATTAACTGTGTTGTGCTAATGCTTCCGCTTTTGGTCTACGAGGGTACGTAGACAACACTCTCCCCTCTCGTTGCTATGCATCACCATGATCTTGCGTGTGCGTAGGAATTTTTTTGAAATTACTACGTTCCCCAACAGTGGCATCCGAGCCTAGATTTTATGTGTTGATGTTATATGCACGAGTAGAACACAGGTGAGTTGTGGGTGATATAAGTCATACTGCTTACCAGCATGTCATACTTTGGTTCGGCGGTATTGTTGGATGAAGCAGCCCGGACCGACATTACGTGTACGCTTACGCGAGACTGGTTCTACCGACGTGCTTTGCACACAGGTGGCTGGCGGGTGTCAGTTTCTCCAACTTTAGTTGAACCGAGTACGGCTACGCCCGGTCCTTGCGAAGGTTAAAACAACACCAACTTGACAAACTATCATTGTGGTTTTGATGCGTAGGTAAGATTGGTTCTTGCTTAAGCCCGTAGCAGCCACGTAAAACTTGCAACAAACAAAGTAGAGGACGTCTAACTTGTTTTTGCAGGGCATGTTGTGATGTGATATGGTCAAGGCATGATGCTAAATTTTATTGTATGAGATGGATCATGTTTTGTAACCGAGTTATCAGCAACTGGCAGGAGCCATATGGTTGTCGCTTTATTGTATGCAATCCAATCGCCCTGTAATGCTTTACTTTATCACTAAGCGGTAGCGATAGTCGTAGAAGCATAAGTTTGGCGAGACAACAACGATGCTACGATGGAGATCAAGGTGTCGCGCCGGTGACAATGGTGATCATGACGATGCTTCGGAGATGGAGATCACAAGCACAAGATGATGATGGCCATATCATATCACTTATATTGATTGCATGTGATGTTTATCTTTTATGCATCTTATCTTGCTTTGGTTGACGATAGCATTATAAGATGATCTCTCACTAAATTTCTAGATAAAAGTGTTCTCCCTGAGTATGCACCGCTACCAAAGTTCGTAGTGCCCAGACACCACGTGATGATCGGGTGTGATAAGCTCTACGTCCATCTACAATGGGTGCAAGCCAGTTTTTGCACACGCAGAATACTCAGGTTAAACTTGACGAGCCTAGCATATGCAGATATGGCCTCGGAACACTGAGACCGAAAGGTCGAGCGTGAATCATATAGTAGATATGATCAACATAGCGATGTTCACCATTGAAAACTACTCCATTTCACGTGATGATCGGTTATGGTTTAGTTGATTTGGATCATGTGATCACTTAGAAGATTAGAGGGATGTCTTTCTAAGTGGGAGTTCTTAAGTAATATGATTAATTGAACTTAAATTTATCATGAACTTAGTACCTGATAGTATCTTGCTTGTTTATGTTATGATTGTAGATAGATGGCCCATGCTGTTGTTCCGTTGAATTTTAATGCGTTCCTTGAGAAAGCAAAGTTGAAAGATGATGGTAGCAATTACACGGACTAGGTCCGTAACTTGAGGATTATCCTCATTGCTGCACAGAAGAATTACGTCCTGGAAGCACCGCTGGGTGCTAGGCCTGCTGCTGATGCAACTGACGATGTTAAGAACGTCTGGCAGAGCAAAGCTGATGACTACTTGATAGTTCAATGTGCCATTCTTTACGGCTTAGAACCGGGACTTCAATGACGTTTTGTACGTCATGGAGCATATGAGATGTTCCAGGAGTTGAAGTTAATATTTCAAGCAAATGCTCGGATTGAGAGATATGAAGTCTCCAATAAGTTCTATAGCTGCAAGATGGAGGAGAACAGTTCTGTCAGTGAGCATATACTCAAAATGTCTGGGTATAATAATCACTTGATTCAACTGGGAGTTAATCTTCCGGATGATTGCATCATTGACAGAATTCTCCAATCACTTCCACCTAGCTACAAGAGCTTCGTGATGAACTATAATATGCAAGGGATGGATAAAACAATTCCCGAGCTCTTCGCAATGCTAAAAGTTGCGGAGGTAGAAATCAAGAAGGAGCATCAAGTGTTGATGGTCAACAAGACCACTAGTTTCAAGAAAAAGGGCAAGGGGAAGAAGAAGGGGAACTTAAAGAAGAACAGCAAGCAAGTTGCTGCTCAAGAGAAGAAACCCAAGTCTGGACCTAAGCCTGAAACTGAGTGCTTCTACTGCAAGCAGACTGGTCACTGGAAGCGGAATTGCCCCAAGTATTTGGTGGATAAGAAGGATGGCAAGGTGAACAAAGGTATATGTGATATACATGTTATTGATGTGTACCTTACTAGAGCTCACAGTAGCACCTGGGTATTTGATACTGGTTCTGTTGCTATTATTTGCAACTCGAAACAGGGACTACGGATTAAGCGAACACTTGCGAAGGACGAGGTGACGATGCGCGTGGGAAATGGTTCCAAAGTCGATGTGATCGCAGTCGGCACGCTACCTCTACATCTACCATCGGGATTAGTGTTAGACCTAAATAATTGTTATTTGGTGCCAGCGTTAAGCATGAACATTATATCTGGATCTTGTTTGATGCGAGACGGTTATTCATTTAAATCAGAGAATAATGGTTGTTCTATTTATATGAGTAATATCTTTTATGGTCATGCACCCTTGAAGAGTGGTCTATTTTTGATGAATCTCGATAGTAGTGATACACATATTCATAATGTTGAAGCCAAAAGATGCAGAGTTGATAATGATAGTGCGACTTATTTGTGGCACTGCCGTTTAGGTCATATCGGTGTAAAGCGCATGAAGAAACTCCATACTGATGGACTTTTGGAACCACTTGATTATGAATCACTTGGTACTTGCGAACTGTGCCTCATGGGCAAGATGACTAAAATGCCGTTCTCAGGTACTATGGAGAGAGCAACAGATTTGTTGGAAATCATACATACAGATGTATGTGGTCCAATGAATGTTGAAGCTCATGGCGGATATCGTTATTTTCTCACCTTCACAGATGATTTAAACAGATATGGGTATATCTACTTAATGAAACATAAGTCTGAAACATTTGAAAAGTTCAAAGAATTTCAGAGTGAAGTTGAAAATCATCGTAACAAGAAAATAAAGTTTCTACGATCTGATCGTGGAGGAGAATATTTGAGTTACGAGTTTGGTCTACATTTGAAACAATGCATAATAGTTTCGCAACTCACGCCACCTGGAACACCACAACGTAATGGTGTGTCCGAATGTCGTAATCGTACTTTACTTGATATGGTGCGATCTATGATGTATCTTACAGATTTACCGCTATCGTTTTGGGGTTATGCTTTAGAGACGGCCGCATTCACGTTAAATAGGGCACCATCAAAATCCGTTGAGACGACGCCTTATGAACTGTGGTTTGGCAAGAAACCAAAGTTGTCGTTTCTAAAAGTTTGGGGCTGCGATGCTTATGTGAAAAAACTTCAACCTGATAAGCTCGAACCCAAATCGGAGAAATGTGTCTTCATAGGATACCCAAAGGAGACAGTTGGGTACACCTTCTATCACAGATCTGAAGGCAAGACATTTGTTGCTAAGAATGGATTCTTTCTAGAGAAAGAGTTTCTCTTGAAAGAAGTGAGTGGGAGGAAAGTAGAACTTGATGAGGTAACTATACCTGCTCCCTTATTGGAAAGTAGTACATGACAGAAACCGGTTTCTGTGACACTTGCACCAATTAGTGAGGAAGTTAATGATGATGATCATGAAACTTCAGAACAAGTTACTATTGAACCTCGTAGATCAACTAGAGTAAGATCCGCACCAGAGTGGTAAGGTAATCCTGTTCTGGAAGTCATGCTACTAGATCATGATGAACCTGCGAACTATGAAAAAGCGATGGTGAGCCCAGATTCCACAAAATGGCTTGAAGCCATGAAATCTGAGATGGGATCCATGTATGAGAACAAAGTGTGGACTTTGGTTGACTTGCCCAATGATCGGCAAGCAATTGAGAATAAATGGATCTTCAAGAAGAAGACTGACGCTGACGGTAATGTTACTGTCTACAAAGCTCGACTTGTCGCAAAAGGTTTTTGACAAGTTCAAGGGATTGACTACGATGAGACCTTCTCACCCGTTGCGATGCTTAAGTCTGTCCGAATCATGTTAGTAATTGCCGCATTTTATGATTAGGAAATTTGGCAGATGGATGTCAAAACTAAATTCCTGAATGGATTTCTGGAAGAAGAGTTGTATATGATGCAGCCGGAAGGTTTTTCCGATCCAAAGGGAACTAACAAAGTGTGCAAGCTCCAGCGATCCATTTATGGACTGGTGCAAGCCTCTCGGAGTTGGAATAAACGCTTTGATAGTGTGATAAAAGCATTTGGTTTTGTATAGACTTTTGGAGAAGCCTGTATTTACAAGAAAGTGAGTGGGAGCTCTATAGCATTTCCGATATTATATGTGGATGACATATTACTAATCGGAAATGATATAGAATTTCTGAATAGCATAAAGGGATACTTGAATAAGAGTTTTTCAATGAAAGACCTCGGTGAAGCTACTTACATATTGGGCATTAAGATCTATAGAGATAGATCAAGACGCTTAATTGGACTTTCACAAAGCACATACCTTGACAAAGTTTTGAAGAAGTTCAAAATGGATCAAGCAAAGAAAGGATTCTTGCCTGTGTTACAAGGTGTGAAGTTGAGTAAGACTCAATGCCCGACCACTGCAGAAGATAGAGAGAAAATGAAAGATGTTCCCTATGCTTCAGCCATAGGCTCTATCATGTATGCAATGCTGTGTACCAGACCTGATGTGTGTCTTGCTATATGTCTAGCAGGGAGGCACCAAACTAATCCAGGAGTGGATCACTGGACAGTGGTCAAGAACATCCTGAAATACCTGAAAAGGACTAAGGATATGTTTCTCGTATATGGAGGTGACAAAGAGCTCATCGTAAATGGTTACGTTGATGCAAGCTTTGACACTGATCTGGACGATTCGAAATCGCAAACCGGATACGTATTTACATTAAACGGTGGAGCTGTTAGTTGGTGCAGTTCTAAACAAAGTGTCGTGGCGGGATCTACTTGTGAAGCGGAGTACATAGCTGGTTCGGAAGCAGCAAACGAAGGAGTCTGGATGAAGGAGTTCATATCCGATCTATGTGTCATACCTAGTGCATTGGGTCCAATGAAAATCTTTTATGACAATACTGGTGCAATTGCCTTGGCAAAGGAATCCAGATTTCACAAGAGAACCAAGCACATCAAGAGACGCTTAATTTCCATCCGGGATCTAGTCCAGGCGGGAGACATAGAGATTTGCAAGATACATACGGATCTGAATGTAGCAGACCCGTTGACTAAGCCTCTTCCACGGGAAAAACATGATCAACACCAAGGCTCCATGGGTATTAGAATCATTATTGTGTAATCTAGATTATTGACTCTAGTGCAAGTGGGAGACTGAAGGAAATATGCCCTAGAGGCAATAATAAAGTTATTATTTATTTCCTTATATCATGATAAATGTTCATTATTCATGCTAGAATTGTATTAACCGGAAACATAATACTTGTGTGAATACATAGACAAACTAAACGTCACTAGTATGCCTCTACTTGACTAGCTCGTTAATCAAAGATGGTTATGTTTCCTAACCATAGACATGTGTTGTCATTTGATTAACGGGATCACATCATTAGGAGAATGATGTGATTGACATGACCCATTCCATTATCTTAGCGCCCGATCATTTAGTATGTTGCTATTGCTTTCTTCATGACTTATACATGTTCCTGTGACTATGAGATTATGCAACTCCCGTTTGCCGGAGGAACACTTTGTGTGCTAACAAACGTCACAACGTAACTGGGTGATTATAAAGGTGCTCTACAGGTGTCTCCAAAGATACATGTTGGGTTGGCGTATTTCGAGATTAGGATTTGTCACTCTGATTGTCGAAGAGGTATCTCTGGGCCCTCTCGGTAATGCACATCACTTAAGCCTTGCAAGAAATGCAACTAATGAGTTAGTTGCAAGATGATGTATTACAGAACGAGTAAAGAGACATGCCGGTAATGAGATTGAACTAGGTATTGAGATACCGACGATCGAATCTCGGGCAAGTAACATACCGATGACAAAGGGAACAACGTATGTTGTCATGCGGTCTGACCGATAAAGATCTTCATAGAATATGTGGGAGCCAATATGAGCATCCAGGTTCCGCTATCCAGGTTACGATGACAATTTCATTATGAGTTTATATATTTTGATGTACCGAAGGTTGCTCGGAGTCCCGGATATGATCACAGACATGACGAGGAGTCTCGAAATGGTCGAGACATAAAGATCGATATATTGGACGGCTATATTCGGACGCCGAAAGGGTTACCGGAACCCCCCGGGGAAGTATATGGCCTTAGTGGGCCTGAGGGGAGAGAGAGGGCAGCAGCCTAGGAGGTGGCGCTCCTCCTCCCATCAGGAGTCCGGATTGGACTAGGGGAGGGGGGCGCGGCCCCTCTTTCCCTCTCCCTCTCCCTCTCTTTCCTTCCCCCTTCTCTCTTCCTAGTTGGACTAGGAAAGGGGAGTCCTACTCCTACTAGGAGGAGGACTCCCCCCTCCTTGGCGCACCCCAAGGGTCGACCGGCCTCCCCCTTGCTCCTTTATATACGAGGGCAGGGGGGCACCTCTAGACACACAAGTTGATCTTCGTGATCGTTCTCTTAGCCGTGTGCGGTGCCCACCTCCACCATAATCCTCGATAATATTGTAGCGGTGCTTAGGCGAAGCTCTGCGACGGTAGAACATCAAGATCGTCACCACGCCGTCGTGCTGACGGAACTCTTCCCCGACACTTTGCTGGATCAGAGTCCGGGGATCGTCATCGAGCTGAACGTGTGCTAGAACTCGGAGGTGCCGTAGTTTCACTGCTTGATCGGTCGGGCCGTGAAGACGTACAACTACATCAACCGCGTTGTGCTAACGCTTCCGCTTTCGGTCTACGAGGGTACGTAGACAACACTCTCCCCTCTCGTTGCTATGCATCACCATGATCTTGCGTGTGTGTAGGAATTTTTTTGAAATTACGACGTTCCCCAACATGCATTAACATCAATCGGTGGGCATCTCCATAGCCCATTGATTAGCCTGGTTGATGTGAGACTTTCTCCTTTTTGTCTTCTCCACATAACCCCCTTCATTATATTCTATTCCACCCATAGTGCTATGTCCATGGCTCGCGCTCATATATTGCGTGAAAGTTTATAGGTTTGAGATTACTAAAGTATGAAACAATTGCTTGGCTTGTCATCAGGGTTGTGCATGATAAGAGCATTCTTGTGTGACGAAAATGAAACATGACTAAACTATATGATTTTGTAGGGATGAACTTTCTTTGGTCATGTTATTTTGAAAAGACATGATTGCTTTATTAGTAGGCTTGAAGTATTATTGTTTTTATGTCAAATGATAGACTATTGCTTTGAATCATTCGTATCTTAATATTCATGCCATGATTAGATATGTGATCAAGATTATGCTAGGTAGCATTCCACATCAAAAATTATCTTTTTTTATCATTTACCTACTCGAGGACGAGCAGGAATTAAGCTTGGGGATGCTGATACGTCTCCTTCGTATCTATAATTTTTGATTGTTCCATGCCAATATTATTCAACTTTCATATACTTTTGGCAACTTTTTATACTATTTTTGGGACTAACATATTGATCCAGTGCCCAGTGTTAGTTCCTGTTTGTTGCATGTTTTTGTTTCGCAGAATATCCATATCAAACGGAGTCCAAACGGGATAAAAACTGACGGAGATCTTTTTTGGAATATATATGATTTTTGGGAAGAAAAATCCACGCGAGACGGTGCCCGAGGTGGACACGAGGTAGGGGGCGCGCCTGCCCCCTTGGGCATGCCCCTGACCCTCTTGGGCCACCCGTAAGGCAGTTGATGCCCTTCTTTCGCCGCAAGAAAGCTAATATCTGGATAGAGATCGTGTTAAAATTTCAGCCCAATCAGAGTTATGGATCTCCGGGAATATAAGAAACGGTGAAAGGGAAGAATCTGGGAATGCAGAAACAGAGAGAGACAGAGAGACAGATCCAATCTCAGCGGGGCTCTCGCCCCTCCCTTTGCATGGAGGCCATGGACCAGAGAGGAAACCCTTCTCCCATCTAGGGAGGAGGTCAAGGAAGAAGAAGAAGGAGGGGGTCTCTCTCCCCCTCGCTTCCGGTGGCACCGGAGTGCCACCGGGGGCCATCATCATCACCGCGATCTACACCAGCACCTCCGCCATCTTCACCAACATCTGCATCACCTTCCCCCTCTATCTACAGCGCTCCACTCTCCCGTAACCCACTGTACCCTCTACTTGAACATGGTGCTTTATGCTTCATATTATTATCCAATGATGTGTTGCCATCCTATGACGTCTGAGTAGATTTTCGTTGTCCTATCGGTGGTTGATGAATTGCTATGATTGATTTAATTTTCTTGTGGTTATGTTGCTGTCCTTTGGTGCCCATCATATGATTGCATGCGCGGATCACACCCTAGAGTTAGTTGTATGTTGATAGGACTATGTATTGAAGGGCAAGAGTGACAGAAGCTTCAACCTAGCATAGAAATTGATGCATACGGGATTGAAGGGGGATCAATATATCTTAATGCTATGGTTGGGTTTTACCTTAATGAACATTAGCAGTTGCGGATGCTTGCTAATAGTTCCAATCATAAGTGCATAGAATTCCAAGTCAGGGATGACATGCTAGCAGTGGCCTCCCACATAATACTTGCTATCGGTCTAGTAAAGTAGTCAATTGCTTAGGGACAATTTCGCAACTCCTACCACCACTTTTCCACACTCGCTATATTTACTTTATTGTTTCTTAATCTAAACAGCCCCTATTTTTTATTTACGTAATCTTTATTATCTTGCAAACCTATCCAACAACACCTACAAAGTACTTCTAGTTTCATACTTGTTCTAGGTAAAGCGAACATCAAGCGTGCGTAGAGTTGTATCGGTGGTCGATAGAACTTGAGGGAATATTTGTTCTACCTTTAGCTCCTCGTTGGGTTCGACACTCTTACTTATCGAAAACTGTTGCGATCCCCTATACTTGTGGGTTATCACCCACGCACCCCACCCTACCCACACCCGAAGCTAAGCGCCTCCCCTCTCTCCCCTCCCCCCTCTCAAATCATTCTCAAATCTTGCAAATCTGGAGTATTTGTCTGTGGACTTCGAAGCCAACCCCCCCTTAAGGTAATCTCCTCAGATCCCCTCTTTTTCATCCATAGGAATTGTCACATTTGCTCAAATCTTGCTAATTTGGGGAAACCCTAGTTTTGTCTTGGATTTGGAAATTTGTGTTGGAACATGCTATGTTTCTGTGCCAATTTGCTAGGGTTAGACTTCCTACTATGCTAGGGTTAGGGTTATGTGTGTTGTTATGTTGGGGTTAGGGTTAGTGTTATGCTATGGTTAGGGTTGTTGTTATTGTTAAGTGGGGGTTAGGGTTATTGTTTCATATCTATGTTAGGGCTTATGTATTTTGTGCAAATATCCAATTAAGTACTTATTGCATATATGTGTTTTATTATTATTTTAGGGATGGTAAGAACATGTGTTTATGTTCATCATGTGGATAAAGAGGCCTTTTTGAAAGGCAATGTTGAGCCGGACCCTGATGATCTTGACATGGTGTTTGAGAGTAGTCCTAGCTATGTAGATGTCTTGGAACAAGTGAGGAAGGATTTGAATTGGATGGACCCAAGTGACATTGTTGATTTGGAGGGAAGGCATAATGTTGGTTTTGGAATGCACATCCGTTGGAAGACAATGCATGTGAACTCCGAGCAACGTTGGGTTGCATGCAAGGAGATGGTTGCCAAATCTCTAGATAAGGCTCTTGAGTCATTTGCCTCCAAGAAGGTTGAGTCTAGTTTGCATTTGGACTTGAACCTGAACCCCCCCGTTGGTTGCTAGCACTCCCCCACCCATGAACCAAGATCAAATGAGTGAACCTCATTTGACGCAACAAGTTTGGCCAACATTGGGCCCGATTTCAAACAACCAAAATGAAGCTTTTCAAGAGGGGAATGATGAGTACGAGGAGGATGACAACGAAGTTGATCTCCATGACAACAATGTGGGTGATCTCGACAAATATCATTTGCACGATACAATGGACGAATCCATCCCTTTTTTTCCCGTTCATATGCATCGAACTCAGATGATGATGGTCCCGATTAAGAAGTTGATGAGGATGGGTTCACGACGAGGGAGGCCGCAACATTTAAGAAGGTATTCCAGCGTGATCACAATACACCATTATTCAAGGATCTTAGTCTCGCGGATGAAGCCGTTGTAGATGGTGGAAAATGTATATCTCTTGGAGCTAGGCCAAGATCTCGCCGTGATTTGGAAGACGGCAAGAACGGGATATATCCCGGTTGTGAGTTTGGATCCTTCTTGGAATTGAAGATGTGGCTTGACAACAACTCGGTTACGCATTATCGTCCACATAGAGTGGCCAACTTGGACGTCAATGTGCGATACAAGTTAAATGTGAAGTGCCAAGATGTCCATGTATTGTGCATGCATGGCCATGGAAAGGAGATCCCACTTGGCGCATAGTGAGTTGTGTACCTAGTCACATGTGCCGACACAAGAATGTAGATGGCAAGCTTGTGTCCCAAGAATGCAGACAACTCACGTCTGAGTTCATCTCTTACAGGTTTTCCAACCAAATATCCACACTTCCAACAATGAGCATTAAGAGTGTTATTGACCTTGTGAAAGCCATCTTTCATTACAAGGTGAAGTATGGCAAGGCATGGAAGGCAAAGCAAGCAATCGACTCCCTTGGTTGTTGTTATCTATGGCCGCGACAAACCCATGCATGGTTCACGTGGCCGAGCCTCATGGGCACCAAACATTGATTCACAACGGGAGGACCATCCAAGTATTTGGCCATGCATTTTGGGCCTTTGAGCAATGCGTGAGGGATTTTGAGCATTGTCGGCCCATCATCACCATTGATGGCACGTTCTTGACCGGACAATATAAGGGCACTACATTGGTTGCAATAGCAAGTGATGCCAATAACCGGGTGTTGCCTTTAGCTTTCGCTTTGGTTGAGGTGGAGAATAATGATAACTGGGAGTGGTTCTTGCGTCAATTGAAAACAAGGGTATTACCGGCGGAAAGGGAAATTTGTGTCATATCGGATCGCCATCCAGGAATTCTAAATGGGGTGGTGGTTGACATTCCCGGACATGCAAAGTTGCACCATCGATGGTGCATGAGGCACTTTTGTGTAAACTTTTATAGGGCATGTGGTATCAAGGAGTTGGCCGATGATCTTCAAGATTGTTGTCTCGCTTTCTCTGACAAGCGGTTCGACAACTTTTAGAATGCATTGCTCACACACAAGAAACTAGATCCTGGTGGTCTTGACTTTCTCAATAGGAACATTGCAGAAAAGAATAAGTGGGCACGTGCTTTCGATGAAGATGGCCGGAGGTACGGTCGAATGCCAAGAAACATGACAAAATGCTTCAATAAGGTTCTCAAGGGTGTACGTGCATTACCCGTGACTGCAATAGTTCAATACACATTTGAGAAGATGAATGCGTACTTTTTAAAGTACTCAATGGAGACGAATAAGCAGATTGCTGGTGAGAACAAGGAAAATCACAAGTACAATTTTCACCAAAGGTTGAAGAGTGGTTGGAATTTCAATCACGGAAGGCAGATTCCTAAGAAGTTGTACTATATGAAGACAATGATTGGATGTATTAAGTGAAAGAGCCTGGAGGAACCACAAACAATGGCCACCAACACGGAGGCCGGGCTTTCAAGGTCTCCCTAACATGGTGTGATTGCACTTGCATGGGGCCTTCGTTGCTTCATCTCCCATTGATACATCTCTGATACGTCTCCATCATATCTACTTTTCCAAACACTTTTGACCTTGTTTTGGACTCTAACTTGCATGATTTGAATGGAACTAACCCGTACTGACGCTTTTTTAGCAGAATTGCCATGGTGTTATTTTTGTGCAGAAATAAAAGTTCTCGGAATGACTTGAAACATCACAAAGAATATTTTTGGAATATATAAAAAATACTGGCGAAAGAATCAACACCATGGGGCCCACACCCTTCTCACGAGGGTGGGGGGCGCGCCCCCTGTCTCATGGCCCCCCTGAAGCTCCACCGACCTCAACTCCAACTCTATATATTCATGTCCGGGGAGAAAAAAATTAGGGAGAAGGATTCATCGCATTTTATGATACGGAGCCACCGCCAAGCCCTAATCTCTCTCGAGAGGGCTGATCTGGAGTCCGTTCGGGGCTCCGGAGAGGGGAATCCGTCGCCATCGTCATCATCAACCTTCCTCCATCACCAATTTCATGATGCTCAATGCCATGCGTGAGTAATTCCATCATAGGCTTGCTGGACGGTGATGGGTTGGGTGAGATTTATCATGTAATCGAGTTAGTTTTGTTAGGGTTTGATCCCTAGTATCCATTATGTTCTGAGATTGATGTTGCTATGACTTTGCTATGCTTAATACTTGTCACTAGGGCCCGAGTGGCATGATTTCAGATCTGAACCTATTATGTTTCCATGAATATTTGTGAGTTCTTGATCCTATTTTACAAGTCAATAGTCACCTACTATGTGTTATGATCTAGTAACCCCGAAGTGACAATAATCGGGACCACACCCAGTGATGACTATAGTTTGAGGAGTTCATTTATTCACTAAGTGTTAATGCTTTTGTCCGGTAATCTATTAAAAGGAGGCCTTAATATCCCTTAGTTTCCAATAGGACCCCGCTGCCACGGGAGGGTAGGACAAAATATGTCATGCAAGTTCTTTTCCATAAGCATGTACGAATATATTCGGAATACATGCCTACATTACATCGATGAACTGGAGCTAGTTCTGTGTCACCCTATGTTATAACTGTTACATGAGGAATCACATCCGACATAATTATCCATCACTGATCCATTTCCTATGAGCTTTTCACATATTGATCTTTGCTTAGTTACTTTTCCGTTGCCACTGTTACAATCACTACAAAACCAATACTGTTACTTTTGCCACCGTTACCGTTACTTCCATATTACTTTGCTACTAAATACCTTGCTGCAGATATTAAGTCTTTCAGGTGCGGTTGAATTGACAACTCAACTGTTAATAGTTGAGAATATTCTTTGGCTTCCCTTGTGTCGAATCAATAAATTTGGGTTGAATTCTCTACCCTCGAATACTGTTGTGATCCCCTATACTTGTGGGTTACCAAGACTATTTTCTGGTGCCGTTGCTGGGGAGCATAACTCTATTCTTTGAGTCACTTGGGATTTATATCTGTTGATCACTATGAAGAACTTGAAAGATGAAAGAACCAAGATTTTTCCCTCAACTACGAGGGGAGGTAAGGAGCTACCATCTAGCTCTGCACTTGATTCACCTTCTATTTTGAGTAAACTTGCGACACCTACTCCTGCTATTCATTCTGATATGTCGCATGTTATTGATGATGCCACTTCTGCTTTGCATGATACTTATGATAAAACTACTTCTATGCTTGATAATACTGCGTCATTAGGTGAATTTCTTGATGAACAACTTGCTAGGGTTAGAGAGAATGAAATTATTGAAACTGATAATATTGATGAAAGTGATGATGAAGATTCTCCCCCTAGATATGAATTGCCTGTTGTGCCTGAGGGTTATGTTATGGATGAAGAAACTGCTAGAGACTTTTTAGCTTGCAATGACAGATATGATCTTAAGAAACTGTTAGCTAAGCTGAAAGAAAAGTCTTTGAATGCTAGAATGAAATATGACCCTGCTTTTGCTACTTCACCTATCTGTATTTCCGATAAGGATTATGATTTCTCTATCGATCCTGAGTTAATTATTTTGGTTGAATCTGATCCTTTTTATGGCTATGAATCTCAAACTATTGTGGCACATCTTACTAAATTAAATGATATAGCCACCTTGTTCACTAATGATGAGAAAACTCGCTATTACTTTATCCTTAAGTTGTTTCCGTTCTCATTAAAGGGTGATGCTAAAACATGGTTTAATTCTCTTGATCCTGGTTGTGCATAAAGTCCCCAGGATGTGATTTATTACTTCTCTGCTAAATATTTCCCCGCTCATAAGAAACAAGATGCCTTAAGGGAAATATATAATTTTGTGCAAATTGAAGAAGAGAGTCTCCCACAAGCTTGGGGGAGGCTTCTCCGATTACTTAATGCTTTGCCTGATCATCCTCTGAAGAAAAATGAAATACTAGATATCTTTTAAAATGGACTAACCGATGCTTCCAGAGACCATGTGGATAGTTGTGCTGGTTGTGTTTTCACGGAAAGAACTGTTGATCAAGCTGAATTGCTATTGAATAATATGTTGAGTAATGAAAATGATTGGACACTTCCTGAACCAACTCCTAAGCCAACTCCGAAGAAAAGGGGTATTCTATTTCTCAATCCTGAAGCTATGCAAGAGGCAAAAAATCTATGAAAGAAAAGGGTATTAAAGCTGAAGATGTTAAGAATTTACCACCTATTGAAGAAATACATGGTCTTGATAACCCTACACAGGTAGTAAAGGCAAATTCTCTCTATAGATTTGATAAGGGTGAAATCCCATCTACTAAGTTTGCCAGCCAATGCTTGGATGAGTTTGATAATTTTATTGTTAAACAAGAAGACTTCTGTAACATCCCAAAATTCTAATTTTTGGAATGTTATATTAAATAAATAATTGTGATTTTTTGTTTGATTTTTGTGTGATTGATTGTGTGAAACCGAGTGGAAATTGGAACTTTTTGAAAGTTGAATGAGAGGGAATAAAAGGAATTTCCCAAAACTTTCATCTTGCATTTTGATCTCCCTGAGTTCAAATTCATTTCATCACAAAACCCTAGAGTGAAGACAATATGATCTCTTCCATTTAAAGAAATGAAAAGGGGACCAAAAATGATTTGAATTCCATTTAAAATATTTCAAATTTAGAAATTTTAAGCAACTCAATGAGTTCATGAGGGAAGATAAAATGACTTCTTCATATTTGAGGAAAGAGAGTTGGAAGTTTCAAAGAAATAAATTGGAAGTCACTTTGAAGTTATTTGAAACTCATTTTTCCATTCGAAGTTGTTTGAAGTTCCCAAATTCAAATCCAATTTGGAGTTATTTGAGTTTTTTTTCAAAATATTTTCTCCTAAATATAAATAAATGGAAATAAGGGTAAAATGATTCCCTTCAATGGAAAATTAGGAGAAAATAGATTTGAAATCATATTGCTATTTAAAAAAAATGATTTTTATTGATTTTAAATGCAACAGTAGCACTATTTGACTTTTATGATTTTCTATATAATTTATTTGAACTTGGAAAATAGTTCATCTTATTCTTGGTATTTTTCTGAGCATTTTGGTATATAATATGCCTATGTAATTTTTTGTTTTATTTTTATTTTTGCTCTGTTATAGTTTTGTTCTGTAAAAAAAACACACCCACGCACGCGCTGGCCAGTCGGCCCAGCAGCCACCTAGCTGCGGCCCACTGGCCAACTAGCCAGCTGGCCCAGTGCCCGAAGGCCATCGCTCGCCCGCGCACCTCTCTTCTCCCTTCGCTCGCTCACCCGCACCCACTGACGCATGGGGCCCGCTCCCCAGGTCACCCCAACCTCCCGCTCCTCCCGCTGGATGAGCACGCGCACGCACCCGCCGGCCGAAGCTCTAGGGATAGAGCTTATCCCTCACTCCCAAGCCCTCTCTCCGCGCCTATAAGAAGCCCTCGACCCCCTCCCTCCGTTCAGCTAATCCGTTCGTCAGCACGCCCCTCGCATCGCTCGCCGTAGCCACTTGGATCTCACCGGAGCCGTGCTAGTTCACCGGAGGATTTCGTCGCCCATGAGCCACCCCGGCCTCCATCGACTACTTCTTTTTGTTGCCCGAGTCCGCACGCGTCGAGTTGACACCTCCTTTTGCCTTCTAGGTCACCGGAGCCGCCGCCCCAACGCGCCGCGCTCTCGCTGGAGCACCGGAGCTTCACCGCCTCCCTCCGCTTGGTGCTGGCCACCCCGCCACCCGCCGACCCCACCAGCACGCCGCCCACGCCGCGCCCGACCTCCCCGACCCCTTCGCCGCCGCTGTGGACCGCGGAGCCGCCGCCCTGTCCGCCGTCCGCCACCTGAAGCCAACACCGCCGTCTCTTGCTCGTCGTCGTCGCATCTGTAAGGCGACCCCTCCCCGTTCGTTTAGTTTTTTTAGTATTAATAGATCGGTTTGTTTTAGTTCAGTTAACCAATGTTTTTTTATTAGCCACCACATAGGGTTATGGTCTACACTCAACTTGCCATTGGCGTTGATGGGACTCCACACCCGTTGATTATTTCCGCTGAGACTTATGAGGTATATATCAGTTTTACATTATTTATACATGTGATTGCACTTTGATATATACATTGATGTACTGTGTGTGCCAGCATACCGATCCAGGGATGGCACGGATACACAGAGGCTTGACCGTTTGAGGTCGGGTCGCTACAGAGATGGTATCAGAGCACATGTTGACTGTAGGACGTGACCCTAGAAACTGGAAAGCCCACAGGAAAGGATTTCTCTAAAACTTAATTTTCAAAAAGATCCTTTATCTCTCTTCTTTTCTGAGCTTTATCAAATATTCCCTTTTTAGTTAGACAAAACCTCGTTCCCTTTGGACCACACGGAGGATGAACTGAAGCCACTCCGAGAACGACAAGATATCAGACTTCACCATACACTGGAAGAACTGAAGCTACAACAGTCAAAGCCTCTGAAGAATTGAAGAATTTGAAGACACTGACACATTCCAAGATTTATATGACCTTTAAAGGACCAAACCCCTGTTGTAGACTCGCGTTAGATTTGATATTTGTGAGCTGTCATTGTTTGATGTTTTTCCCGATATCCACAAATAAAACTTATTTTCAAAACAATATTGTGTGTATTGTGTGTATCTCTCTATCCCTCTTATCTCATCCCAAAACCCTTGGAACCAATAGATGATGAATGAAGATGGACTTGTATTCTCTGGACCGATGACTCGGTTGGAGGCAGAGCTATGGATTCAAAACATGGAGAATCACTTCAGGAGAAATTTCGTTGCAAGGAAGAATGAGGTTCAATACGCTCTTCAGTACTTCACAAAAAGTGCTGCAACCTGGTGGAAAATGCATCAAGCCATAGAAGGATGTAATGGAGCAAAAGCCTGGGAGGAATTGAAGAAGACTCTGTTGGGATCCCATCTTATCCGGAAGCACGGTAATAAACTGATGAAGGAACCTTGTGCCTGCAAGATATGGGGAGAAATAGGACATACCCATGAAGAACACAAGGATGGATGCCCTCATTGTGAAGCAAATAACCGAGCTGAAGAATGCCCAACTAGGTAGGTTACTTGTTTCTTGTGTGAAGGAACTAGGCACTACCCTGCCTAGTGTCGTATTTATCCCAAGGTACAAGAAATTACCAAGCAGCAGAAGGAAGCAGTGAAAGAAGCCCTCAGGGAAAGTTTAAGAAAACCGGTGATGAAAGAAGATGTTGACGACCCTGATGGAGAAAGCCTAAACCGATTTTACTCCAATGCTTTCTATTCATGTGGAGAAGAAGGACATTTTTCACAATATTGCATGAAGGAAAACCAAGAGTATCTGGCAGACTTCCCGATAGAAGAAGTGGAGTTTGATCCACATGAGATAGAAGAATTGATCGGAATGAAGAAGTCCAGGAAGAGGAAGAGCATGTATCCCTAGAACAACCCAATTTCTGCAGAAAAGGACCTGAGTCAAATCACTTGTTACAGGTGCAAGGATTTAGGTCATTATTCTAGCAAATGCCCAGCAAGGAAGCCAAGAACCCAAGGAGCCAAGATAACCACCAGGAAGCCCCTGGATTTGTCTGAAGTCATTTGTTTATGCTGCAAAGGAGTAGAACATTTTGCCAGAGAATGTTCAGACCCGAGGAGATCTTGAGCAGAGTAGTTGAGATCTTGATATTGGAATAAAGCATGTAATAAAGTTGGAATGCACTTTTATTTTCGCTGGGGATGTTGAGTTGAGTTATGAAATGGAAATTGTAATAGCTTGTGAAGCAATAAAAGTTGAGGTGTTGGAATCTCATGTGAAATGTTATGAGTTGTTGTTGATTGTGAATGCCTCTCTCATTATTTCACCCAGACTAAAACCTTGAACCCATGGACAAGATGACCTCAAACTTTTCCCAGAAAAACAACCACATTTCACCCGAGGAAATACATACATTATACTGAGTACACCTTCTATCTTATGCCTGCAGATGACAACCCTTTACGAGTCTTTTCTCAAGGGCCCAGAAACGATCATGACCCTTACTAGTGATCAGGATTACCCAAAAATCCCGAAGGACATGATGAAGCATATTCATCTTGAAGGAGATGCAGTCTACAAGGGTTATCCTTTCATGGAGAATGGAGTTGAACTTTGGTACGTGGAGGTACACCTCCACCATGTGAAGGGAGTTTTCCCAAAGACTATGGGGCAATAATTTTTCATTTCTCGAGTACCACAAGCAACGTTCTTCGACTCTATTCGTGAAGTTGCTATGGAAGCCATACGTCAGATTGGAGAAATACTAGAAGCAAGACTCCATCACACTCAGGAATACTTGAGGGAGGTCCATGCAGAGATGATGGAGATGAAGCTCATGGCCACCATGATGAAGCAAAACATCGATGATTTGAAGGATCACATCGCACAATTCTAGTGGGACTGAAGTATCTTCAAGAAGGGCAAATGAATAAAGATGGAAGTAATGCTTGACCATACCAAACTGTGGATGGCAGCTTCTGTAATAGAGTACTTGTGAAATTTGAGTTTTGAGTAGTGGTTAAGGATGTAATAAAGGATTTGATATGAAGAGAATTATGGATGAACCAGTGCATTTTTTGCGATACTTGTCTGTGTGAACAATAGACCAGTGGAAAGGAAAATGTATTCCATAGAGTGGAGTTTGGACAAACGAGTTGGAGTTTTGTTTTAGTTATGATGGTTACCCCAAGAGTATGAAGGAATGAAGTACTATTGGATTTAAAGGAGATGTAATGTTGGAATATGGAACAATCGTAACTCCAAGGATGAGTTAAAGATATACAAGTGTTGAAGTGGGCCATAACCCACAGGACTCAGGATTTGATAAGGAAACAAGCACAATCTTGTTGAAGAAAAGAATTCTGGAAGAAGCTGTGAGTTCATCAGCAGACGTTCCATAGGAGGTTACGTAAACCCGAGAGTTGTGAAGAAACAGTAGAGGTTTTGTTTGGCTTGCAGAACCAATGGATTTACCCAAACCTAGTTCGTGGAGAAGAGAAGTTCTGCAATGCTTGTGAGGATGCCCAAGTGTTAGAATATGTGATTCACTATCTACGTATGTGGTAATGATTCAAGTACGGGATGGATTGGCCCCCATACCGGAGACTTCTATCATGAGCTATCATATGTTGATGGAAAATCAAAGAGCCTTTAAACCCTAGAAGAGTGTCGACACGACAAGCCAAAAGCCTTAGAATGGCTAGATGATGGAAACCTTGTACAAGCACCTATTGCCAATCATAGGTTATATGGTGAGATTCAACCCAGACCCATTTCCTGCAGGAGGAACCAGAAATTGTTAACCACCATGAGATTTTGATAGTTGTTTAGCATTGGCGCCATACCTGTCCAGTCTCATAATGATCCTATTTTGATGCAAGGACTCCTGATTTTGAGGAAAAGGCCATGCCCTTACGGGAAGAGCAAAAGTGAAGGAGTTATCTCGGAGAATATGAGAAGACCGGCACCGTCAACGCAAAGGACGGAGTACATGAGTTTTGTCAGAACCGTAACCATGATTCTAAGGGTGGTAGCACCCCATACCATGTGTTGATGAATGCATTTTCAAGGAGACCCCCAAACCTAACCTTCTTTCTAGCCTCTCCGAATCTCGAGGACGAGATTCATTTTAAGGGTGGTACTTTGTAACATCCCAAAATTCTAAATTTTGGAATGTTATATTAAATAAACAATTGTGATTTTTTGTTTGATTTTTGTGTGATTGATTGTGTGAAACTGTGTGGAAATTGGAACTTTTTGAAAGTTGAATGAGAGGGAATAAAAGGACTTTCCCAAAAATTTCATCTTGCATTTTGATCTCCCTGAGTTCAAATTCATTTCATTACAAAACCCTAGAGTGAACAGAATATGACCTCTTCCATTTAAAGAAATGAAAAGGGGTTCGAAAATCATTTGAATTCCATTTGAAATATTTCAAATTTAGAAACTTTAAGCAACTCAATGAGTTCATGAGGGAAGATAAAATGACTTCTTCATATTTGAGGAAAGAGAGTTGGAAGTTTCAAAGAAATAAATTGGAAGTCACTTTGAAGTTATTTGAAACTCATTTTTCCATTCGAAGTTGTTTGAAATTCCGAAATTCAAATCCAATTGGGAGTTATTTGAGTTTCTTTTCAGAATATTTCTCCTAAAAATAAATAAATGGAAATAAGGGTAAAATGTCCCTTCAATGGAAAATTAGGAGAAAATAGATTTGAAATCCTTTTGCTATTTAAAAAATGATTTTTGTTGATTTTTAATGCAACAGTAGCACTGTTTGACTTTTATGATTTTCTATATAATTTATTTGAACCTGGAAAATAGTTCATCTTATTCTTGGTATTTTTCTGAGCATTTTGGTATATAATATGCCTATGTAATTTTTTGTTTTATTTTTATTTTTGCTCTGTTATAGTTTTGTTCTGTAAAAAAAAACACACCCACGCACGCGCTGGCCAGCCGGCCTAGCAGCCACCCAGCTGCGCGGCCCACTAGCCAACTGGCCAGCTGGCCCAGTGCCCGACCGGCCAGGCCGTCCCAGGCCGCCCGAAGGCCATCGCTCACCCGCGCACCTCTCTTCTCCCTTCGCTCGCTCACCCGCACCCACTGACGCATGGGGCCCGCTCCCCAGGTCACCCCCAACCTCCCGCTCCTCCCGCTGGATGAGCACGCGCACGCACCCGCCGGCCGAAGCTCTAGGGATAGAGCTTATCCCTCACTCCCGAGCCCTCTCTCCGCGCCTATAAGAAGCCCTCGACCCCCTCCCTCCGTTCAGCTAATCCGTTTGTCACCACGCCCCTCGCATCGCTCGCTGTAGCCACTTGGATCTCGCCGGAGACATGCTAGTTCACCGGAGGATTTCGTCGCCCGTGAGCCACCCCGGCCTCCATCGACTACTTCTTTTTGTTGCCCGAGTCCGCACGCGTCGAGTTGACACCTCCTTTTGCCTTCTAGGTCACCGGAGCCGCCGCCCCGACATGCCGCGCTCTCGCTGGAGCACCGGAGCTCCGCCGCCTCCTTCCGCTCGTCGCTGGCCACCCTAGCGCCCGCCGACCCCACCAGCACGCCGCCCACGCCGCGCCCGACCTCCCCGACCCCTTCGCCGCCGCTGAGGACCGCCGGAGCCGCTGTCCGCCGCCTGAAGCCAGCGCCGCCGTTTCCTGCTCGTCGTCATCGCTTCTGTAAGGCGACCCCTCCCCGTTCGATTAGTTTTTTTAGTATTTATAGATCGGTTTGTTTTAGTTCGGTTAATCGATGGTTTTTTATTAGCCATCGCATAGGGTTTTGCTTATTTAGTGGCCGTTCACCGTTTAGCCTAAGCCTCGAACGCTGCTCAGCCACCCGGATGCCGCCACGTGGCCAGGGACCTGGTCGCGAATAAAAATTTCATAGTCAAGTCCCTGTAAATTTTAGTTTAGCCCCTAAACTTCGGATAGCCACAACTTTTTAACCGTTGATCCAAATTCGATGAAACCAACGCCAAAATGTTCGTCTCGAATAGTTTTATTCTGAGAAGCCAACTTTGCAAAGTTTTGTCAAATTCAAATTTGAAATTATTCAGATTTGAATTCAAATTTCAATTGGCCATATCTCCTAAACCGTAGCTCCAAATAGGTTGATTCTTTTTGCACCGTGTCATCGTAGCTAAACCCTATCACCTGGACCTTTGTCACGCTAATTTTTCACACACACTTAGGATCTGTCCATAGTAGTTTTATTCGAATGCCTTGTATGCACTATGCTTCATGTCACAAATTCTGAACCACATGCCTATGTTGTGTTGCACTTAGGATATTTCCATGCTAGTTAAGTGTGTTGAATGTTCATTTGGTTTTCCAAGACTTTTGCTTTGCATGTTCTTCTTAGTTCTCTGAAATGATTGCTTATGTGAGTGCAATGTTTGACTTTATAGATTTTCATCAGAGAGTGACGAATAGCTCTATTAAGTAAATTTCTGAGAGCGATATAATCTTCATCAACTATTACCAGGCAAGTTCACATTTGACCATTCTTCCAATTACCTATGTTTATATTATGCACTTAGTCCTTTTGTGGTAGGATTGCATGGTAGGATTTATTGTTGCCAGATGGCTATGCCGTTACCTAGTAGTTCATTTGAGGTAGGTCTGCTCTATACATCCTTGTCACCACCGTGTAAGTTTATTTTTGCCTCGCTAAATGTAGACGTGGTTTGGGAAGCGAACATGGCGAGACATGAGTGACAAAGTAGTAATCAGGACCAAGACTTGTAAATGAACTACCTGGGCTGTATTTGGTTTGAATGGTGGCGAAGTACAATGGGATCATGCATGGTTAATCCATGGTGGTGCAGCACTAGTGGTCGGCCGCCCAGGCTCAAAGAGATCAATCGTATTCTCATGTCTAGAAGCTTACGTGTGCAGCCACAAGCCAATATGGGCTCTAGCTTAGTTGAGTAGTTAGTGTGACCCCTTCCGGGATGGGCTAGCAGATGTAGAATGATGTAGGTGTACCGGCCTATCCGTGGGTTAAGGGGGAACATTTTCGAAAGACTATGTCTCGGTCATCCCGTTCTCAAACGCCAGGCAGTGCAAGAACTTCAAGGGAGGCGATCGAGTCTTGTGGGGAAAAGTGCGCAAACCTCTGCAGAGTGTTAAAAACCTAATCAATTAGCCGTGTCCCCGGTTACTGACAACTTGAGCATCTAGTAGTGGAAATGCTGGGAGATCTCATCACTCTTAATTAAAAGTTGGGTTTTAAATGAAACTTTGGGAATGGATTGAGTTGGGTTTACCAACTAATCCTATGCTATACAGTAGTGGTAGAATAATATCTTTATTCTAGGGAAAACTAGCTTTATGCAAAAACTAAACATAGAGCTTTCCACCAGCCAAATTGCGTGTAAAAATAGGTTCATTATTTTTATGATGTGACTTGCCAGTACATTCAATGTACCGACCTACAGGGCTGCAACGTCTTATGTTGCAGGAATTTCTACGACGAGTAAGAGTTACGTTGTAGGGTTACGGTCTACACTCAACTTGCCATTGGCGTTGATGACTCCACACCCGTTGATTGTTCCCGCTGAGACTTATGAGGTATATATATCAGTTTTACGTTATTTATACATGTGATTGCACTTTGATATATACATTGATGTACTGTGTGTGCCAGCATACCGATCCAGGGATGGCACGGATACACAGAAGCTTGACCGTTTGAGGTCGGGTCGCTACAACTTCAATGCTTATATTGGTAGACAATTGAAACGTAATGCTTATATGATTGAACACTTGAGTGATTATATGTCTAGAGTTAAAGGCGAGCTTAAACTTATTAGTAAACATGCTTCTATGGTTACCACTCAAGTAGAACAAGTACTTAAAGCTCAGAATGATTTGCTCAATGAATTAAATAATACGAAAAATGATAATGCTGTTAGAGTTGTGACTAGAGGTGGTAAAATGACTCAGGAACCTTTGTATCCTCAGGGCCACCCTAAGAGAATTGAGCAAGATTCTCAAAGAACTAATGTTGATGCACCTAGTTCTTCTAAGAAGAAGAAAAAGAAAAATGATAGGACTTTGCATGCTTCTAGTGAACCTGTTGTTCACACACCTGAAAATCCCAATGATATTTCTACTTCTGATGCTGAAACACAATTTGGTAATGAACATGAACCTAGTGATAATATTAATGATGATGTTCATGTTGATGCTCGACCTAGCAATAACAATGATGTAGATATTGAACCTGTTGTTGATCTTGATAACCCACAATCGAAGAATCAACGTTATGATAAGAGAGACTTCATTGCTAGGAAACATGGTAAAGAAAGAGAACCATGGGTTCATAAACCCATGCCTTTTCCTCCTAAACCATCCAAGAAAAAGGATGATGAGGATTTTGAGCGCTTTGCTGAAATGATTAGACCTATCTTTTTGCGTATGCGTTTGAGTGATATGCTTAAAATGAATCCTTATGCTAAGTACATGTAAGCTATTGTTACAAATAAAAGGAAGATACCGGAAGCTGAAATTTCCACCATGCTTGCTAATCGTACTTTTAAAGGTGGAATACCTAAGAAACTAGGAGATCCAGGAGTACCAACTATACCATGCTCCATTAAAAGAAAGGGATTTTTATTTCTGTGCCTCCGGTTCGTTAGTTCTACTCAATCATCCCCACGCTCTAAACTTGCTCACTTTTCCCCACTCCCTTACCCGAAACCCTCAGAACTGGTCACAGCGGACGTTGCCGTCGGGTCAATGGCTTGACCGTTAACTCTGACTAGTGGGGCCGCGTCGGGCGGAGTCCACATTTTGACCATTACGCGGTAACCAGTGGGGGCGCGAAACTAACACTCATTGTAACCTGAATCAGATCCAGTCGCTTCCGTGCCGCCCCCTCCGCCATAGTCGTGCATCTACCCTC